>NC_047016.1:53915554-54251123 GCF_902652985.1 Pecten maximus | reverse complement strand
ATCATCCCGCCCAACTCCCCACAGTATCACCCCGCCCAACTCCCACAGTATCATCCCGCCCAACTACCCACAGTATCACCCCGCCCAACTCCCCACAGTATCATCCCGCCCAACTCCCCACAGTATCATCCCGCCCAACTCCTCACAGTATCATCCCGCCCAACTCCCCACAGTATCATCCCGCCCAACTCCCCACAGTATCATCCCCGCCCAACTCCCAACAGTATCATCCCGCCCAACTCCCCACAGTATCATCCCGCCCAACTCCCCACAGTATCACCCGCCCAACTCCCCACAGTATCACTCCGCCCAACTCCTCACAGTATCATCCCGTCAAACATCCAACAGTATCATCCCGCCCAACTTCCCACAGTATCATCCCGCCCAACTCCCAACAATATAACCCCGCCAAACTCCCCACAGTATCACCCCGCCCAACTCCCCACAGTATCATCCCGCCAAACTCCCCACAGTATCATCCCGCCCAACTCCCCACAGTATCACCCCGCCCAACTCCCAACAATATAACCCCGCCAAACTCCCCACAGTATCACCCCGCCCAACTCCCCACAGTATCATCCCGCCCAACACCCCACAGTATCATCCCGCCCAACTCTCAACAGTATCATTCCGCCCAACTTCCAACAATATAACCCCGCCCAACTCCCCACAGTATCATCCCGCCCAACTCCCCACAGTATCACCCCGCCCAACATCCGACAGTATCACCCCGCCCAACTCCCCACAGTATCATCCCGCCCAACTCCCAACAGTATCATCCCGCCCAACTCCCCACAGTATCATCCCGCCCAACTCCTCACAGTATCATCCCGCCCAACATTCCCACAGTACGACCCTGCCAAATAACCAATAGTATCACTCCGCCCACCACTCCGCCCCAACATATTGAAGACGATGTCATCATTCTATTTCGTGTTTGAAAAATACATGAAAAGGAATGCGATTTGTATTGATTAAAATGACTATGGTATGGTATAATATATATACTGGATCCTTACAAACAACAATCCACTGAATGCACCTTTCTTACCATTAACGACAATGACTTTACACTTATAGTGGTGATAATCTCGTATGTCGACGTTTCAGGACTACTTTCCAAGATTCCGAATCTCAATACAGCCTTAAGGAACCATTTTCGTAGGAGTATTCAAGTATCCTCATACTTTACGGGTAAAGTAGCCATGCCTAGCTTACAGGCGCCGTTCAATTAAGAAAGTTTTTAAAGGCATTTAATAATGAACCGCATTGAAATTTAATGTCGCCTACTGATTCGTCTGATGATAAAATGGAATTTCTAAAATAGCAATGCTATTGTTTTATCATAATTTCCAGTCTTTGTAAATATTGAAAACAAATGTATACGATTCAGTGATTTAATTATTACTTTCTCATAGATATCGATTTAGTTTGAAAAAGCTTTGTTGAGTATGTTAATGAAAGGGTAACCCCTAAACCTTACCCTGATGGTATAACCGTAGAAAAAACTGGGTTTTCCAAAAGATTTTTTGGCTCAACTCCTGTTTTATGTAAATATTGTATGTTATTACAGGATACACTCCTGTTTTATGTAAATATTGTTTGTTATTACAGGATCAACTCCTGTTTTATGTAAATATCGTTTGTTATTCCAGGATCAACTCCTGTTTTATGTAAATATTGTTTGTTATTACAGGATCAACTCATGTTTTATGTAATATTGTTTGTTATTACAGGATAAACTCATGTTTTATGTAATATTGTTTGTTATTCCAGGATCAACTCCTGTTTTATGTAAATATTGTTTGTTTTTCCAGCATTAGCCCCTATTATATGTAGATAATGTCCATATGACCTGTACACATAATGAATACTTATTTTAAAGATATAATTTAGTTTATTGGTTAATTTGGTTAAACGTGCTATAAACAGTCAGATTCATTAAAGGACGTGTCAGGTTTTGAGTTGGAGGAAACCCGGAGTACCCGGAATAAAAAAACTGGCTTACGGTCAGTACCAGGGAGCTGAATACGATATAGACACAACAGGATTATTATTCTTCAAACAATGTTTACTAATACAAGAAAACACGCATGAACAAATAAATCATAATTTTTAAAACGCTTATTTTCACAGATTAATTGATCAAAGAATCAGAACGCATTAACTTACACCATTCAGAAGCTATTTATAGAAATGTATTTTTAAGGAAGGTTACTCGGCTCCAGTTAAGCTTAATATATTGCAATAAAATGATATGTCAATAATCTAACCCGGTTATTTTAGATGTATTACTAACACAATATCAAGTTGCTACTTAAACAACACGACAATAGAGTAAGTTAGCTAAGCGCTACGTGGCTAGAAACGTTATATTAAGATATTAACGCCAAATACTGCCCTATTACATCACCCAAACATTACCTCTCTTAACCCAACACTAACATCCCACGCCATCACCTCGCGCAACACCCGCCCAAACACCCAGTCCCATTTCAACCCCCAAAATCCGTCCATCAACCAAATTCACAACCTCGTTCGACAATCCACAGCATCTTCCCGTCCAATCAATTCATACCTAACACCCCGCCTATCACCCGCCCAACACCCTGCCCATCGCCCGGTCACAACATGTTAAGAGGTAATGCTGTGATGTAATCGACACCAGAACAGTTCGAAAGCGTCTCTATCTGACTCATCAAGCGGATATATGATACATGTGACATGTTGCCAGATTGTCCTAATCGGACGAGGCATATCGTCGACTGGCATTTCCCCTTTAATGGCCACGATGATAGAGTTTGTACACCCTCGCCGTACTCGTTCCATATTTGCCATTTCAAGTTCGAAGTCACACCACCTAGCAGCTATATACTCTTTCGAGATCACGAATAATATCTTCTTGCTCTTTTGTAAACAGTTCACAATGTTCTGAGAAATAGATTCTCCGACTTCAAAATCGCGCTCGTGCAGACAAAGTTGTATATTTCGCTGTAGTTCTAGTTTCGGCCTCAGCTGTTGCCAAATCCAGGGAGAATCCGTTGCAGTGTATGCAACAAATACATCGAAACTATAGGAAGATGCATCCTCCAAGCCGGGGCTGGTTTTACAGTTCCTGTAAAAGAAGTATAGAATTCTCCATCTGAATGTGTGACCAATAACAGCTAAAACGAGAGATAAAACTAGTAAACTAATTGCTGATATAGAGAATTGTAACCAGAACAAATGGTCGTTACAATCACCGAAGAAATCGTCTAGGTTATCGTATACATGTTTTATATTAGCAATGGAGCCGTCTTTTAATGTACAGTTGTAGTTTGGTGGATGTCCGTGTTGAAATTCGACTTTTGTTGTTATAATCCACGAAACAAACTCCATTGTATCACACGTACAGGTGAAACGATTCCCGTCCAATAACACAGTTATACCAGTCTTCTTGCTCCTAGCATCCAACCAATCACGCGCAGCCTTATCGAGGAATAATACTTTGTTAAATCTAAGATCAATGTGGGTCAAGTTTGCCATTTTAAATAATCCACGAGGAAAATGGCTGAGAAAATTCAAGGTCAGTTGTATTTGCCTTAGACTCTCAAGACCCTCTACGGTTTCTTCTGGCAAGTCATTCAGATGGTTTGAGGAAATATCGAGCTTTTCAATGTGACCCATATTTCTGAAAATAAAATTACGGTTGTTGAACGCTCTATCTAGATTGGCGTCACGGATCACTAAATGCTCTACACTTGTAAGATTCCCTAATAATCTTCTGCCCGAGGTTGAGAAGTCTATTCCGGAAACGTCAAGATACGAAAGGTTAGCACCTATAAGTTTAAAGTCCATGTTTAAAATACCCGTGTAAGAAAAATCCAAAAAGGTCAAGCTTTTTGCCATCGAAACATCAATATCACAACGGAAGAAGAACGGAAATAAAAGATGAGATACACGGATGTGACTCAAGTGCTGTGATATTACTGGAATCGTACATCGGTGTTCCTCGCTCGTAGATAAACGCTGTGATGCTTCCGCAGGAGAGACATCAGTATATCGATTATTATTGTTTCCAAAGACGTCTGGGGACTGATTGTCAACATCCGAGAACTGAATAGCGATGTAGGAATAATCTACCTCATACAGATTTACAGCCTGTGTAAAAAGTTTAAATACATCAAACAGGAATTTTGGAAACGGTAATAAGAAATTGTTTTCGCGCATTACGATACGCTGTAAGCAGGTGAAATCCATGAAATCTGCCATCGCCTCAACATCAATTTCCACTATTCCGTTTTTACCAATATTCATATTCTCCACACATAAATGCTGTAAGTACATTGTCATGGATTTGGTGACTTTAACAGCATAAGTAACATCGTATAACCATAAAAAATGCAATGGATTCACGTTATACAGATTTAAAACTTTCATCTTCCTAACAGGATGACTCTGATTGGTTGTCACTGTTAGTCGATACAGAATATCCATAGCAACAGGGAATGTTACCATGGATCCGGAGAGATCGAGATATTGAAGTGAATGGAAAGATTGAAGGACGGCTGTCTCTACTTTTACCCACGGTTCGATATGGACCTGGCAGTTGGATATTTGTAAGGATGTTAATTTGGTCAGGTTCTGGAAATATTTGAATGTATCATTCTTTAGATGCATTATATCACAATCTCTGAATATCAATGATGCAATGTTTGTCATATTTTCAAAGCCTTGCCCGAATACGGGATTAGGTAGCAGATCTATGACAAGTTCTTGAACACTCGCAAGCGATGCAAACACCTTGTCCGGATAAACGCTGTCGATCTGTTTTAACACCGCCCTGGTGTTGTAGGATATATCCAGATGTGTCAGTAAAGGGTTCCTGTGAAAGCGTAAGTGTTCGAATCTTTTGTGTAAGATGTTTATTAAGTTGTAACTCATTGATAAATTCATCAGTTGTCCAAGATTTTCAAACACTTGTCCTTCAATGTGATTGACACGACACCGGCTTAGATTTAATGATTTCAGCAGAGGAAGATGATGGAAAGAAGAATTTGTTAGAGTTGTCAAGTTGTTTCCCGTGAGGTCCAGATACTCTGTCAGGTTGGATAGATTTGGTATCTTGGTTAAATTCCGATATGTACAATCTGCTGTCCTCTGATCATCTGATATAATACACGGTCGACAGAAGACAAGGTGGATGACGGTAAGATTAACAAGGTAAACTCTCAAACCCATGGTATCTGAAAGTAGAACATATACTTTAAAGACATTCTAATTGTTACAGTAAACACAAGCAATATTTGCCCTATATCTGTTTGTGGGAAGGAACACAAACTTACAGAATATTTCCAAAAACAACTTTTCCTTATTGATATTTATTCCATTATTGATGTAAAATATATATTCTATAGATTATCAAGGTTTAAAGTAAACACATATGCAGTACGTGTAGGTGTGACCTACTATGCGCTACATTGTTATCTCTATCCAATAACTCTATATCAAATATGTTGAATGTGCATTTCTATGTTAAGGAGAGGACTGAAGTAGGCTCTGTTTGATGTCCAATTATTTCGCCATAATTTTAATATAAATATAATAATTTGAAAAATACATAGAAAACCAAGGTATAAGTATTATCTACTATTATTACATGTTACATATCCTGACCGACGGGCTATATGTCACCGTATTACATGAATTGACTGATTATGGATTGTCTTCCTTTTCCTATTAGACCTGGTAAAGGTCATTTGAGTTAGCATAACAATTTGATATAAATGTTGATCTCCATTTTTACTTTGAGTTAGCAAGACCAATTTTTATGAACTGTGACCTCATTTTTATTTTGAGTTAGTAAAGCAATATTCTGGTGTCATGTTGGTATTTTTTTGTTTATTTCTTTGACGTAATATATAAGAACTATCACAACATCATGGTTCTAGAAACAACAGAGAATAACGACATAATAACATAATCCAAATCCTAGCTCAAGGTCGATAAAACGTGAACAGAAAACCTACATTTAAAAATGTAGATACAAAATCAGACGTTCTAGTAATGTTAGCGTCTTCTGTTTCGTCGACAATATCCGTCATATAAATCTAGTTCACGGCGACATCCGTCAAATAAATCTAGGTCATGGCTACATCCGTCATATCAGTCTAGGTCACGGCGACATCCGTCATATCAATCTAGGTCACGGCGACATCCGTCATATCAATCTAGTTCAAATTCAGGTTAAGGTACGTGTAACTAGGGTCAGACAACGGAAACACTAGGTATACCAACATATCATATAATCAGTTGTACTTCCAGAGTAGTATTTAATGTAATACAATATTTTATATACACAGTAATTCCCACAGTTGTCTTTAATGAAATAAATCATATTACATACCCAGCTATACTTCAACAGTTGTCCTTAATGTAATAAATCATATTATATACCAAGTTATACTTGAATCCGAAGATACCGTATTGACCGGTCGTGATTTTCATTTATACGGGAATCCTTTTACGTGCACATGTGATACAATGGAGTTTGTTTCGTGGATTATAACAACAAAAGTTAAATTTCATTACGGACATCCACCAAACTACAACTGTACATTAAAAGATGGTTCCATCGCTAATATAAAACATGTGTACGATAACCTAGACGATTTCTTCGGTGATTGTAACGACACTTTGTTCTGGTTACAATTCTCTATATCAGCCATTAGTTTACTAGTTTTATCTCTCGTTTTAGCTGTTATTGGTCACACATTCAGGTGGAGAGTTCTATATTTCTTTTATATGAACTGTAAAATCAAACACGGCTTGGAAGCTGCAACTTGCTATGACTTCGATCTCTTTGTTGCTTACACTGCATCGGATTCTCCCTGAATTTGGCAACAGTTGAGGCCGAAACTAGAACTACAACAACATATACAGCTGTGTCTGCACGAGCGCCATTTTGAAATCGGACAATCTATTTCTCAGAACATTGTGAACTGTTTACAAAAGAGCAAGAAGATATTATTCGTGATCTCGGAAGAGTATATTGCTGATAGATGGTGTGACTTCGAACTTGAAATGGCAAATATGGAACGAGTACAGCGAGGGTGTACAAACTCTATCATCGTGGCCATTAAAGGGGAAATACCAGTCGACGATATGCCTCGTCCGATTAGGACAATCTGGCAACATGTCACATGTATCATATATCCGCTTGATGAGTCAAATAGGGACGCTTTCGAACTGTTCTGGTGTCGATTACATCATAGTATTACCTCTTAAAGGATGTTTTTAACGGCGGCTGCTGTCAAAATAAACCAGTTTATAATAGGATGGATATTAAGACAACCAGCTCAGTAGTGGACGGTTAGTGAGACATTCAGCTCAGTTTTGGATGGGTAGTGGGGCATCCAGCTAAGTGGTTGATGAGCATAGAGACGACCAGCTCAGTGTCGGATAGGTAGAGACAATCAGCTCAGTGATTGATAGGTAGAGACGACCAGCTAAGTGGTGGATGGTTAAAAAGACGACCAGCTCAGTTTTGGATGGGTAGAGAGACGACCAGCTCAGTGTCGGATAGGTAGAGACAATCAGCTCAGTGGTGGATAGGTAGAGACGACCAGCCCAGTTTTGGATATATAGTAGGACATCCAGCTCAGTGGTGGATGGGTAGAGAGACGACCAGCTCAGTGTCGGATAGGTAGAGACAATCAGCTCAGTGGTGGATAGGTAGAGACGACCAGCTAAGTGGTGGATGGGTAAAGAATCAACCAGCTCAGTTAAGTTTAAGCCGTGAGACATTTAGATAACTCTCTATCGTTGATAAAGAAGTTAACGATATCCCAATGTCCTGTTATCACCAAATCCTATACACTGGATGTCTCTGCAGTTCATTCTGTTACTTCTCGATATAACTGTGATAATGTTTTGCTCTTCAGTGTAGCTGATACAATAAGTAGCCGCCTACAGATGGCCTAGAACATTACTACCTGACCGGGAGGTACACATTCTTGTCAAATACATGGGAAAAGTTAAACCTCATATGTTTACGTATACTTTTAGTCTTTTGCAGACGTCTAGACTGGCAACCTGCCCTAAGTTTTTGTTAGAATTTTTCTATAAATTATAATACTACATGTATCATTATGATATTCTATAGTAAGGCGACCAGTCCAGCAGACGTGCTGTACATATCATCACTTAATTACTCCAGTCATTATACAAAGAACACATTGCTGTATATCATGTAAATCCGTATATTGTGTATCATTTGAATTTATGAATAACATATCAAATATATTAAACAATGATGACGCAGTTGTTCAGTAATTTACCTGTATTAGCTAATTAAGTGACATGAAGGTGATCAAACGTTACATATAGCCGACCAATAAATTACCTGTAACTGTCCAAAACGTTTTCTGTAGCCGTCCAATAAGTCACCTGTAGCCGTCCAATAAGTTACATGTAGTCGTCCAATATGTTACCTGTAACCGTCCAATAAGTTACATGTAGCCGTCCAATATGTTACCTGAAGCCAATAAGTCGCACAGTACTTAGACATAGCTGTCAATTAATGTAAGTTGCCTATATCTAAGTAACTTGTAACTGTCTAATAGGCTGCATGCAACTTCCCAAGAAGGGACATGTAGCCGCCATAAACGTTAGGTATGGCCGTGAAATAGGTTACCTGTAATATCTTTGTGTAATCAGTTATCTGTGTTCGTCTAATAATATTAACTGTAGTTTCAAAAAAAAAAACTTTTATTTTCCAAAAACTTACCTCAACTTTTCCACAAATTTACCTGTAACCATTCAACAGGTTACCTTTATATTTCAATAAGTCATCTGTAGTGCTTCAATAAGTTTTATGTGGATGGCTAATTCGCGAAAACTTAAACGTATTGGACTTCTACAAGTATAGTATTGGTCCTCTACGTACAATATATATGTGTATTCAAATTTATCAACTGCAACCAAGAATAGAAAAATTGAAATTTGCACAAGAAAATATTGCATATACTTCATAAATATTTATTTATTCGCCACAATACAACTACGACTCGAAATCTTTACTTTCGGAACAACAAGACAGAGTGCATATGACACTTTGTGCTAATTATCATATATTTTACACAGTTACACAAATGACGAAGATAGAAAACTTTATAACTCTCGTCTTGCTTGGCCTCAAATTCTATCAGATGACAGTAATGACTCGATCCCAATGTATATAGAAGTATGAGTGCGAATTGTACACATATTATAAATACACATCACCAAACCCAGACAGGTAATGCAAGTCTTCCTCTTCGGATCAAGAACACAAAGTGCATATGATACATCGTGGTAATGATTAGGTATATAGCATAGTAACATAAATGACGAAGGCAGACAAGTTCATGACTCGCATTTGTCCCATTCTCCAAATTCCTTTGCACCAGACAGAAATTTTGAATCTCCTAAAACTTGTTCACGTGAAATAATGATTACATTCGTATAATAATTATTAAGTAAATCCCACGTTCAGAGACCGATTTCCTGCAAGATTACTTATTTCCATTAAGATAGGATCACTGAAAACAAATATTTCGAAGTAGCTGAAATCCCAAAGAAATAGGGAATAAACACAGAAAAAAAACAAAAGCAAAAGCGACACTTTCTGCGGAATATTTTCCCAAAGTATATCACTCAAAATTGTATTCATTTTACAAGTAGGGCCTGTTCCTGGTGTCGGCGTTAAGATCATCTTCATTATAATTGTAAGATAACACTAATTCGAATGGAATTAAAGTCCGCTAGAGACAGCACAACTGTGGATATAGATGTGCGAAAGAACGAGAAACCACATCCCTGCCGAGTGTCCCAACAGTAATTCAACCTGGATCTCCGGCGTGATAATCTCCTGAGCCAAAGCACCCTCCGTCAGTTTAGTGACAGAAATCGTTAACACTATGTTCCGGCTACACGGACCTACTTCTTTTACACCTGTATCAAAAGATGCAAAGTAAGCCACATGATAAGTCCTATACTGTAATAATGGGCGCGGTGCTCATGCTGAGCAGATATTGAAAATGTCCAAAGTAACAAAAAGTGTAACAGGACTGTATAACCACCTATAATTCAATACATTTTCAACCCAGGTTGAAATACTTACAAAATGACAGGACAACGCTACCCCTGGTTAACGCTATATCAACTTGGACAGCTACAGTTCCGGAATACTACCAGCAGTTCACTGCTATGCAGACTGCCGAACAAACTTAAATACCAGTTACACAATAGAGAAGGAACAGCCGATCAGAATCTCCGTTACAGTTAACAAAATGAAAGTAAAGGAAATGAGCCTATAGAAATGCCCAAGTGACGATGAAAACCAGTGATAGTAAACAAATCTCCTTACAGGGTAACATTTGATAAAGATTTACCTGGCATGAAGTACATTTTAACTTAACAATGTCATGAAACAATGCACTTACACTCTCAGACTGATACACGACCGGTCGTTCAATCAGAAACATCACTCCTTTCACAAAAGCACAACACTACCTAGTGTAAACACAGAAGTTTCGTATTTAAATTACCTCAAACTATTCACGCGCATAAAACTATTAAGTGTCATACAAAGGATACAGTTTACAGATCACAAAAATGAACTTATCATTCTGAAGGTTAATTTGATGATGAAGCATCAATAATAAAGTTCTCGTATTATTCATTTTAACAACAGAAAGAGCTGGAACAACCATTAACTACCATTGGGATATGTACATGCGTTGTTTATAAAAAAAAGTATATACCGTAAAAGAATCTTCAAATTCGTCAAGGAAATTGAGTATATATAAACAGCAAATTAGCGGATTATTTAATCTACAAAAATAAAGTAAAGAAAAAACAAACAATCAAGACAAAAGCAAATATACAATTATACAGAAAGATACAATCCAGGAAGCCCTTCCCCTGTGTAACATAACAACAAAATCTGCACAGTATCCAGTTTACGAGCATAACCATACATATTAATTTAATGTAAGAGTGTTTGGCGTATCTCATACCAGAAACCTTCTTCGTCGTTTTCCTCCTCTGGGTAAGTAATGGATTTACAGTGTTTGTATGCGTTTGTAATGAATTCGGTAGCACATCGAGGGTCTATATCTTTAAATATCATTACCAGACAGTCATTATTCCTCCTTTCCATACATTCCCTGAGGCAGATATCCAACACAAATTCACACCATTTAGTGTCAATAAAATCATTAGTCAGTACAAGCATGAATTTCTCACTATCTAGAAGAAACTCGGTAAGCCGTTTAATTTCGTTCTCACCAGCTATGATGTCTCTTTCCTGGACGCAACACTGAATGCCGTCTTCTTTTTCAAGCTGTTCAAGTTTTGGTAGAAAGGAATTTTGACTCCAGCAATCCTCCTCGGAATATGTTATAAAGGATTTATATGTATAATGTCTGATATCAGTAACAACTGCTGGTTTACTTTTTAACTTCCTCCAGAAGAAATACTGAATCTTCCATCTAAATTTGAAAGCAAATGACGATGCCACAAGTAACAGCAACAAAATACTTATCCCAGAAATTGCGAACACGATCCAGAAAGACTCTTTATTACAGTTGCCTAAATACAACGGATAGTTTTGATTGACGTGACAAAGCATAACAGCCGAACCATTTGGTAGAGTACACGTGTAGTTGTTGTGGCAATCCAGCATCACATTAGTGTCACAAATCCAGAAAACAAAATCCAGTGTTTCACACGTGCACGCAAATCGATTTCCATTTATTAAAATTCTGATTCTCCGTTCGGGCCGAGAATTCATCCTTTCCAACCATTTTCGTTATTGCCTACATTAATATCCTCCACACATAACTGTCTGCAATATCTGGTCATCTCTGTCGTCACCTTTACTGTATACTCGACGTCATACATCCATAATAATAGAAAAGGATTGACATTTTACAGATTCAAGACTTTCATTTTTCTGACAGGATTAGTGTTGATTGTGTTTACTGTGAGGCCATGTAGGATGTCCATGGCAACCGGCAACGTCATATAGGAACGGGAAAGGTCAAGGTATTGGAGAGAAGAGAAATATTGTAAGACGGCTTTATCTATTTTTACAAAGTGTCTGACATTCACTTGACAATTCGACATATCTAAATATGTCAGCGACTCGAGGTTCCGGAAATTAACAAATGTATCATTAGAAAGGTGCATCAATACACAGTCCTTGAAAACAAGTTTGTTTAGATTTGTCATATTACTGAAGCCCGTTCCAAATATAGGATTCGGTAAAAGGTCGACATGAATCTCCCGAACAGATGACAATGACGCAAATGGTACAAAGCTTCTTCGTATAAGGCAAATTGGTATTGAAGGATATATCCACATATTCCAACATTGAATTGAGTAAATCTCATCTCACCAAACTGTTTCTGTAAAATGTTAATTCTGTTGTGCCCAATCGACAGATTGTGAAGTGACGAAAGTCCAGAAAATGTGTCTTTATCGACGGATTTTATTTTATTCCAGTTCATATTCAAAAACTTCAGATTTGTGAGATTTAGAAATGATGCTTCGTCTAGATGTGATATATCATTTCCTGATAAATCTAAGTATTCTGTAAAGTTTAATAGGTCTGGAATGTGATGGTAACCACGGTTCGAACAATCCGCTGTTTTCTGGTCAAATGAAACCTCACAATTGTTACAAGAGGAAAGGGAGATAATCAATAGGACACCGAACAAAACGAGCTGGTGATGCCGGGTATCCATCTGTAACAACAACAAAAAATAGTTTATGTAGAGCATTGCTTTTATCATCATACACCTTGTGTTCATTCAAGCGAGGAGAAACTAACACAGGCGGCCAGGTGTCCCTACTTAATCAACAAGTTATTAATTCGTAATAAGGATCTGAATAAAACTTATATTAGCTATTAACTAAAGTAATAGAGACCTTTTCGTGGATACCATTAATGTCATAAATTATCCTGATCTTATACAAATGGAAGAATGCGAAAAAAAAACACGTGACAAAGTTCGTCGTTCTGTAACAAACCCTGATTGCTTTGATTTCTTGAGATCTCTTGAATTTTATATGTTTCTTCCTTTTAGTTTCTGATTGCTTATGTTCAAGTTTAAAACAGCCAGATTTGTTGGAGTTAAAACAATTTGATATATTTCCAACGTTTTATGTTTGGGCTCCTACAAATGTAAATCTTTGAACAAAAAAAAAAAGTACAAACTCAGGATAGAAATTACACTCTGTTGATTTACATTGGACATCAGGATAGAAATTACACTCTGTTGATTTACATTGGACATCAGGATAGAAATTACTCTCTGTTGAATTACCTGTGATATTGGGATAGAAAATACACTCTGTTGATATACGTGGGGTATCACGATAGAACACGAACAATGCGCGGTTATACTTTTTACCTCCATGTAAAATGATGAAGATGGACATCACTAAACGTAATAAAAAATCCATACATACATACGGCAACATATCCAAAATATTATATATGCAGACAGCTACAATAAACACAAGTTCTTCATTGACTATATACGTGATAAACGTGTGTGTTGTTTGTCTGTATATGAGATATTACGTCATAAACGTGTGTGTTGTTTGTCGGTATATGAGATAGTACATGATAAACGTGTGTTTTGTTTGTATGTGAGATAGTCCATGATAAACGTGTATGTTATTTGTCTTTATATGAGATATTACGTCATAAACGTGTGTGTTGTTTGTCTGTATATGAGATAGTACATGGTAAACGTGTGTGTTGTTTGTCTGTATATGAGATAGTACGTGATAAAAGTGTGTGTTGTTTGTCTGTATATGAGATAGTACGTGATAAACGTGTGTGTTGTTTGTCTGTATATGAGATATAAAAAAGAAAAGCAAATAAAGGTTGTATCAGGTTGTAGGTAGTATACAAATATGCAGAGAGATACAATCCAGGAAGCCCTTCCCTGTATAACATAAAAGCAAAATCTGTCAGTATCCAGTATACGAAACATAGTCATATATATAAATTTTAATGTAAGAGTGTTTGACGTATCAAAACAGCAAACAAAAAGCAAAAACAAAAAAACAAATAGAAATGTATCGGGATATAGGTATCATACAGAAAGATACAATATATAACTAGAAATTGTTGGCTAACAATTTGACGGGCTTTTCACTATTTAGCATAAATGACCTAAAGGCTTGGTATTTCCAAACGTAAAACACTATTTTAGAACACTTGATAGGTCATCCACATTCTAGTTTTGAATTAATCTGGCATCTGAGATATAACGTTTTAACAAAGGAGTTGGACGAGGGAAGATAACTCTTACAGCACATTGTACGAGTTATATCCCCTCGTCCAACTCCTTTGTTTTTTAAAATACATAAAATAGAAAGGGAAATATTCAAAACGGCATCTCGCGTTAACGACAAATGTTACTGAAAAACTAAGGACAGCAAATCTTTTCTTTTTATTTTTTTTTTATATATATACATGTAATGATCTTTTTATTCAAGTTTTTCGTCAATGCAAAGTACATAAAAATACAAATACTCCTTTACATACTCACACATACATATACAAAACTCTATTTATAAGACTTGTTTGCTTTCTCCCACATATATACAGAAACACTAAATGAAATTAACTAACATTCTAAAATCACACGTAGTACATATATCTCAAAGTTTTCATATCTTATTAAGCACACAGACGCATAACACACTAGGGAAATCTCTGCTAGGGGCATATTTATATTTCCATGTATATACTGTATCATAAGTACATTGTATATACAAACTACAGCATGATACAGAGAGACAGCAAAAATAAACAAACGAACAAAACACTCACGTCTACTATCTATGAATCATAATAAATGAGAAGTAATGAGATATCAGTAAAAAATTAAAATAAGGAAATTAATTAATTAATTAAGTAGCAGAAATGTTTTTTTTAGAAGATAAATACAGATTTGAAAAAAAAACACACAAAAAAACAATAAGTACATTCCATTGCATTTATAAGAGAAAAGGAATTGGAGTTGATAACTGCCAAGGAAAAATAACAAAGAACAAGAGAAAAAGACAGCATAGAGAAATGGGAAAAGAAAGAAACAGGGTAGGTTGGGGCAAGGTGGAGATGGAGGAACAGTACTAAACCAACACTCACACAAATAGATGTCCATGTGTACATTGTTTTTTGCATTATAGAACTATATTACAAAGATAACATTTTGGCTTTTTGAAGGGCTGAGGCTGAGAAAATAAATAATTTATACATAGAAGCATAAAAAAAATAAAAAATAAAAATAAAAACTTACTATATGTACAAGTACCAATAACTGAATAAATACATAGAAGCATAAAAAAGAATAACTATATCAGATGAATTAAGCATAGTAACTTAATTAGTTTGTCCCATTTTCGCCATTCGTTTTCAAATTTAAATTTTGTTTTTTCATCTTTGCCAGTTGCAATGTATTTTTGAATCATATAATTATCACTGGGAGACACGAATGTACTAGTTTTTTCATATTTTCTACTAATTCTGAAATTTTCACCAATTTTACCATAAAAGATCTAATTTAACCCAACCCAGTCCATTTTTTCAGCAACGTATCTAATTATGAATTTTCATGGCTAATTTTCGACGGTCAAAGCTAGTTCTGTGAATCATATCCAATTTAACATGACCACCGTCTAATTCTATCGAGCTATCTAGAAATCATGAACTTTACACTATTTATTTCATGACTATCTAAAAGTTTCCCCGACAGTCTAGAAATGTCCGACAGGATCTATTTTGTTCTCCACTGACGCTAATTCTGCTCCTCGAATCTAGTATTGACGGAGCAATCCAGTTTTCGTGAAAATCGCCTAATATTAAACGTCATGACGAATATTGCGAGATTCGCCTCGGGCGGTTCTGTCGCGCGGCAATACCAGCACTGCCAGCCGTAGACTACTTTACCTGGACAGCAGCCATCCGTGACCATCGAGTCCCGCGGCTAGCCTCGACTTGGGAGCGCTCAGCCGTGAAGCGGTCCTACCATAATCACCTATACGGTGTCGGTAACAACTCGAATTAAGTGTTCAAGCTATAAATATGCGATACATACACGATAAGATACATACATTATGTATATCACATGATGTATATCTATATTTCTGATATCACATACGATACATTCACTTTTTTTGCAGATTGTTCCAGTTAAATTTTCATTAAATGTGCTGCATGTACATCAATATCATAAGACACCTGAAAAAATAAAAGTATTACATTCACAATACGACTATTACATATTTATTGTCATTCAATTGAGGCAAATTTTGTATCAATAAACGATTAAGTTGCGTACTTACCGTACGTTAAAATCTGTTTTTACCCCAGAATCATATATATATACTGTTGTAAATTTTAAGCATAGGCAAACGTTAGCCAAGTTCCGTTGTGGTAATTTGAAATTGAAAATAGAGACAGGCCGGTATTCTCGTCCTCCCTTAGCATTACATGAGAGGAAATGTATTTTATGTCAGTCAGGATAAGTAGAAGACGAGCGCCATTTTTTAATTGACTGTGAGTTTTATTCAGATATTAGGCGAATTTTATTTAGTGAAGCAAGCAATTATTGTCCAAACTTTTTAGAATTAAACCCATATGAACAATTTCATTATCTTATGACAAGTGATGATCTTCAGCCTATTTTAGCTTCTTCACTCTATCTGATGTATCGCAGAAGATCCTGTTTTACCTATATTTAACAGAACTTTTTACTATATTGTGTCTCATAAGTCTGGATGTGAATATAATTTTAATGCAACTTGTAAAGTTTTTATGACTTCTACTGTATTTTATATATCTGTAATATTGACACGTGACACGTTAATAAAATATTTTGTATTGTATTGTATTAATAAAAGAAAGAATATTGTATCGAAAACCTCTTGTCATCCACTTCACAAGGACACCTGGACAGTTGTTGATTACAAGGCCTGGGGCATTTCTAAATTGAACCTGCTGGTTGGCTTCCTACCTTAGGCGAGAGCACAGGTAAATCCCCGCCCCCTTTTTGGGATGAACTATAAGCTGGTTCTGTATTTAACAAGACAAGTATATTAGTCCTACAATATAAGACTTCGAAGGTACAAACGTTATCTTTTACGTTTATTGTCGGGTATCAACATTTTTGTTATTTGCCGAACCTCTAAGTACATCTTCTTTGGAACAGATGCCTGCATCAGAGACCTATATATCCACTATATACGTCCCTGGTTAAATATAGAGGAATATTGTAATTAGCAATGGGTTACACTATCCGAGCTCTAATATATACAAGCTTACTAATAAGAAAATTTGAAACTGTATGTATCACATCGATGAGATTAGAGACTTGTGATATACAAGTCTCTGATGAGATATAGAAAAACAACTAAACTATAAATCCTATATAGTGTCTCCGATATTCTATAGATGTTTCTTACTGAATATTGAACTGTTTTTTATTATCCATACATTTATAATGACGCCGAGGGTATAATTTGTATGCATTTCATGTAACATGTTGAAACCGACTTCTCTGTGCATATTTTGTTGTGTATAGTGTGACCAGTATAGTCATTATGAATCAAACATGAAATAGAAGATTTGTAAAAAAAAAAAAAAAAAAGATGTGTTGAACTATCATGTCTTACGTTTGACATAAAGAAAACAACTGTGTTATATAATAAAATCTTTCAATTCAATTCAATTCATTTATTACTTTAAACCTTACGGTTTATCAGTAGTATTATCAGCAAAGCGTCGTCGTTCCAAGCCGATGTTTTTAATTCAATTTGTGAAACACCTGATAATAATAATATGTTTATAATATGTACTTATGGGCCGTATGGCCTAAAGTCAATAAAGAATTTGAAATTTGATAAAACGTTTCGTGTTATTAAAGATATTCTTTCCTTATATATGATCAGTGATAATCCTATATAGCTTTATGGATTCGTACGTGCTAACTTCGGAATAACATATATTGATATCAGAGAATTTGAAATTGTGTTTTACAGCACGTTCTAGATATCGCCTGAATTAGCTGTTTTTGTTTTCACTCTTATCAGTTTCTATGTTTGCAATATGACTACACTATTGTATACTCCACACACCACTCATTCATTCGATATTACCGCTCAGAAATGTCATAACATCTGTATCGTCATTACATTGTATATTGATGCTGTCTATCTTTCGTTAAATTGCATTTTAAAAATAGTGAAGATAAAGAATTGTATTCTGTCATTTTCAGCATGCTTATAAGTCGTAAGGATTGAATTGAATAAACATTTTAAACAAAAAAAGACCGGTCTATAATCCTTTAATTGATTCGATCGCTGTATAGAAAACCAAGGTACCGTTACAAAAACTAAATTGTACGGGTTAATGCCGGGGGCTAAGATCTCGCAGCGGTTGCTATGACTACTCTGTGTGTCAAGCGACCGCGATCTACTACCTGTTCACCCGTCGACACGGGTGACCAACTCAGACTTTTTATCTATGTGATGAGAAAAACGTCCGGATTACTGCTGGAATTTTACTTAACTAACATTTCGTTTCCGATATGGAGCTCCGGATTCGGAATCAGAACTTCCGGACTTGTGAGTACAAATATAACGTTACGGAAATTCGTTCCCCGACATTTCCGTCGGGATTGTGAGTTTTACGGACTATCGGCGTCCAGATTTAGCGGGTCAGCTGTATTGGTATATATAACAGAAATACAAACACAAAGTGGAGTACGGGTTAGATATATACATATTATGTACAATTTGGATCTCATGGGATTCGAAAATAACCTACACATATTTATACATATGATCCCCCCCCCCCCCCCCCCCCCCCCCCCCTACACAGAACAATAGAATATTTTCACTAAATACATATACACATACAAAAATGTACATGCACAATTATATTGATATTATCAAAAACACGTTCATCTTTATAATACCGTCAGATATGTCATATGTCTCCGATACCGTGAATCAAACGTTTGTATTCAAACTTGTGATGTACAGTGGACCCTCGATAATCCGAACACCTTCGTTCCCAGTCCAAACCGTCCGGATTACGAGTTTTCCGGACTGCCGAATTTCGTCTACCAGGTCAAAAAAATTGTCGTGTAAGAGTTATCTCCCTTGATTACATACAATCCGGGACGTTTCATAAACACGTCTAATTGTCAGACTTTTTAACAATAAATATACTTATGTTTCTGATATGATTTTTGATTTCTTTTGTAGAAAGTAAAAAATAAACTTTGTTTTTAAAAGAACATGTAAAGTGAAAGTTGTTTTATTTATAGCGGGCATATGTGTCCTACAAACACCACACATGTGTCACGTCCCGGAGGTTCACAAACAAGTAGAAATTACAAACGTTAAATACCTTAAATAAAAGACCCGGATTTTACAACTTACCATCAGTCCATGTTTTTTTATGATTTTTACGTACCAGAAACCCCAAGCTATGTATCTAAAAGTACGCTACACCAGCGAGAACTACCGAAGAAGTCCGATAATTATTGAACCCGTATTAACTTAACAATGTGACGCTTAATTAAGTATCATACGACTATTGACTAATTTGTGTGTAATCAACCCAGTTCTTGTGATCACTGCTTAATACGTAAATGTGTATGTAATTAATAACGTGCATCTTTCAATGAGTCGTCGTTTCACGTAACGGTGTTACAAAGCCGATATCCGTGTTTACCCAATACAAGTGTTCATGATGTTAATTACCGATCATAAATTTATTACATGTATTTGAGATTGATTAATTATGGTATCACGTACTGTATGTTTGTGCGTAAATTCTTGCTAATTACGAAATAGCAATATGTGTTCCTATAAAAGTTGCCGTCTGTAAAATAACTATAATAGATATTGTACGTCAAGTTCATAAAAGCAAGACCAGGCTATACTATAAAATCCTTTAATACTGTAAAGTTTAAAAAGGTCGTAGAGAAAAAGTAATGTACCGTTATAAAAACAAAAGTTACACTTTGTAACACAGGTAAACACCCGGGGCTATGACCTGGCAGCGGTCACTATGACTACGCACAGTGTCAAGCAATAGTCTGTGTACAGCTGTCGACACGTGTGACTTGCTCCGACATTTTTTCTCCTCGTGGTGAAAAAATCGTCCGGATTATTGCGGGAAATTAAATTTACTAATGAAAAGTACGTTCCGTTCCCAAAATGGGCTTCCAGAATAGGAATCCGAATTTCCTGACTGGTGAGTACAAATAACGTTACGGAAATCCGTTCCCGTGCATTTCCGTCCGGACTGCGAGTTTTCCGGACTATCGGCGTCCGGATTATCGCGGGTCCACTGTACACTGAATGGTCAACAAATGATAAACGTTCTGCCTGATGAGAGTCGCCGAGCGATGTGTGCGACATCATAGGGATTCCATTAGTTCTGTTTCTAAATAATAAGACAATTTAGGCAAACTTGCTATAGAAATGCAAGATATTTAAATATGTTTTCTTACATATTCCTTGTTGGAATCATGTATAAAGTAAAAATGTAATTTACCTAAATATACAAGCAAATATAGGTGTTTTTTTTTTAAAAACATATTTTTATTGCTTCAAATGTAGGCATGAGGATTGGGCAGAAGTTATACAACTTATTAAAGCCCCCTCCTCCAAACATTTTTACAACAATGTGACACAAACAATGGACATTTACATTAATTTTACGATTGACAAATTAGAAAGGAAGACTAAAGAGAGAAAGTGAAAGGAATACAGATAATTATACAAAAATGAATTTATGTCTAAAAAAATTTTTGATTTACACACAATAACATAATATCTGCCTAGAACAAACTAACTACGTTTGCACGCTCCTTCATCTTATCATTGTCCTTTCATGCTCATTCCTTAATCGTTCCCCTTTTGATAATCAAGCTCCTGCTAAGTAATATAATATAGGTTTACAACAGGGACATAAACCCTCAGTAATTGCATGTATGACATATAGATATTAGACCTCTCATTTTATGAATACTTGGGTTAATACAGTAATACTGTGGGATGCATTTTGAACGAATAATTTTCATTTCAATATGTTAAAGTGTACCCTGAATGAAAAATTACATTTTAATATGTTATTGGTATTGATTAATAAACAAGAATGCAGAAAACCGCATCAAAATCGGCCGACCCATTTCCGAGTAATTGTGATTTTTCTCGAAAACACACCTGAAGCCCAAAGCCGAAACCAGGGACATATAACTTTCTTTTTAAACGGTGCCATATATAACATGTAGCATCTCACTAATTTTCTCTCATAACGAGCCATACACAACATGTAACATCTTACTAATTTTCTATTATAACGGGCCAAATACAGCGTGTATCATCTTACCTATTTTCTATTATAACAGGTCGTATATAACATTTATATTAAAATATTTTATTCATATTTTTTTTATTTTAACGGGTCGTTGTAACATGTATGACATTTGAATAACCGGCCGTTTATAATGACTTACATCATATAGCCTTTATTATGGGGGCATGACAGGCTTGTTACATACACATGTACCAGTATTGATTTCGGTTATAATACTTCTAGTAACACAAGTTTAAAATGCAATTCATTCAAGATGTGAAATAAATGCTGATCATTTTGGGGTTTTTTTATTAGCCAAAACAGAAATTATACCGTTATTTGTGATTTTTGGGTAATTGTCCGCAATTGATAAAACGTGTCCATGAAAGCTCAGTAACTCCCAGACAAGATTCATAGAGTAAATTTCAACATCATGGGTACATATATGAATGAGGTAATTTAGGTTAATTATTCTATAGACAAACGTTTGAGATATGATTTTTTATTCGTTTGTATAGAAAACGAAACTCACTGAATTCCAAAAATAATGTGTTTGATTTCAACAAAATGTATTCCCTATAGTATAAACGCAATCCTTAATAAAATTCAAGCTCAATTTATGTACAAACAACCTGTAAAACCATGTTTTCGGAACTCCTTTGAAGTGCACAGAAACCAAACGCGTGAACTCACGGCGTGTGCTGATTAGAACACCAGAAATCACGGACACCTGTGGTGCAGTGCCAGGTGTGATGAGCTTGTGGACCGTAATTTCACACCTGGTAATTGTTTAGCTGTATACTAACCAATTCAAACTTGAGAATTCGTAATTCTCCGAACATGTTTATACATCTTTTAAAAGTCCTTTTTTAAGTGAAGATATGACTTGCGACACGAATTGAAAGCAAAACCACCAGGGTCTCGATCACTTCATAATAATGACACAATTACAAAAATAAAAGCAAAAAAATACATAAAATTTGGAGGGAAAAAAAATCATACACGAAAATCATTACGAGTTTATAAATTTTAGTATTAATTATGATTAGTCACGATGAAATAAATTGTTTGTGTTTTATCATTAAAAACGGAGCTAAAATAATGGTTTTAATAAGTACCTATGCTTTATACCTGTACAGAAAGTATCAATTATATTATAATTGTTGCGAATCACTTTTATATAATTTCACTGACAACGATCGTATATAAATTATGTCTTTCTCAAGCATTTAATCGTCCTTGATCCCTGAGACCATGACATGTAAAATAAGGGATAAAATCTGTATATGTAGAAGTTTGTTGTAGACTTTAACACTGGTATTCATACGGGAGAGAGATTTAGTATATTGTAGATCATGATGATTATAATATATTACTTTCTAAATTAAGTGTCCTTCATGACTAAAGCGGGTTTTGCATAGAATATAACGCTTGAATTTACTGTACGTGTGTTCGTCTTTTCTCACAAACCAGAGTATCCAGAACTGTTGTATTGTTGGTATGTTTATTTGAATATTAATTTGCGAATGAAATGGCACATTATTTTAGTTTAATTTGTTGATGCTGTGTTGCTTTCTTTGGTAACGAGTAAGAAATGGTAAACACATAACTAATATACATTTATTGGTGATTGACCGATTATTACACCAGTCTGTGTAAACCAAGCGGTCATTTTCAGAGTCAATTTCACTATGTTATTATTTTTTTTTTAACTCAAACTTATATTGTTGGATTCCGACTTCTCGTCGGCAATATTCGCCAAATTCAACAACCTCAAATCTCATGTCCAGATCGTATTCGAACATATTTGTACTGATACTGTTCACACTGTCCTCTATGCTACTGGCCACCATACCAGTCACTCTGTTCAACCTGTGACGTCATAGACTGAAGAGTTCCAAATCAGCGTGACTGACCGATACGCTGATTAGCAGTCGATCGACAGGTGCAAATCGCGTACTTCGATGTGCGATATCTCGGCACTCGGCCAACCGATTTTGATGCGGTTTTCGACATTCTTCTTTGGTGGTTACAAAGAATAACACATTTGATTATCGTTTTTCGTTCAGGGTACACTTTAACATAAATAGATGAAGGAACTCGTCTCCAATACTTTCATTGCAAAAATCTCCTTTATATATATATTATACCACCTTCCTGTCATTATACGAATTTTTAAATTAGACGTATGAAATTTAGTTAAATGTAGTGTATTTATTTCCGATAATATTGTTAATTGTGGAAGAACGAATCGTCTGTATCATTTGAGTCGGTACCGACATCGTAAGTATAGGTGATTATGGTAGGACCGCTTCACGGCTGAGCGCTCCCAAGTCGAGGCTAGCCGCGGGACTCGATGGTCACGGATGGCTGCTGTCCAGGTAAAGTAGTCTACGGCTGGCAGTGCTGGTATTGCCGCGCGACAGAACCGCCCGAGGCGAATCTCGCAATATTCGTCATGACGTTTAATATTAGGCGATTTTCACGAAAACTGGATTGCTCCGTCAATACTAGATTCGAGGAGCAGAATTAGCGTCAGTGGAGAACAAAATAGATCCTGTCGGACATTTCTAGACTGTCGGGGAAACTTTTAGATAGTCATGAAATAAATAGTGTAAAGTTCATGATTTCTAGATAGCTCGATAGAATTAGACGGTGGTCATGTTAAATTGGATATGATTCACAGAACTAGCTTTGACCGTCGAAAATTAGCCATGAAAATTCATAATTAGATACGTTGCTGAAAAAATGGACTGGGTTGGGTTAAATTAGATCTTTTATGGTAAAATTGGTGAAAATTTCAGAATTAGTAGAAAATATGAAAAAACTAGTACATTCGTGTCTCCCAGTGTATCTTTTACTGAATTAATAAGAGCATTAATATTTAATGATTTATGCAAACATCTCATTCTATAAATATACTGCTTTATGATAACTATGATTTCATTATCCACCCTATACATAGGAAGGAAATTCTGATGTAGAAGGCCAAATAGAAAAGATGTTTCGTTTACTGAGAAAGGAATCAAAAGAGCTTCCAATAATGTGTCAAAACTTCCAAGTAAACTTTGCACTTCCTCACATTCCCATAATAAATGAGTTATTGTTTCTGGCTCAGAGTTGCATAGTATACATAGAGGGGAGACAACTAGTCCAATTTTAAAAAGAAGTGAGTTTGTTGTTAGGATATGGTGAACTACTCTGAACTGGAACCACTGTAATTTTGTATTTGTTTGTAACACAGAAAGGCATTTTATATATTTTACCCCACATCAGGTTGTCTATGTTGCTGAAGATGGTATTCCATTTTCGAGTGCCAGATGGTATAGTGTCTGATTCGATTATAGAGTTGTAAAATTTGTTTGACCCTTTCCTGTCTCTAAGAAAAAAAAGCAAATTGAAAGGAATGTAAGGATAGGCAACTTCTTTTCTGTGTGCATTAGATGAAGAAATAAATTCTTTAGTTGCAGATACAAGACTTTGATACTGTAAAAAAAATTGTATTAACTTGGTATTTTTAAATAAATTCTTCATATGTATAAAACAAATCTGTGTCAACATCCTTTATTATATCATTTATAATAAAAATACCTTTCTGGTAGTATTTTTTATAAAACACTACTTTCCCACCTATCTTGATTTTACTGTTATACCAGATGGGCGATTTCAAAATGTTTTTCTGAAGAAAGTTATCATGGTTTTTTGAACTTAGTAAGTAGAATGCCTTAAGAACATCACACCAGAATTTATTTTTACACTTATTTTCACATATTTTAATATATTCAGAACTACAATTTGAAAGAAGATCAGTGTTGATGTAAGTCATAAGTATAGCCTGCCATTTTCCACTAGTTTGATAGAGTCTTCTGATCCAAGTTAGTTTAAGAGAATTCATAAATGCAATAAGATTTACCATCTTCAATCCCCCATCTGCATACTTTTTAGTAATAATTTCTCTTTTAACTTTGTCTGGTTTACCATTCCATAAATATTCAAATAATAATGAGTTGGGTTTGCCAACAAATTTACTATCTGGATTAGGTAATGCTATTAACAAGTGGTTGAATTGTGAAATGAGCAATGATTTAATTATATGAATTTTTTCAATAGGTGTTAATGATCTTCTGGTCCAAATTTTAATTAAAGATTTCAGTCTTATGAGCTTTTTGTCAAAGTTAAGTTTAGGTATTTCATGAAGATTCACACTAAATTCAATTCCTAACAACACAAATTTTGTCCCTCCCACTGCAAATTAAGTTCAGGTAAAAAAGAATCCTCACTATACTTCTTGCTGCCAATCCATATCACCTGTGTTTTATCAATATTCATTATTAACCCAGAAATTTTTGCAAATTCGTGTAATTCTTTAATTGCTTCCTTAAGTGATTTCTCTGACCCATCAAGTATAAGGGAAGTGTCATTGGCATACTGTGATAACATTAATACCTGTTATATTTTTGTTATTTCTCAATTTCACTGCCAAAATCTCTGCACAAAGTATAAACAGATATGGGGCGATCGGGTCCCCCTGTCGGCAGGCCCTCCTAATATCTATGAAAGAAGATATATTTCCCCCCTGATTTATAGCTGATTGAACATTATTATGTAAAGTTTTAAACCAATTTACAATACTATTACCAAAGCCAAAAAGACGCAGAACTTTTTCCATAAATAGCCAAGATACAGAATCAAAGGCTTTTTCAAAGCCAAACATTAAAAGCATGCCTGGACTATCATTCTCCTCAGTATAATGCATGATATCGTATATTAATCTTGTATTTACCCCTATTTATCGACCCGAAAGAAAACCAGTTTGATCATCATTTATCAGTTTATTAAGAACAGTTTTTATCCTATTAGCAATAGTACCGGATGCAATTTTGTACACAATGTTCAATAATGATATAGGTCTCCAATTTTTAATGAAACGCCTAGTTTTTATCTGCTTTTGGAATACAAGTTATTATTCCCTGTCTTTGAGTTATAGAAAGTTGCCCTGTATGATAACAGAAATTTATCGATCTTACTATAAACTCACCCAATTGTCCCAAAAAACATTTTTAAAATTCTGTAGTAAAACCATCTGATCCAGGACTTTTATTGTTTTTCATTAGTTTTAAAAAAAATGCCTGCCTCTGTATATTTAATGTCCCCTTCTAAAAGATCAGACTCCTCTCGAGATAATTTAGGCATTTCATTATTATTTAGATAATATGGTAAGTTTATTTGCTGTAAATTGTCCTCTGTAATACTAGACTTCCCATAGAGACGTTTATAGAAAGAGCAGACTTCCTCCAATATATCCTCCTGTTTAGTTATCATCTTGTTATTATCAGTTTGTAATTTTGGAATTATTTTTGAAGTATAATTTCTATTCTCCAGATTGAAAAAATAACTTGTAGGTTTTTCACCTTCTTCTGCCCATTTTGCCCGTGACCTAATAATACTACCTTTCATCTTATATGCTCTGATCTTCTCTAAATCATTTTTCTTACTAATTAAATCCTCTATGTTAACATTTTTGTGAAGCTCAAGCCTTTGAATTTCGTTTTTTAGAATATCGTCCCTAAAGTTTTGTTGCCTTTTCTTATATGAAGCATATGATATTGTTTTACCTCGAATTTCCATAAGCAAAGTTTCCAAAAATAACTGATCATTAATAGTAAATTGAATCTCGGAATTAGGAATATTTTCAATATTATTCAAAAGATATACTGGTATACTATATTGCTTTTTCACATCTTTAATACAGGTATTAACTAAATTTTAAAAATCTGGATCATGTAATAGTGAATTATTCAGTTTCCATGTTCCTTTACCTCTTTTTAATTCATTTAATGTAACAGTTATCTTGGGCGATGAATGATCTTATCAATAACCCTGATCTATACCAGAGTGATCAATACTAGATAATAAACTTTCTGAAACAATAAAAAAATCAAGACGTGCTTGTTTAACTGGGTTCTTTTTTCTCCAAGTATATCTCCTAACCTTTGCTCGTGTTGTTCTCGAAAGACATCTATAAGACCAAAATTATCAATCATATCTTATACCCTTTCTCTGGCTTTGGGGTTGTTTATGTTTCCATATGTGTTATCATAATCAAGTTTAGGGTTTAAAACAAGGTTAAAATCTCCACAAATAACATGGGTACAGTCTTCAATTGTGTCAGAAATTTTTGAATAAAAATCAGGACTATCCTGGTTGGGCCCGTATATGTTTATAAGTGTAATGTGTGAGGATTCTATTTCTATATCTAATGCTACAAAATTCCCTGATATGTCTTTCTTTTCCTTATGAACTTTGCACTCAAAATTATTATTGAAAAGGATAGCTACCCCACGACTGTTTCCACGAAAGGACGAAAAATATTAATCATACCATCATTGATTTCTAATAAGCTCCTCATTTTCTTCGGTAAAATGTGTGTCTTGTAAACAGTATATATTGTTATAAGTATCTCTGAGATAGGAAAAGACATCTTTACGTTTTTCTCTACTTGATAGCCCTTGCACATTAGCCGAAATAATCCTCACACCCTCCACGTTCCCATAATAGTACTTTGTTCCACCATTTCCATACCAAGAGAAAAGAAAGATTTGCAAAAAGAAAGGAAAATACAGAAGAGGATAAAGAATATACAAGAAGAATATAAAATCATATGATGTAGGGTTTATCACCGACTACTACCTGGCATATCATAAATCCTGTCTTGCAATACAAGGATCCCGTACGCACATGTATAGGCTACAACCAACCGGACAGGCCTATAATACAAACTAGTCGCAGTCAGCCAAGCGCTCGTTTACGAAGCATTCGGAAATGTAAAGTCGACAATCGCCCAACCGAATAAGACTAAGTCAAATTACCTTCAAAGCTCTTCGAGGCTCTACAAAGCCATTCAATCAAGATTCAAGTTATTCCGAATAGAGAAAAGGCCTATAGATTAACTCCTGGACATGTACATATCAGAGACATATGTATATATGTCGTAGGGTCATTTGTCATCTCATTGTATTGTCAAGTGTATTTATATGCGTTACCGGTTACAGAGAATGTTCTTTGTTTACCTGTGTGTCTATCTATTGTGTCCATGTGCGTCCAGTGGTCATGTAATGTTGTGTCTGTATCGGTAACCTGTTTGTCCGGTTGTGTCCAGGTATGTCAGAGTATGAAGTGCATGCAAGTGAGTGTGAACGTGTAAAAGGGGCGTGTTTGCGGGTATATTTAAGTGGAGTGTTTGGGGGGAGCGGCGCACTAGCCATGGGATCGACGGACAAGTTCTAAGGGACCACGTCGACGTTACAAGAACTGTACTGACTTACATTATCCTGACTACGTGTCACCACGCTAGTTAAAGGTATGTAATAGATAAATATCTGTAATTGCTTAATATTACGCGGACAAATGTTTAATAGCTATTTGACGCGACTATTTGTCATGCTAGTTTACAGACTGTCAGTTGCATGTAACTTGGTAGCATTCTAAATAATGGCTTTTTATCTTCCAGGTTTTTTTCCCTATCTCCTAATAAACATGTGGCGACGCTCATATCCAATAAATAAACAGATAGAGAGAAGCAAAGCTTTTGTTGTTTCTGCCACCTATCACAAATAGCGACCACGTTGAGACAGGAGTATAACATTTATACAAGTTCGTCCACACCGGAACGGGAAAACTCCGAGCGGCACACGGCAGTGTTGGTTTCCCACTGAGGCAACGCCCATGTACTCCTTCATTTCCGTTGGAAGAAACTATCAGTAGTACGAGTTTCGACCCCGCGGGATAGTGTTATATGTCTACAGGTATAACATACAAGATAAAGGTGTTCCAAAGGTCAAATATAAGCAATGAAAACCCATGTCAGGATGCCGTGCTACCCAGCAGAGCATGGAATTCGGGGAAACCCATTGTTATCCATTGATAGTTTGAGCGGTGGACAAACACACTACCGTGTTTGTATAATTATGTAACTCGCGGGCCATATTAGAGCTGAGACATTGTTTGGACTATACGTGCTTTTTTATTCTCTGTATCTAGCGTGCAGGTAAATGATCTACCACCAGTACTGATGTTTACTTCATGTTGATAAAGATTGCTGTATGACTGTATAATATCTTCCACTCTATCCTCAGGAAATTTGAGTAACAGTATAAATAATATCTGATTTTGTTTGTTACAGATGGATACCCAGCATCACCAGCTCGTTTTGTTCAGTGTCCTATTGATTATCTCCCTTTCCTCTTGTAACAGTTGTGAGGTTTCATTTGACAACAGCGGATTGTTCGAACCGTGGTTACCATCACATTCCAGTGCTATCTAATTTCACCGAAAACTTAGATTTATCTGGAAATGATATATCACATCTGGACGAAACATCATTTCTAAATCTGAAAAATCTGAAATTCTTGAATTTGAACTGGAATAAGATTAAATCTATCGCTAAAGACACATTTTCTGGACTTTCGTCACTTCACAATCTGTCGATTGGGCACAACAGAATAAACATTTTGCAGAAAAAGTTCGGTGAGATGAGATTTACTCGTAATTCAATGTTGGAATATGTGGATATATCCTTCAATACCAATTTGCATTTATACGAAGAATCTGTGTACCCAGACGCTGTGTTCGCGTCATTGTCATCTGTTCGGGAGCTTCATGTCGACCTTTTACGAAATCCTATATTTGGAACGGGCTTCAGTAATATGACAAATCTAAACAAATTTGTTTTCAAAGACTGTGTATTGATGCACCTTTCTAATGATACATTTAAACATTTCCGGAACCTCGAGTCGCTGACATATTTAGATATGTCGAATTATCAGGTGAATGTCAAACACTTTGTGAAAATAGAAAAAGCTTTCTTACAGTATTTCTCTTCTCTCCAATACCTCGACCTTTCCGATTCCTATATGACGTTGCCGGTTGCCATGGAAATCCTGTTTGGCCTCACAGTAAACACAAACAACACTAATCCTGTCAGAAAAATGAAAGTCTTGAATCTATATAATGCCAATCCCTTTCTATTATTATGGATGTACGACGTCGATTATGCAGTAAAGGTGACGACAGAGATGACCAGATATTACAGACAGTTATGTGCGGAGGATATTGATGTAGGCAATAACGGGATCGTTGAAATAGAAGTCGGAACGTTATTAATATTTGACGATTTTAGTTGCTTGAGACGTTTAACTATATCGGAGAACAACTTTATGATCACCTTCCCTCGCAGACCCGGCTCCAATTCCTGTTGAGACACTCGGCAGGAATGTGTTTCTCGTTTTTCACACATGTATAACCATATTTGTACTGTCTCCATCGGACTGTAATTTCACTCGAATACATGTTGTATTACAGTAATAATGCAGGTGTTCCTAACACAGACACCACTTTGAATACCAGCCCCTGCTAGTGCAATGGATACAATTTTGGGTGATACACTTGAAAAAACAAAACAAAAACAAAACAAAATATCGAAAGTGGCGTTTTTGTTTTTTCTGTGTTGTTTTTTAACGATAACGAGTATATTGTGATTAAAGCTTCTTCAAAACAGGTTGTTAAGTGATACTATTTTAAAGGAAATAACTAATTATACAGCAAATCGGTCTCTCAACGTGGGATTAACTACATGATTTTAATTCAAATATAATTTATATTTTACGTGAACAAGTGTTGAAAGATTCAAATTCTGTGTTGGTGCACAGGGAGTTAAAGAATGGGAGCATGTATGAGTCATAAAACGGTCTTCCTTTGTCATTTATGTTATTTTGTTTCATATCTTATCATAAGTACAATGCATCATATGCACTTTGTGTTTTTGATCTGAAGATAAAGACTAGAATTACCGATCTTAGTATTGTGATGAATATCTATAATGTACAATTCACACTCATGTGTCTATATACATTGTGATTCAATTATTTATATCATCTGATAGAGTTCGAGGCTGCCAGGGCACGAGTTATAAAATGTCCTTGCTTTGTCATATGAGTTACTGTGTAAAATATGTAATTATAAGCACAATGTATCATATTATGAACTATGTGTTGTTGTTTCGAAAGTAGAGATTTTCAGCCGTGGTTGTACTGTAGTGAATATATATTTTTTCAAACACTTGTCCTTCAATTTGATTGACACGACACCTGCTTAGATTCAATGTTTTCAACATAGGAAGATGGTGAAAAGACGATTTTATTGTGATCCTGAAATGTGAAGTTGTTACCCGTGTGGTTCAGATACTCTGTCAGGTTTGATAGATTTGGTATCTTGGTTAAATTCCGATATGTACAATCTGCTGTCCTCTGATCATCTGATTTAGTACAAGGTCGACAGCAGACAAGGTGGATGACTGTAAGATTAACAAGATAAACTCTCAAACCACAGTTACAGTAACAGTTATACTTCCAAAGTTGTATTTAATGTAATAAATCATATTATATACCCAGTTATACTTCCACGGTTGGTTATGATGTGGTTATCTCCCATTTCCTTATTGGGAGCCTGAAGTTGGTTCCGAGTTCCGAGTTCCGTTTAAGTAAACGGAACTCGGAACTCGGACCAAAACCCGTAAAGCTTCTACATAGTAGTTCCGCTTTTCTTAAACGGAACTCGGAACTGGTTCCGAGTTCTGTTTTACTTTAACGGAACTCGGAACCAACTTCAGGCTCCCTTCCCTGCATGTGAGTAATTTGAGAACTAATGGCACGTTCATGAAAAAGTATCGAGCAAATAAGATTCTGTTCTTCGCTGATCACTGAATGTCTATACACAAATGTCAGTTAAACTGCTAAAATCACAAAGGCGTTATTAGGTATATTTTACTAAAATGATGATTACCACCCAGTTGACAACCGAGTAATTATCTATGTATAAAAACGTGTAATTCACGCCGCCCTTTTGACAGTAGAGTAAACATCTTTATATAAAAACGTGTAATTCACACCGCACTAGAGTAAACATCTATATTAATCCGCACCACCCTGTTGACAGGTAAATTCTATATCGTAAGTCAGGGGACTGGTGCCTGTCTCTAGAATCATCGATGCTTTAAATCATTGTTATCTAGGATATATTTGACATTAGAAATATGAAGATATGGTACCTAGTAAAACCTCTATAAAATAGAATCAGAAGTATCTAGCTCTAGCTCGGCTGTCTGTCTATGTTGTACTGTGTAAATAAAGAATCTAATAATCTGCAGATAGCCTTAACATTTCAAAAAGTTAAATATCATTAATTAAATAATTGTCGGCACTACAACAAATTGTTTAATATTTGAATATTTTTCTTTGATAGTTTAATATGTGTTAGCTATTATTAAACTCGTGTTTTTCCTATGATTTGTTTGATCATTTACACTGTATCCAGGTCGAGATACATTTACGCTGTTGAATTTAAATAACATATACCTTACCTGGATAGGTGATGTTCATGTCTGGTTACCAACATGTAGTAAACAGCTATAAACAGCAACGAAATGAGTGTTACATACATGTATTAAAACAGCTATGATATAAGGGTTATACATGTATTTAAACAGCTATTATATGAAAATTACATACATTTATTAAAACAGCTATGATGTGAGGGTTACATACATGTATTAAAACAGCTATGATATGAGAATTACATACATGTATTAAAACAGCTATGATGTGAGGGTTACATACATGTATTACAACAGCTATTATATGAGAATTACATACATGTATTAAAACAGCTATGATGTGAGAATTACATACATGTATTAAAACAGATATTATGTGAGGATTACATACATGTATTAAAACAGCTATGATATGAGAATTACATACATGTATTAAAACAGCTATGATGTGAGGGTTACATACATGTATTACAACAGCTATTATATGAGAATTACATACATGTATTAAAACAGCTATGATGTGAGAATTACATACATGTATTAAAACAGATATTATGTGAGGGTTACATACATGTATTAAAACAGCTATTATATGAGAATTACATACATGTATTAAAACAGCTATGATGTGAGAATTACATACATGTATTAAAACAGCTATGATGTGAGTGTTACATACATGTATTAAAACAGCTTTTATATGAGAATTACATACATGTATTAAACAGCTATGATGTTAGAATTACATACATCTATTAAACAGCTATGATATGTGAATTACATACATTTATTAAAACAGCTATAGTATGAGTGTTACCTACATGTATTAAAACAGCTATGATATTAGAATTACATACATGTATTAAACAGCTATGATATGAGAATTACATACATGTATTAAACAGCTATGATATGCGAATTACATACATGTATTAAACAGCTATGATATGTGAATTACATACATGTATTAAACAGCTATGATATGTGAATTACATACATGTATTAAACGGCTATGATATGTGAATTACATACATGTATTAAAACAGCTATGTAATCTTATCCCTGTCTTAATCCGTAAATGTATGTTTTCCTAAATAACTTCCTGGTCGTACTTCAACAAAGGGGTTTAATATGGCTGTCTTCCAGTTTAATGTGATTTGATCTATGCTATCTGGTAAATGTTATAGATAGAGTACCATTACATATACTAAAGTTTGTTTGGTTTATTATGTTTAACTTCATATTAACAGCCAGGGTCATTTTAGGACATGTCATGATTTTGAGGTGAAGGAAAGCTGGGGTACCCGGGGAAAAACCACCGGCCGAATTACTACCTCTTTTAATTGGTAAATACCCCGTGATGTCTCTGGTGTCCTCCTTTGTGCCCACCCCGATAGCTTATAACCACATATATAATCAGCAATTGCGTCGTCTAAGGGTGGCCGAGTCGTGTACTTCCTTCCACGAGTAACATGGTTGTTGTTATCAAAGCATATTCACATATAAACAGTGATCATCTACAGAATCTGAAGTTGTGCATCATTACTCATTAACTCAGCTGTGTCTCTATCTTGTATTTGTGAATAACGACTATAGTAAACTGCAGACAGTCTTAACATTTCATAAAGCTATTTTTCTCATTATTTAACTGATTATCAAATAGAAGACAACTAAAACAAATAACAAACAAAAATTACACATTTTATGTTGGATTTATTTTTTGCTAACTGTTATGATTAATGTGGCAAATGATGGCCAATGACTTCAACCACGCTAGCTAATGAAGTTGGAGAGGAAACTTGGAGCAGAAAATTCCCCCACAAAATCATAGCAGATACTAACCAATACTATTTGATATCTTTTGAAATCAAATTTTAAGTCAAAGTTCAAAAAACATGTAGCAGCAATCTGTTGTGCAGGAGAAACTCAGCCAAATGGCAACACAAGCAGAATGTGAGTGCTTGCCACCGCCACAACAGAGTGCGAGAGAAAAGCCTGGTTTGTTAAATTTTGATGTTTTAAACAATCAAAAATTTGGTGTTAAAAGGCGACCAATTTTCAAAAACAAAATATTCAGCAGCAACTGAATAGCAAGTAAACAAAGGACACCACAAAATCGGTGCAACCGTGACGCAAAAATCAAATTCAAAAATATATTCAGCAAAAACTGAAAACGATGGTGGGGGGCCCAAGTGCCCCGCTGAAAAATGTACGCCAATGTACAAAAATACTGCATTCCAATTGCAGTATATCAAGATAAAGGAGCCGACCCAAACAAGATTATGGGCGATTTGGCATCCTCCAAGACTTCAGCAAATACACCACACCAAAGTAAAAAGCAGTCACGTAAAAGCAAGACAATTAAACAAAGATCCAAAACAAATTTTAAGATACTATATCAAATGACCAGGCAATGCTCTCACACATCTTAAAAAGTTAAATGTTTGCTGAACAAAATAGCACGCAAAATTAGCACCATAAACCCCAAAAACAGGGGTCATACTAGTATTAGTGCCCAATAACGCCTGAAGACCCTGCTGTAACCTGTATAGGAAAATATCGTTTCCCAAGTTACTTAGATGAACCCCCATCCAGGAATAGACCTGTGTTCTCATCTGTAATCTCTGGGTATCTGATATACCCGCCCCCATTCCTAATTAGGTAAGAACTTATTTGACTGTTAATACGTACAGGTATCTTACGAACTGACTGATGTTGTAAACCCCCCTCCACTGTAAACGCGGTAAAATTGCTGACCACACAATTCTCGTGTGTGGGAACATAGTTTGTAAGGTTTCCAGATCTGACAGCATTGTATACCTCAATGATCCTGAGTTCACTTGACCCACCTCATTGCCTCCACAATGGATGAGATGACTAAAATGGCTGGAGGATTCCCAATGGGGAGTAGAAGTTTTAATGACGGATAACACTGTTCCACCTTAAACCTCCTTTGGCATGCCATAAGATGGAGGCACCATAACGACCCAGGTCAAGGCATGATCCTTCCTTGGAGGCCCGTGCGTGACAGAAAGCTCTTCTTATAATGGATGAACCAACTATCCAAATTCTTTTGTGGTACTCTGTGAAGACTTAAACTTACAATAAGTTACTGCAATTGAGCCAATTTTTAATGATGAACAGAAAGCTACCCTGCATATGAAATTCTTTTCTTTGCTACATTGTTAGGAAAAACCTGGTATTCTGACTACAAATGAATTCAATTGATCTACAATAAGGATACAGTTGAAATTCGAATGTATTTTTTATATGCTCTTGACTCCCAACGACCCATTTCCTTAATTTTTTCATCAGAGAAACCCTTCAACGAAGCGACGGTAGCTACCCCCAACCTAAAGGAGTGAGACTTGTAGCCACTTGAATGAATGCCAATTACATTCAAAGCCTTTTTAAAACTGCTGAAAACTGATAGCGAGTCACCGGAACATTGTTACAGTGAAAGAAAAACACCCCAGGGGCATGGCCACGGGAGGCTATAAAATTCTTAACTAACCTAAATGGGCAAACAGTTTCCTTGTTCTCCTGTAGTGTTATGACAACCCCAGATCCACACTGATCTGTTTTTGAATGAGGAAGCTTTAGCTGAACCAGGCGCTCTATTGTAGAAACTGAGACATTATGCGCCAATAACGCATGACCATACTCCCCCTGCTTAGCTGCTACCAATTCCCCAACACGAAAAAAAAAATGCAAAAAATGCTACTGAAAAAAGGGGGACGCGAACATATTTGCTTCATAAGGTGAAATACAAACATAAGGTAGAATGTTGATAATCTTGGTGAGGAGCTCTGGAGTAATGGGTAGACGGGAATCACATCTAGCATCTAATCTTGCCATACCAAGAAGCATTTTTTTGATAATGAAAAATTGAGTCACATCAATAACTCCACTCATTTTACATTTGAAACCTATACCAGAAATATCAGCCCTTACAGTAGATGGAGCAATACCTTACAAACCTTAAACTCCATTACACTCTGTTGGGTTGGTGGCCAAGAACAGCTTGAGAGGTAAGTTTTACAAAACTGTTCGAAACAAACTATTCCAGTCTCATACACTTGTCTAGAGTTTGATGAAATGGAAGCTCTCAGGAGATAGCATCAGCGATACAATTTAACTTCCCATCAATATGAACTGACCTAAACTGAATATTGTACAACATACACCTCAGTATAAATGGGCGAATGAAACCCATGACTCTACACTATTTTGAAGTTTTCTTGTTCAAAATTGCTACTAGGCCTTCATTATCTGTATTCAAAATGATTTTTTTTTTTTTCAAGTTCAGAGCCCCAAATAGAAATTGCCATGACAATAGGAATAAGTTCTAGAAAGGCAATGTCCCAAATGATTGGTGAAGCTATCCAAGCTTCAGGCCAGGGGGAAAATGCCCATTTACCATAAAAGAAGGCCCCCCGACCCTTGTGCTGTCACCCCCTGCACTGTCAGTGAATAGCTGTAACTCTGAGTTGTTGACCCAATCTTTCTCAGGAAAACTACAATATCCATTAAAAAGCTCTAAAAAGGTAAGCCAAGTATGGATATCATCCCTCAATGCTTGGGAAACTCGTATAAAGTGATGTGGCCTGTTAACTCCTGACATTGCATTGTAGAAATGCCGCATAAATGCACGGGCAGCTGGAATTGCCCTTACACAAAAATTCAGAGACCCAGTCAAGGCCTGAAGTTGTTTTAGTGTGACTTTTTTCTTAACAGCAACCTCATTCAGTAACCCAACTAGCAACACCAGCTTATCACTGGGAATTTCAATTTGCATATTTATGGAATCTATTTCCAAACCTAAAAATGTTAAAATAGGGGTTGGTTAAACAGTTTTTTCTACGGCAATAGGAACCCCCAAATCAGTACAGATCCTGTCAAAAGTGTTCATGAGATAGAAGCATTCAGAAGTACCGTCCTTACCAGCAAAGAAAAAATCATCTAAATAGTGATCTAGATCTGAACAGTGATGTGAACTATCCAAATTTACCACCTCCCGAACAATCCATTCCAAGAGCCGTTGAAAATTTCTCAAATAATGAACAGGATATTGCACAACCCATAGGTAAACATTTATCAACAAAAAATGTTCCCCAAGTTTAAACCCCAACAAATCGAAGTCAGAAGGACTGATAGGTAATAAACGAAATGCAGACTTTATGTCCATTTTTCCCATCAAAGTGTTGGGTCCAAGACATTGAACTATATTAATTATGCGGTCAAAATTTGTATAAAGCACCCTACAAAGATTCTCATCAATGAACGTGTTAACACTGTTATCCTTCGGATATGAAAGATGGTGAATTAATCTCCATGACCTATCTTTCTTGGGTACCAAACCAATCGGAGAAAGTTTCAATGTGGACAAAGGGAGATAACCGAAAGGCCCCGCTACTCTACCTGCATCTATCTCTTTCTGTATCTTCTTGTGAACCTCATTTTCATTACCCTTAACCGAAAGTAAATTCCGACAATTAGAATGTACACGTGGACCTAGATAATGTAATGAAAAACCAAAACGAAAACCAGACCCTAGCTCAAGGATTGTTGCCTGACCTAGAAGAATAATTCATATTAGAATTATTTGTCTGTGCCCCCAGCTGATAACAGTTAATCTTCCTATGATTTCCTGAGCAATGTAGACAAATATGTTTGTAAAAACAAAAAGACCTGTTACACTTGCCATTATTAAAATCAAAACATTTCTTTATGCCCTGAACCATCCTGGGAGGTTTTGTTATGGCTGACGAAGCTGCGCCCCCAGAATGCATATAAAGGAGCCACAGCTCCTGGTCCACTGTATTCCAAGGAATAGCATGGTTTTGGGCCTTTTTTAAACGGAACTGCTCATCATAACTCCTCCACCCAAGACCTCCAACCCTTTTTGCCCCTAACCTTACTGTATGCATGTACTTTAACATGCCAGATACCTCTCCTGGATGAACTGATGTGTATATTGACATGAACACGATGAACGCATCAGTCCACATATCCAAGTCGACTATTGTAGGGGTTTTATTTTTACTTTTTACAACAAATTCACCCCCAATCAAAGACAAGCGTTTCTCGTCATCTATCCTAGAAGGCTTTGATAACATATGACCAAGGTCAATAAATTCCTTGCCCATGATTTTTTGCCTTATGGATTGTGAAATGTTACTGCCTAAATCATTATTGACACTGGCAACTTGATAATCTTTTGGGTCAAACTGACTAACACAGCTCGATATTGTAGACTGAGAGGGCTCAAGGGATGGATTTACAGTATTACATGCTACTGTACCTTCTGGCTGAGTGGCGGTAACTGGCTCTATTGCTGAATGAACTGCCTCAACCAGGCGAGGGGTAACTCTGGCAGATACTGCCTCCACGACCTCCTCCATCTGGGATGCTGAAAGAGGGCCTGCACTTGAATCGTGTCGCTCAGGCCCTGATGACTCAGCCTGTGACTGCGCTTGACCTGAACCCCCAGACTGCCTCCCTGTCCTAGTGTAGGGGCTGCTTGACTGCCTGGCTGAGCGCCTCTGGCCTCTTCCTCTCATACTTGATGATAAATAATCTACAACTCAAAACCTTACATGAGAAAACAATTTCTTTTCACTTAAATAATTTTTTTCACTAAAAATCATCAAAATTAAGCAACTCGCCCTACATTTAAATATGAAACAAACACGAAAATTGAGTCTATACATGTAATTTAAGAAAATTAATAATACATATAAACTTTAATAACGAACCACGTGCATATATATATGCGAGATATCTCCCTATAACATGCTACAATCCTTTGATCCAGATTGTAACCACAAAATTGATTATTTTTAATCCCTTTTAAAGGTTGTTACAATGAGGTAATTAATTTATAGAGGTAACTAGCATTTCCTGAGAAGGAACGATGCACTCACTGACTTAAAAACCTATATTGAACGTAATGGCGTGCCATGCCGTTGAGGGGGGGGGGGGGGGGGGGGTCCCAAGTGCACGTGTATAACCATTTAAAAAATACTCTGAAACACGATACCGATTAAATTTTTAAAACAACAATACAAGATATGAAATGCTGAACAGTAAAGTGTAAGAAGGACACAATAAATCGCTTAATTGCGGCAAGAATAGCATAGCAAAACTGTAGCCGCATGGCTACCGTGGTCTATTTTCAGGTACACTTATCGGTAAAACAATCTTTAAATATCTGAGTCCGATTATACCATCGGAGGGCAACAGGCCCATACAAACCCTCAATCAATGACAATGATACAGCAGCGTTCAGGGTTGATTGATAATAATGGTTGGTAGCTGTCCCGAAGGAAATAAATCGGACATTTGTATCTCACACGCTAGCAATGGCTACCAAATATCAGGAACTGCCAAGGGCGATAACTCTAATTGCAAATATGGAAATAAACTACCAAACCAAGGGAAGTAACCGTACAGGACAAATCAAACTATATTGCTACCTAACAACAACTTACCAATAAAGAAATTAACCAGCAGTCTTCATTATGATAAATTAAATTATATTCTAGGAATAATTTTTATTGTCGGGCCTAAAACTGTGTCTCCCTTAGATAAGTGTGTTAATGTTTGGTTATTAACATGAATTAAATGAGTTATGACGTAGATAACTATTATACTGAGGTTACTTACATCACCGGAAGTTCAGTATCCTCGTTAAAACCTGCAATAATGTTATTTGTACATGTTTACGTCATATTGTGAAATGTATCTCAATGATCACTGTAAGCAAAAGGTGCTTATTATCAACGATTAGCTCCTGTTTATGTAAATATTGTTTGTTATTCCAGGATCAACTCCTGTTTTATGTAAATATTGTTTGTTATTAAAGATCAACTCCTGTTTTATGTAAATATTGTATGTTATTCCAGGATCAACTCCTGTTTTATGTAAATATTGTATGTTATTACAGGATAAACTCCTGTTTAATGTCAACATTGTATGTTATTACAGGATAAACTTATGTGTTATGTAAATATTGTATGTTATTACAGGATAAACTCATGTCTTATGTAAATATTGTTTGTTATTACAGGATAAACCCATGTCTTATGTAAATATTGTATGTTATTCCAGGATTAACTACCTGTTTTATGTAAATATTGTTTGTTATTACAGGACAAACTCCTGTTTTATGTAAATATTGTTTGTTATTACAGGATCAACTCCTGTTTTATGTAAATAGTGTTTGTTATTACAGGATCAACTCCTGTTTTATGTAAATATTGTTTGTTATTACAGGATCAACTCCTGTTTTATGTAAATATTGTTTGTTATTACAGGACAAACTCCTGTTTTATGTAAATAGTGTTTGTTATTACAGGATCAACTCCTGTTTTATGTAAATATTGTTTGTTATTACAGGATCAACTCCTGTTTTATGTAAATATTGTTTGTTATTACAGGACAAACTCCTGTTTTATGTCAATATTGTATGTTATTACAGGATCAACTCCTGTTTTATGTAAATATTGTTTGTTATTACAGGACAAACTCCTGTTTTATGTAAATATTGTTTGTTATTACAGGATCAACTCCTGTTTTATGTAAATAGTGTTTGTTATTACAGGATCAACTCCTGTTTTATGTAAATATTGTTTGTTATTACAGGATCAACTCCTGTTTTATGTAAATATTGTTTGTTATTCCAGGATAAACTCTTGTTTTATGTAAATATTGTTTGTTATTACAGGATCAACTCCTGTTTTATTTAAATATTGTTTGTTTTTTCCAGCATTAGTCCCTATTATATGTAGATAATGTCCATATGACCGGTACACATAATGAATACTTATTTTAAAGATATAATTTAGTTTATTGGTTAATTTGGTTAAACGTGCTATAAACAGTCAGAGTCATTAAAGGACGTGTCAGGTTTTGAGTTGGAGGAAACCCGGAGTACCAGGAGTAAAAAAACTGGCTTACGGTCAGTACCAGGGAGCTGAATACGATATAGACACAACAGGATTATTATTCTTCAAACAATGTTTACTAATACAAGAAAACACGCATGAACAAATAAATCATAATTTTTAAAACGCTTATTTTCACAGATTAATTGGTCAAAGAATCAGAACGCATTAACTTACACCATTCAGAAGCTATTTATAGAAATGTATTTTTAACGAAGGTTACTCGGCTCCAGTTAAGCTTAATATATTGCAATAAAATGATATGTCAATAATCTAACCCGGTTATTTTAGATGTATTACTAACACAATATCAAGTTGCTACTTAAACAACACGACAATAGAGTAAGTTAGCCAAGCGCTACGTGGCTAGAAACGGTATATATTAAGATATTAACGCCAAATACTGCCCTATTACATCACCGAAACATTACGTCTCTTAACCCAACACTAACATCCCACGCCATCACCTCGCGCAACACCCCGCCCAAACACCCAGTCCCATTTCAACCCCTAAAACCCGTCCATCACCCAAATTCACAACCTCGTTCGACAATCCACAGCATCATCCCGTCCCATCAATTCATACCTAACACCCCGCCTATCACCCGCCCAACACCCTGCCCATCGCCCCGTCACAACATGTTAAGATATAATACTATGATGTAATCGACACCAAAAAAGTTCGAAAGCATTCCTATCTGACTCATCAAGCGGATATATGATACATGTGACATGTTGCCAGATTGTCCTAATCGGACGAGGCATATCGTCGACTGGTATTTCCCCTTTAATGGCCACGATGATAGAGTTTGTACACCCTCGCCGTACTCGTTCCATATTTGCCATTTCAAGTTCGAAGTCACACCACCTAGCAGCTATATACTCTTTCGAGATCACGAATAATAACTTCTTGCTCTTTTGTAAACAGTTCACAATGTTCTGAGAAATAGATTCTCCGACTTCAAAATCGCGCTCGTGCAGACACAGTTGTATATTTCGTTGTAGTTCTAGTTTCGGCCTCAGCTGTTGCCAAATCCAGGGAGAATCCGTTGCAGTGTATGCAACAAATACATCGAAACTATAGGAAGATGCATCCTCAAAGCCGGGGCTGGTTTTACAGTTCCTATAAAAGAAGTATAGAATTCTCCATCTGAATGTGTGACCAATAACAGCTAAAACGAGAGATAAAACTAGTAAACTAATTGCTGATATAGAGAATTGTAACCAGAACAAATGGTCGTTACAATCACCGAAGAAATCGTCTAGGTTATCGTATACATGTTTTATATTAGCAATGGAGCCGTCTTTTAATGTACAGTTGTAGTTTGGTGGATGTCCGTGTTGAAATTCGACTTTTGTTGTTATAATCCACGAAACAAACTCCATTGTATCACACGTACAGGTGAAACGATTCCCGTCCAATAACACAGTTATACCAGTCTCCTTGCTCCTAGCATCCAACCAATCACGCGCAGCCTTATCGATGAATAATAATTTGTTAAATCTAAGATCAATGTGGGTCAAGTTTGCCATTTTAAATAATCCACGAGGAAAATGGCTGAGAAAATTCAAGGTCAGTTGTATTTGCCTTAGACTCTCAAGACCCTCTACGGTTTCTTCTGGCAAGTCATTCAGATGGTTTGAGGAAATATCGAGCTTTTCAATGTGACCCATATTTCTGAAAATAAAATTACGGTTGCTGAACGCTCTATCTAGATTGGCGTCACGGATCACTAAATGTTCTACACTTGTAAGATTTCCTAATAATCTTCTGCCCGAGGTTGAGAAGTCTATTCCGGAAACGTCAAAATACGATAGGTTAGCACCTATAAGTTTAAAGTCCATGTTTGAAATACTCGTGTAAGAAAAATCCAAAAAGGTCAAGCTTTTTGCCATCGAAACATCAATATCACAAAGCAAGTAAAAAGGGAATAAAAGATGAGATACCCGGATGTGACTCAAGTGCTGTGATACTACTGGAATCGTACATCGGTGTTCCTCGCTCGTAGATAAACGCTGTGGTGCTTCCGCAGGAGAGACATCAGTATATCGATTATTATTGTTTCCAAAGACGTCTGGGGACTGATTGTATACATCCGAGAACTGAATAGCGATGTAGGAATAATCTACCTCATACAGATTTACAGCCTGTGTAAAAAGTTTTACTATATCAAACAGGAATTTTGGAAACGGTAATAAGAAATTGTTTTCGCGCATTACAATACGCTGTAAGCACGTATCATCCATGAAATCTGCCATCGCCTCAACATCAATTTCCACTATTCCATTTCTACCAATATTCATATTCTCCACACATAAATGCTGTAAGTACATTGTCATAGATTTGGTGACTTTAACAGCATAAGTAACATCGTATAACCATAATAATATCAATGGATTCACGTTATACAGATTTAAAACTTTCATCTTCCTAACAGGATGACTCTTATTGGTTGTCACTGTTAGTCCATACAGAATATCCATGGCAACAGGGAATGTAATCATGGATCCGGAGAGATCGAGATATTGAAGTGAATGGAAATATTGAAGGACGGCTGTCTCTACTTTTACCCACGGTTCGATATGGACCTGGCAGTTGGACATTTGTAAGGATGTTAATTTGGTCAGGTTCTGGAAATATTTGAATGTATCATTCTTTAGATGCATTATATCACAATCCCTGAATATCAATGATGCAATGTTTGTCATATTTTCAAAGCCTTGCCCGAATACGGGATTAGGAAGAAGATCTATGATAAGTTCTTGAACACTCGCAAGCGATGCGAACACCTTGTCCGGATAGACGCTGTCGATCTGTTTTAACACCGCCCTGGTGTTGTAGGATATATCCAGATGTGTCAGTAAAGGGTTCCTGTGAAAGCGTAAGTGTTCGAATCTTTTATGTAAGATGTTTATTAAGTTGTAACTCATTGATAAATTCATCAGTTGTCCAAGATTTTCAAACACTTGTCCTTCAATGTGATTGACACGACACCTGCTTAGATTTAATGATTTCAGCAGAGGAAGATGATGAAAAGACAAATTTGTTAGAGTTGTGAAGTTGTTTCCCGTGAGGTTCAGATACTCTGTCAGGTTGGATAGATTTGGTATCTTGGTTAAATTCCGATATGTACAATCTGCTGTCCTCTGATCATCTGATATAGTACACGGTCGACAGCAGACAAGGTGGATGATGGTGAGATGAACAAGGTTAACTCTCAAACCCATGGTACAGTATCTGAAAGTAGAACATATAGTTTAAAGACATTATTTTATTACAGTAAATACAAGCAGTATTTCTCTTATATCTGTTTGTGGGAAGGAAGACGAACTTACAAAATATTTTCGAATATAACTTCATATTAATATTTATTATTTCTTGATGTAAAATATATATTCTATAGATTGTCAAGGTTTTAAGTAAATACAGTATGTACAGTGTGTGACCTACTTTGCACTACAATGTTATACTTATCCAATAACTGTATATCAAATAACACCAATGGGGACAGACAAAAATAAATCCATGTGTTTTATCTTGAAGATTCGGCATCTTCCTATATTTTGTACAAATTGTAATCTCAATTCCGTTGTCATGTTGGTGTCTTTTGGTTTGTTTATTTGATGTAATATATAAAAAATATCACAACGTCATGGTTCCAGAAACAACAGAGAATACCGACATAATAACAGAATCTAAAACCTAACTCAAGATCGATAAAACGTGTGGACAGAAAACCTACATTTGTAAATGTAGATACAAAATCAGACGTTCCAGTAGTGTTAGCGTCTTCTCTTTCAGCTACGACATCCGTGATATAAATCTAGGTCACGTCGACATCCGTGATATAAATCTACGTCACAGCGACAACCGTGATATATATCTAGGTCACGGCGACATCCGTCAAATAAATCTAGGTCATTGCGACATCCGTCATATAAATCTAGGTCACGGCGACATCCATCATATCAATCTAGGTCACGGCGACATCCGTCAAATAAATCTAGGTCACGGCGACATCCGTCATGTCAATCTAGGTCACGGCGACATCCGTCATATCAATCTAGGTCACGGCGACATCCGTCATATATATCTAGTTCAAATCAGGGTTAAAGTATCTGTAACTAGGGTTGGACAACGGAATCACTACCGTTCTTTGGTATATCTTGGCGTCGCTAAAATTTTGAGGGGTTTTTTTTTGCACAAAATAGGGTGGTTAAATATTGGTGTGTCAAAATTTGGCGTTTGCCATCATGTTTGTTTAATTTTGGCACTTACCTAGTTATGTAATTGATATGTTTGTTTATTACACTATGAAAGTCTACATATTTAGGAGCCATGTCGCGTGGACACGTGTACACAGGGATTAAAAGCCCTGTGGCTAAGTGACAGGATTTGATCACCTGCCTGAGATATAACATATATTAGTGCAAGCCTATTGTATATCGTCTCATCTGGTTGCACAAGAAAACATGCAATCTTCTCTTTGTAATTTACACAAGTTAATCGATCGATCAAGACGCGACTTTTCCTTTAACACAGCTAATACAACAATCAATATGAAAACAACGTGAATGACATTTAGATGAAAACATACTTTTATTGACGCGTTTTTAATATTCCAACACACATCAACACATATTGTGGAAGCTAGTAATGCGATTTTGTTCGTGAATTTTTGGGGTGTTTAAAATTTGCTCGTCCACCCCAGGTGCCAAATAAACACATCCAAAATATCCCAAAGTAGGGTATGTATATCAACATATTATATACCCAGTTATACTTTCACAGTTGTCTTTAATATAATAATTCATATTCTTCCACAATACCCTGTTATTCCACTCTCAAGCCATTGTATAAATGTGCCGACTGTTGGATATTAAATGTTATATTCCACAAGTGGAATATGACTTCCGGTCTTTTGATTGGTCAAGAATTCGAACTTTGACCCGAGCTGCAATTGTTATTGTCCTCGTCAATAATCGAATGACGTCACATCATCGGGTCCCGGCCGTCACCTGTACAGCTAATGTGCATGCGCGAAATAAGACTTGGCCACGATTACTTTGATTCAAGACGATATTATAGTGGTCGAAACAGGTCACACCACTCGTGATTGTTGGATATGGAATTTATTTTACACTCGTAAGTTATTTTTTAAAAGTTACAAAAGACTTTCGCTTAGTTCATGAAACTTTTTAAAAAAATAACTTACTCGTGTGAAATAAATTCCATGTCCACCATCAACTCATTGTGTGAACTCTATTAATATGCCCAGTTATACTTCCACAGTTGTCTTTATTGTAATAAATAATAAAGTACAGTATTGACCGGTACAGATTCTCATTAAAAAAATGGTAGTTTTCATGTGAACCTGGCAATTCTCTAACATGTTTCTGATGAAACCGTATTTGCTTGGTGCTTGGTGCCAAACAGTCAATATCGAGATTTGTCCTTGTATTACTTCACTGTTGGATGTAAACATGAAACATTAGATCAGAGCAAACAAACCACCACAAAATACAAGCTTGATAAAAAGTGTTAGTTAAATGATAACACGACCAACCAGGAAATGAAAATAGTTTTTTTTTTTTCCTTTTTTTTCTATATTTTTGCCCTTTAAAAATAATATTGCAAATGGAAATCAAAGTTTCGAAAGATAGAACAAAATATATACGATGGTGGTTAGTATCGTTTGAGCAAATTTGAAAACCATTAAGTGTAAGAAGAATGCTTAGAAATAAGTCCTGTAACAGGTAATGCTGAAACACTGGCCTTAACTCTGAATTTATTCATCGTTAATACAACACTTTTTTCTTACGATTGATGGTATAAGATAATTATGTATACATGCAAAGGAATAAAGCAACATATCACACCTATATCATATGATCGCGTGTCAAGAAACATTGCAGTAATAATACTTGATCATATTTGAGTCGACAGGAAGATAATGACAGAAAGCCCGCGTGTCTAGTAACATTGCAGTAATAATACTTGATCATATTTGAGTCGGACAGGACGATATTTACATAAAAATCGCGTGTCAAGTAACATTGCAATAATAATGTTACGAAAGTTGACTGAGTATACAAATTATATACTCAATATCTAGATATCTAACAGTGGCAAGTGTAGTCTCCGATCACGCGAGTGAGGTACGTAAATACGTCCGTGGATAAGCTTGACCAGGTGTAGACTACGCCGATAATGGTCACGCACGGCCGAACATAAACTCCTGGACAAGGTGACATACTCGTCTTCGCTTAGAAAAGTCAGCTCGTCACGTACATTTACAACATCCCTCCCTTTTATTAATAATGGAATGTGCTATTAGCATCAGCATCAGCATTTGCAGCTAAATCGGAACAATAAGGTCAACACCAATACCATTGCATGACAAACTTCAAAAATGCATCAACCTCTCTCGTAGAAGGAATGCAGATCATCCGACAACATTCCCGAGCAAGAGTGTTTCTCCCCAATTCAAGACAGGACCGTTATCCCTGCAGCACTGGCAAACCGATGTCACCACCTTGGGTGCTGCCTCCGGACCAGCGGGATCCAACACAACGTACATCGCCGAGAGACGACCATCATCCCCAACACACCTTAAATGTCTGAGGCCATTATAGGATACACAACCCTGAGATATGGCATGGCGAGGGGCGCTCTCAATAGTCCCCAGGGTACTTAGGGTCAACCACATGTGAAGTCGACACCAGCCCCGGTCTTTATGAGATTGACCAAAAGGACAACGACCCTCATTCAATAGAGCAAACCTTGCTCTCCGTCCATCCGATGTACCTTCGGCTATTCCCTTTACCATAGTAAACAGAGACACTATGCAAATCCGATTCCAGAAGGATAAGGACTACTGGCGGTGCCCCAAGCACGCGAGCCGGCATACTGCAGAGCAGTCTAAGAAGTAGGAGCGACCCCAGCGCAGCACAGCTTCGACACCTGCATAGACACAGAAGACATGCTACTGCTGTCTGTTCATCGGTCATCCGACCAGGCGCGAAACCAATTCGCAACCAACACACCATAAAAACATCTCCGGTCACAAAGGCGATCTCGCAGAATCCGTTGTCGACCATAATAATCCTACTTCGACATGGCTCTACATCCTAAACATCAATGAAGACATGTGAGGAGATACAGCTCCCGATTGAATCAAATATAACAGGACAGAACTAATCATGGAACCCAGTTGGAAACATACACCCTGAACTGTTCATAAACGCTGCTTCGATTACTATCTTGTACGTACCTTCCCCATTAAACTATATCAAGTTCACACCGACTCCAGCAACAGCATCTCGAGAGAGCAGCAACGGTTTGTATAACGCTAAATGGTTGGGCACAATAAGACCCCCAAAGCCCCCGCATGGTTGATCCAACGAGCCACCTTCCTTAGAACCCTCAGTAAGCCCATTGCCCTCGAACTCGCGCGGTGTTGGCTTCATCAACATTTCACCCTCTTCATGCACTTCTCTCCCGACATAAGTTTGTCTGTGAATGAGACTCATAGGCCGGCATCAAGCATTCAGCCGATCAGCATCAAACCAACCCACAATCAATGACGCCGTGTCTAAAACTAAGGACCCTTGTGCTATCCGACTTAGCACGTTGTCAACAATTACAACTGTCTATCTGAATCACAGCCTCACCCTCTTTATGTTGAATTACTTCACAACAAGATGCAAGGGAATTGGCTATTCGCTGCGGAGGTTCCGATAAGGAACACAATTATCTGATGATGTAGGGGAGGTACCCAGTGAGGATCTACTTCGCTTAACCAACATCATCAAGTTATCAATTTCTGTAATGATATCTGCCAGCGTATTTCCCGTTCGATGAACCCCTTCAATGTTACCAATCATATTGACACCCGATATACAACAGATGTGTTAAAATCGAACTGATTCGTGAACACAGCTAAGTACTGAACGATAGCACTGACCTTGCACAGCGCTGCGACGAGTGGCTATAAATAGCTTTCACCAACGACACCGTTTATGTACAGTGAATACCGCTGTATAACTGTTTATCAAACTGCACTTTTACTGCTGACACCAATATTGGGAAAGATGACTGAGTATACATTGTTATAACCTCAATATCTATAGATTGCCAACAGTGGCAAGTGTTGTCTACGATCACTTAAGTGAGGTACGTCAATACGTCCATGTACAAGCTTGACGAGGTGTAGACAACGCCGAAAGTGGTCACGCACGGCCGAACATCAACTCCGGGACGAGGTGACATAAACACTTCCGCTTAGAGAAGTAAGCTCGTAACGTACATTCACAACAATAATACTTGATCAAATTTGAGTCGGACAGGAAGATAAGCATGTCCAATAACATTGCAGTAATACTACTTGATCATATTTGAGTCGGACAGGAAGATTACGACAAAGTGATCGCGGTACCAGACGCAGTAGACATACTTTATCATACTTGAGTTGGAAATAAAGGTTACTTTTTATATGATACGTTGAAGCAAAATATGATAGATATCTCATCTGGTTTTGAATACACAATATCACTTTGTTTAAACGTCTTTCTCTGAATGTTACTGGTGCTGATACCCTAACAAATCCATACGCTAGTAATAAACAAATCTTACCTGTGTCTTAATCTGTAAATGTAGGTTTTCCAAAAACACTTCCCGGTCTGACAAATGTCAACAACGCTGTCGATATGACTTACTTCCAGCTGGATGTGATTTAGTCGAGGCTATATGTTATGTAGTATTTAAAGTACCAACTGTTGATACAGGTAACATAGCGCTTTCTAGTATCCCCGAAATTTTGTCAATAATGCCCTAAATATACTAGTACCTAAAATATATACACCAGAGGTGATTAACGGTGCTATAGATAGAAAAACGAGCCTTTCAAAGCGGAAGTGTAAATCAAAGATTAAAATAATGAGCTTGCATTTTTGCGACAAAAATAAAAAAAAAAATCAAGGTCAATGTTAATGTGAATGAACCGAAAAGCAAGCATACAATGTAGATATCCTTACATTCATGATCGTAGCCAAAGGGCATTAGCTCTAACGAGTAAGTAAAAATGCATGTTAACTTACCCAATGGGCGTATTAGAATAGTTGTTAAATTTAAGTAACGCACAATAACGTGACATACGTTATTTTTTTACTATATTATTATCAAAGATTTGTTTAGTTCCCATTTGATTTTTTGTTATTTTTTTAGCTATTTGATGTTTCAACTTCCAATTACCCTCGATAATTTCTTTTCAATGAAGTTCAATACTTTAGAGATCATAACGCACATAACAATGGGTAATGATGTGGAAAATATGACAAACACTATTGGACGGAATGTTTGGATGAGGTTATAGGGCAGGAGTTTGCGTTAATATCCAATCGTTACGTTACTAGCCATGTAGCGCTTAGCTAACTTACATTGTCGTTAGCGAAGTAAGAGTATCTATTGTGATTAGTAGCTACTTGGTATTGTGTTATTGTCTGATTTTTGTATCGCATTATATTCAGCTTAACTGGAGCCGTGTTACCTTCGTTAGAAGTAAATTTCTATAAATGGCTCTTCAGAATAATGTAGGTTAATGCGTTCGGTTTCCTTGACCACATAATCTGTGAAAATAAGCGTTTTTAAAATTATGATGCATTTGTTCATGCCTGTGTTCTTGTATAAGTAAAAACTGTTTGAAGAGTAATGATCATGTTGTGTAACTATTCTGACTTGTGTCTTTATCGTATTCAGTTCCCTGGTACTGATCGTAAGCCAGTTTTTTTCTCCGGGTACTCCAGCTTTCCCCACCTTCAAAACATTGCACGTCCTTAAATGACCCTGTTAATAAGAATTTAAACCAAATTAACCAAACCAACTATAGTAAATTTAATGGTACGCTATATATAACATTAAACAGATAGCGTAGATCAAATCAGATTCAATTGGAAGACAGCCATATTAAACTGCTTTGTTGAAGTCAGATCGGTAAGTCATTTTGGAAAATATAAATTGACAGATTAAGACAGGTATAAAATAGCTGTTTTAATATATGTATGTAATTCGTATATGATAGCTGTTTACTACATGTATGTAATTCGTATATGATAGCTGTTTACTACATGCATGTAATCCTCAATCATAGCTGTTTAGTACATGTATGTAACCTCATATCACAGCTGTTTAGTACATAGAGGTTACACAACGAGTGGTTGTTGGATATGGAATTTATTTCACACGAGTAAGTTATTTTTTAAAAGTTACAAAAGACACGAGCATTAGCGAGTGTGTTTTGCAACTTTTAAAAAATAACTTACGAGTGTAAAATAAATTCCATATCCAACAATTTCGAGTCGTGTGACCTGTTTCTACCACAATAATATCTGTTTAAATCAAAGGGAAACGTGGTCAAGTATAATTTCGCGTATGCAAATAAAGTGTACCGGTGACGTCCGGGACCCGGTGATGTGACGTCATTAGATTATTGATGACGTCAATAACAATTGCAGCTTGGGTCAAAGTTCGCCGTGTTAGCCAATCAAAATGCGTACAGAGTTTATACCACGTGTGGTATAAACAGATTGTTAATCAACAGCTGTAATGATTAACTGATGGTCTGAGAGTTGATTAACACGGCGTATTGTGGTAGAAATGTATGTAACCCTCATTTCATAGCTGTTTAGTACATGTATGTAACCCTCAAATCATAGCTGTTTTAATACATGTAGGTAATCCTCATTTCATAGGTGTTTTAAGACATGTAGGTAATCTTCATTTCATAGGTGTTTTAAGACATGTAGGTAATCCTCATTTCATAGATGTTTTAATACATGTAGGTAACACTCATATCATAGGTGTTTCATACAGGTAGGTAATCCTCATATCATAGCTGTTTAATACATGTTGGTAATCCTCATATCATAGCTGTTTAATACATGTTGGTCATCCTCATATCATAGCTGTTTAATACATGTTGGTCATCCTCATATCATAGCTGTTTAATACATGTTGGTAACCCTCATATCATAGCTGTTTAATACATGTTGGTAACCCTCATATCATAGCTGTTTAATACATGTATGTAATCCTCACATCATAGCTGTTTAATACATGTTGGTAACCAGACATGAACATCACCTATCAAGGTGAGGTATATGTTATTTAAATTCAACAGGTTAAATGTATCGCGACCTGGATACAGTGTTGATGATAAAAAAAACAACACAACATTAGCTAACACATATTAAAATATTAAAGGGGAAACAAATCTAGATAATAAACAATTCGTGGTAGTGCTGACAATCATTTAATTAAAGATGATATTTAACTTTTTGAAATGTTAAGGCTATCTGCAGATTATTAGATTTATACTACTGATTCTATTTTGTAGATGTTTTACTAGGTACCATATATCCTAGATAACAATGATATAAAGCATCGATGATTCTAGAGACAGGCACCAGTCCCCTGACTTACGATATAGAATTTACCTGTCAACAGGGTGGTGCGGATTAATATAGGTGTTTACTCTACTGCGGCGTGAATTACACGTTTTTATATATAGATGTTTACTCTAATGTCAAAAGGGCGGCGTGAATTACACGTTTTTATATATAGATGTTTACTCTACTGTCAAAAGGGCGGCGTGAATTACACGTTTTTATATATAGATGTTTACTCTACTGTCAAAAGGGCGGCGTGAATTACACGTTTTTATATATAGATGTTTACTCGGCAGCCAACAGGGTGGTTAATCATCATTTCAGTAAAATATACCAAATAAAGCCTTTGTGATTTAAGCAGTTTAACAGACATGTGTATAGACATTCCAGTGATCAGCGAAGAACAGAATCTTATTTGCTCGATACTGTTTCATGAACGTACAAACAGTCCTAAATGACTCAAAAACAGGGAAAGGGAAGCTAACCACATCCTAACCCATTGTTATGCGAGTTATGATCTCTCCAGTATTGAACTTCATTTAAGGAAATTATCAAGTGCAATTGAAACATAAAATCGCTTAAAAGAATTAAAAATATTAAATCTGATCTAAAAAAATCATTGTATGATAATAATAAAGTCAAAAAATAATGTTCGTCACATTATTGTGCCTTACGTAATTATATCAACTATTCCAATACGTTCATTGAGTAAGATATAATTACCTTTTTTCTGCGGTTCATCAAATAGCAGAAAAACGTTGTCTGTACGTTTCTGGTATTCATATTCTTATTAGGTAATGCATATGCATCAGTATAGGGGGCGCTCAAGTATGGCGAGCGTGCAGCACGTGTATCTGTCTAGGGTAGATTGGTCATTCTAGCCCCGGACACAGAGCTGCACATATTTATGTGAAACTTTGACACGTGCAACATCTACTATGGAGGCATCAAAAATTCAGAAGTTGTTGGCGAATTCGGAAAATTCAATGCTCAGTCGCATGGATGAGCTAATTAGTAACCGTATGGACGTTTTTCGTAGAAAGCATGGTGAAAATCAGAGGGGTCTTACGCAAGCTCAGATTGCTAAGATGGAAAATTTGATTACAACACTCACAAATTCAACAGAAAAGTGAACGAGGAACAGTACAAGCTAAATAGTCAGGTGGTAGAGAAGCTGGTAGAGGCCGAGAACATTCTGAAAGATGACGAACTACCAAGCGAAGCCAGTGTTGAAGAACAGGAAAAAATTTCCGAAGGACTGGAATTGTTACATGAAAGGAACAGATTAATTCAAATTGCAGATGATTCGGAATATGGTTGGAGAACTGCCAAAGAGTATACGAGTAAATCTGTCGCGAAAAGTCCAGAAGATCAGAAAGAAATTAACAGTGCTGAGAGCAGGGCTGCTCGTAAAGTTAAAAGTGAAGCTATGAAAAGGGCCGGGTACAGGAGGTTCACACCTTATAAATGGAGTCAACCCGACGGCACAGCTGCATCGAACGCACCCAGCCAGACAGGAAGCGGAACTTCAATCAGGAAGCCAGGCCTGTGTTTTCAGTGTGGCAAGCCAGGGCACTGGAGAGCAGATTGTCGTGCAGAGACGTTTGGTAGAACGACTTTGACAGAGAGAATTGACAAGATAAGTATAAATTGTGATACCCATTGTCTGGGAAGTACAGTACAAAGGCCGGACAGTACTGTCGGCCGGTTGAGAGCATCGGTAAGTAAGTGGGTCGGTACTTGGACACCTCGGCCCTTGCGCATGTCGGTCGGGGCCGAGGTGACTAGACAATTTCGGCCTCTGTAAAAATCGGCCCTACTCTATAATATACAGTGTACTGTATAAGTATCCATGTACGTATATATGTATTAAATATGTTAAAAAGGTTCATTTTACAGGGGAAAATGTTATTAAATATCAATTTTGAAATATGTTTTGCCTTTGTTTGATTTTTTATGAGACGTATAATGTCTTATGTTTATACGTTTCCGATATATTGTGTTATTCTTATTTTATCCTTAAGTGCTGTTTTAATTATTTATAATTTGAAATGACATCAATTCAAATGGTTAATCAATTAATTAATTAATATGAATTATCTTTATCCGGGCGGTTGGAGCTAAGGACGCAGGGGTTGTTGTTTTAATAGAGTACCTCTTATAAGAGTAGCTCAGTCAATTACCGCAAATCGATTAACCAATCAGTGAAAGGCACATGAGGTATATTAGTTAGTGAAAGTATAGAACAAATCACTTGATCATTTTCGATCAAATTATTATCTTTAATGATGTCTCGTCTGTGCCTCGCCTGTGCCAAGTCCGTTCGACCACGTCAGGAAGCCTTGCAGTGCCACGGTTGTAGAGGATGGCAGCATCGCATCTGCACTCCCGGTAAGTAGTACATTTACAATGATAAAGAAATATTGTTTCATATTAATGGTTAAGTCCGTATTAAATAAAAAATATAATCTTATATTTTCCTTTTGAAGTAATAAAACTATAACGGACATGACATTAAATGAAATCATGTTTCTTTATTATCTAATCATGATTATTGGTTTGCTTTTTTTTTATTTATTTTTTTGTTCATTTTCAAATTAGTTTACAATACATGTCATATACAAAATAAATAAAATGAACAAATAAACAAAATGAGTAACGACAATAGGGAAAAAACAAAAGGTCAGAGATGTTGTATATTTGTATTATTGTTTTAGATTTGTAGCCACTGTTGTAACCGTGTGTCCATATGTATTTTGTTTTTAATGTTACTTTTAGATATTACAATTTTATTCGTTTTTAATTGAAACTTAATATGATTTTTTAGACTGTTTATATTAAGTCCTAATTCCAGGCATTGGTATTTGTAAATATATTGTTTTGTTACGAGTAGTATCAGGTTATCTAGATTAAACTTAGTAAGTAAAAATATTAGTTTGTCTGCCAAAGATGAATTCCTGTTTATCAAATCTAAGACTCGGTTTTTTTTAGTGATAATAGTGTAATTGTTTCAGGATGACATTTACAAAATGTACATAAGTTATTTTTTTATTAAAGTATTCTATATGTCTTGAGCACCTTTTTTACATCTTAAAATTAATTTCAGGTTTATGGGTATATTGGGTAGTATAATATTTTTCTCTAAGTTTAAAGTTTGATGTTTTTTTTTCTGATAAATTGTTAAATGGCAGTTTTTATACTCTGATAGTTTAAAAAATTGATAGGAATGTTATGATGTTATGAATTAAGTATATACCTTTTTTTAACCATGCTTTAATGAAATTATTTTTTTTTATCTATTTTGATTTCACTATTATACCATATTGGATTTTCAAGAATGTTTGTTTTGTATATCTGTCCAAAATATATTCTTACAATATAAATGTTTTGATTCCTTCTTTAAATATTCAATTCCAAAATTTGCTAATTTCTGTTTATCTAATAATGATTCTAGAACAATATCCCAATTTCCTACTTTAATATATATACGTCTGGCCCAAGTTGCTTTAAGACAGAACCCTGTCCGTACAAAGTGTATTATATATATATGTAAATTTAAAGTATACGTGTTAATAAGTTTTATTTTGTGCTTATTTTCAGCAATCACACGGGAGATGTATCGCGCGACGTTACGTGGTGAGGAAGGTGCCATCATCGCATGGTGCTGTAGTGGATGCGACATTCCGGTAAGTTTAAGCAAGAACATTACATTGTAAAGTCATCACAATGCCACATAGGTATTTAAGAAACATGAAAAAGTTTTGTTAAGTAACGTCAATAAAAACTATACATCAATTTAAAAAATATCAGTCTCTGAAGAAAGTAAAAAATTCAATGGTACATTAATTGCATGGATATTCATTCTCATTTGTGTTACAGACGATTTCGCTTGACGAGTCCACCGATACTGCATTGGAATCGACGATGGTGTACGCCGAGGATACCCCACCTGTCCTGGAGCTATCCGCCGTGCCCGTAGCCCCTTTGCTGTGCCCTAGCGACACCCCTCCCCTACTCGAGGCGTCGGTGACTGTTGACTTGGTAAGTTGGAAAAGCATGTCCATCAAAATTATAACAAAATATCCCTGTGTAACCATTTTAAGCTCAACATTTTATCAAAGTCTATTATTATTATCATAACTATTACCATTATTGAAGAGAATTTTACAATTATAATTAATTTATATATGTTTACAATGTTCCCGACGGATATTTCTGTTATACAACTGTACAAATAGTTTCAAACGTAGTTAACAAGGAAGTGGACTAGTATAGGCTTTCAATGCTGTCATATACTTTACCAAAAGAAACGAAATAAAGAACAGAATTTTACAATTATAATTGAAATGTATATATGTATACAATGTTCCCGACGGATATTTCTGTTTTTACATAAAGTGCATAATTGAATATTATATATGTATTTTCTATATGAAAGAATACTGTTTACAGGAACTTTGACCTGTCGCCAGTCCGGATGAACTCGACGTTTGTTGTCCCCCCACCACCGGAGCAGTCGCTGAACGCCTCGTTTGACCTGACGGTACAGGATGACGATGATCCCGTCTGCATATCGGAGAGGTATGTATACTCACACACACACACCCTCACACACACACACACACACACACACACACACACACACACCCTCACAGACACACCCACACACACACACACACACACACATATATATATATATGTAGAAAGTATAACAAAACATTCAAAAATATAAAACAAATCTATGTAATTTCGCAGCTTATATTATAGTCCTTTATTATCCACTTAATCAACCTTTTCTTACAGTAATGAAGTATATACTGATTTACATTAATGTTGAGAAGTAACTAACTAAACTCCTTATTATTACAGATCTTTAGGTGATGCGCCCCTCACTGACACCGTCGTGGTAGACGAGGACACCACCTACGAGATTGTGGAGAGCGGGACCATCCGTCGCTGCCGGAAGCTGATCGCCACCGATGGCTATTCATACACGGTTAAGGTAATTAGAATGAATGGTAAATAATGATCGAGATGATATCTAATATGAACCAATATCATAGCATATCTAATATGAACCAATATCATAGCATATCTAATATGAACCAATATCATAGCATATCTAATATGAACCAATATCATAGCATATCTAATATGAACCAATATCATAGCATATCAATAATAAGTACGATTATGATGTTCTTAATATGCATTTCTAAATGTCTTTCTGTAACAGAGCTCCAACCCCACCACAACTCAGTGGAGATGCGCTGTCCGGAACCGATCGACATGGTGCCGCGCTTCCGTCAGCCAGAGAGGAACCACGTTCACGCCCGGATCAGCAGACCACATCCACCCTCCTGACCATTCCACAGCCATGCTTGTCCGTGTCAAGAAACAGGTAGTTAACTGACTGAATGTTTATCACATTTGTGAAGGAGATAATTGTCACATAGACAGTCTTGCCATTGAACGAGTAACGATATTATCAATATTGTGCATTGAATTTGAAATAATTGTTCTAATTATTGTTTCAGATCTGGGAAGATGCCAACGCTCAGCCGTTTACATCTGCGCAGACGATAGTGGAGGAGAAGCTGCAGGCCAACGTTGATGACGACGACTTCGACTTGCCGAAGCCCGCCAACCTGATCCGGTTCGCCAACCGATGTCGGCAGCACATTCGCCCCGCAGAGCCGGTTGACCTGGACTTTGAGGTATTTACTATATGAAGATAAAGGCCAAAATGGCATGGTAGAATATTACGACGTACATTTCTTAAAGTTGTTAAAGCCATGTAGAATATAACGACGTACATTTCTTAAAGTTGTTAAAGCCATGTAGAATATAACGACGTACATTTCTTAAAGTTGTTATAAAGCCATGTAGAATATAACGACGTACATTTCTTAAAGTTGTTAAAGCCACGTAAACTATTCTGTATTAACATTATTGTTATTTTGATTATCAGGTGAATCGCGAGTTCCTGGACTGCGATGACTTCATCGTTGGTGACGTCCGTGTCGGCAGCCACCGTCATCTGATGTTTGCCACACCTACCCAGCTTCGGCTTCTGCAGCAGGCGAGACGATGGTACTGTGACGGGACCTTCAAGATCCGCCGGGAGCCGTTCCAGCAGCTCTGGTCAATCCACGCCTTCCTGCAGCAGGACGGATGTACGAAGCAGGTCCCTCTGTGCTTCGTACTGATGTCACGTCGGACAGCTGAGGATTACGAAGCAGTAAGTAATGACAATATCTTTAAATTTATGACAGAAGATTGATACAGCATTTTCCCGAGAGTGTCACAAGGCTTGAAAGCGATAATTTGGAATTTCAGTTGCAATGCTAATAATTCTTTTTTATATGTATGTAGTATTCATTATATTATCTCATTTCACAGGTTCTGCGACACCTACTCACCTGTTTTGAATCCTCACCAGAGGTAGAAGGCTTCATGCTGGACTTCGAGGCTGGTACGTATATGAATTGATCGATATAATTACTTGATATAATCAACATGTACTACGACAACTTAAACACGCTTGCAAATAGAATAAAAGTGTTGCAATAGTAAAATATATAAAAGATCATATATACGCAAATGGTGCGATGAATATAAATGCTATTATTATTAGCTATTGTTATAAAATGTGATATCATGAAAACTTCTTTTTGCTATTTTAGGATGTTGGCGAGCCGTCCGGAGCGTGTTCCCGGGTGTGGACCTGAAGGGCTGCAGTTTTCACTGGGCCCAAGCTGTCCTCCGCAAGGTCGACAGTCTTGGACTTAGGGCCACCTTCAGGAAGCGTCAAGGTATTTACACATATAAGACGTTTAACGAAAACGTTATAAGTTACAATCAATCATCCAATATATTTGTTTATTATAGTGTCATATATATCACAATTACAAAATAATAAAATTACATAGTGTATAACAGTTATTTAAAACCATGCTTAAAATATATACTAGTAATATCTTATTACAATAAGCATTGTAAATATTGAACTTTATTTCCATTTTTCAGGTGTTGCGGAATACATCCGGAAGTTGATGGCGTTGCCGTTCCTCCCGTCGCCTCAGATTCACGACGCCTTTGTGAAGCTGAAGCGTCTGGCCAACACCCCAGAGCTGACTCAGCTGGTCGATTACCTCGACAGGTAAAACTTCTAAATATGTGTTTGTTGTGAATCAATCTTATTTATCAACAGTTTTTTCTAATCGTTGAAAGAATTTACCGATAAAAATGTCCTGAAGCATACGATTTCCTGACATTACACGTGTCATTCCATTTATACTCTTATTTTATAAGCAGTGTTCATACATTGAAACTCTTATGCATTGTTCCTTTGTACTTTTTAGATACTGGTTCAGGAGCGGTGTCTGGTCGACTGCGAACTGGTGCGTCCATCGACAGTCCGTCCGCACCAACAACGACGTAGAGGGTAAGTTGTACATATTAATGGGTGTCACAATACAGAAAGCAAAGCGATGCCTGATAGAACTATATTGTCATAATAAAAGTTCTTATTCATTAAAATAAGTCATATCTGATTATATATTTGTTAAATTGTTTTATGATCACATGATTAATCATTCATTTTGTTTATAGGTTGGCATCGCAGGATCAACACCAAGGCTCGCCGGGCGAACCTCCCGTTCTACATGCTCGTCCCATTGCTTCACCAGGAAGGCCGCCTGGTCACCCTCCAGATGAGGCTGGTAGCCGAGCAGGCCCTGCGTCGCCAGCAGACTACAGTGTACCGCCGGATCCAGGGGAAGATCCAGACGTTGTGGGACCAGGTATGTAAAACTTATTGAATTGAAATCAGAATCATTGTTATTCACTTAAGATAAGCATATACTTCCATAATATATAAAAGAATATATAAAAGGAAATGCGTACATTGTACATTTATTAGGCCTATCAATATGTTTTTTTTAAATGTAATTTTTTTTTAAATGTAATCACTTCTGTGTCTTTATTTCTAGTATGCTGAGCAGGAGATCTCGAGCTCGACCTTCCTGAAGACCGTCGGCAAGATCTACTGCCCAGCGACGGTCCGACCAACACCAGACGACGAATGAGGTAAGGATAGATATCAACGATATACATAAAACAATACTAAAGTTATACATATAAAACAATACTTAAGTTATACATATCGGTCAAAATACCGCCATGCGAATGTTTCCTCGTATAATGACATTAAATTGGAAATATACCATTATCATTTGACTGTTATTTTAATTTAATTCGTTTCCATTTCAGGAGTATACCAACATCTCCGCGCCGACCAGTTCACAGTCGAACAAGGCCATGCCACACCCAGGAGGCAGGTCACACACACACAAAAAAAAAAAAAAAAAACATTTTGGTTCTTGAAAGAGGAGGCCTCCACGTGGCAAGAACTGGTAACGGTATACATCGTTTAAATGCATGCATATACATGCGACGAAATGATATATACCGGCTGACATCCTCTTATAACTTATATGCAATAAATTGTTATGGCAGGGGAAGTAACCGCAATACAATATACATTTTAGTTCTTGCTAGTTACCTCCCCTATTAATAAAGCAGGAAATGATTTCAAAACAATAAAATTATAAAATATTACCTCCATTATTAATAACATTCATTACATGTTACAGTATAGCCCGTCACACTATTATATATTATAAATAGAGGCCGAGGTGTCCAGGCCGAGAAAGTATTGGGGCCGAGGTGTCTTAGGCCGAGGACGGTACGGGGCCGAGGTGTCTCTAATTCAGTGGGTCGAGATAGGGACCACGGACGAAATAGTGAAGGTAATTAAAGAAGGTTACAAGCTACCTTTTCACACTATTCCTAACCAGGCTGATTTAAAGAATAACAGATCAAGTCTAATGCATGCAGATTTTGTCGTAGAGGAAGTAATAAAGTTACCTGACAAAGGGTCAATAATTGAGGTAGTTGAGAAGCCAACAGTAGTCAATCCTTTGACGGTGAGTGTAAATAAAAACAAGCTGCGGTTAGTGCTCGACTGTCGGAACATTAATCCGCATTTATTTAAGTTCAAGTTTAAGTATGAAGATTCGGTTGTCGTAAGACAAGTATTCAAGCAGGGCGATTTTGTGTTTGGGTTTGACTTAAAGTCAGCATACCACCATATAGAGATATATCAAGATCATAGAGAACATTTGGGGTTTGCTTGGGAAATGGAAGGAAAACGCAGATTTTTTATTTTTAATGTATTGCCTTTCGGGATCTCAACTGCCGGCTACATTTTTACAAAAGTGTTGAGGCAAGTCACAAATTATTGGCGTTCAGAAGGGCATAAAATAATAATGTTTCTGGATGATGGGATGGGTGGAGGAGAAGGTGAAAACATTGCTAAGGTTTTTAGTCAGAAAGTACACAAAGATCTTATTGATTTGGGCTTCTTGATTGCCGAGGAGAAGTGTAGTTGGGAACCAGGCCATTTTTTACAATGGTTGGGTCTGGAATGGAACTTTGAGGAAGGTAAGGTCTCTGTCACAGAAAACAGAGTTAAGAAACTATGCGATGGAATAGTACAGGTATTGCATAGAGTGGAGAGAAACAATTGGATACCAGTCAAAGATGTTGCCTGTATAGCAGGGCAGATTATATCCACTGAAGGCCGCTGTAGGTAATGTGTGTCTATTGAAGACGAGAGAGATGTATAAATGTATAAACATGAAAGCGAGCTGGAATGCTCCTGTATTGGTAAACTCTCGCGCTATGGCAGAGCTGAAATATCGGAGAGATAATGTGACCAAATTGAACGGGTCTCAGATTGTGAAGGTGATACAAGATATGTATACAGTGTATTCTGATGCTTCAAGCCATGGTTATGGCGGGTATATTGTCGAAAATGATGATCACGAGCTGGTAGGCTCATGGACACAGTCAGAACATGGTAAGAGTTCCACTTGGCGAGAACTTGAGGCTGTCAATAGGATGTTACACAGTTGTGTAGAATGTTTGGAAGGGCAAAGAGTAAGGTGGTATACAGACAATAAAAATGTCGTGAGCATAGTAGAAAAGGGAAGTAACAATCTGAGCTACAGTCTACAGCCTTGGAGATAAATCAGGTTTGTGATGAAAGGGGGATAACTCTTTGTCCTATTTGGGTTCCCAGGGAACAGAACCAGACTGCCGATTTTTTGAGTAGATGTTCAGACAGCGAGGATTGGCAAGTAGAGCCACTCATATTCGCATGTTTGAACGACTGTTGGGGTGTTTACACTTGTGATAATTTTGCAAACCTTTATAATGCACACTGTAATAAATTCTATTCACGTTGGTGGTGCCCAGGAACATCAGGCGTAAATGCATTTTTATATGACTGGTCAAAAGAAATAAATTGGTGGTGTCCTCCACCTACACTGATCAATCAGGTTTTGGATAAAGCTGAAAAAGAACAAGCGTGTGGAACTTTAGTAGTTCCATATTGGAAAGGTGCACTTTTTTGGCCCAGGTTACACAATGGAAACGCATATAAATCATTCATTATAGATTCTAAACTAATGAGTACAAATGTATTGAGAAAAGGAAAGGGCAACAATGGTAAATTTGGGAAAAAGAACAGTAAATTTGGTGTATTGGTATTGAGAATTATGTTCTGAATGACAGCAATTGTTTTTCCAGGCCTAGGACTGAAGCAGTCTCTCACTGAGGAGGCATCGAGGGCCGGAATGAAGTCAGAGGAAATGCAGGGTCTTGCTGCTAGCATGGGCAAGCACTTGGTGCGGAGTAAAAGTGAAAATACTGTGAACAAATACTTCTCAGCATACAAAAGGTGGGAGAACTTTATCAAGTCTGAGGACAAATCTTTAGCAGCTCTTCCAGCAAAGCCTATCCAGGTCGCTTTATACATAACAAAGCTCACCGACGGGGGAGGATCTCCTTCTGTTGTACAATCTGCGATTTACGGTATCAAATGGGTACACAAGCTGAAAGGACAGAGTGACCCAATTGACAATAATTATGTGTGTAATCTTCTGGAGTCCTGTAAGAGACAAAATTCTAAACCTGTCGTAAAGAAAGATGTGGTAGATTCCAGTGTTATTGTGGATTTATGTCAGAAATACTGCGATTCTCAAGGCTGATTAATTTCGAGAGACTTGGCTATGATCGTCCTAAGTTTTGCAGGTTTTCTTCGTTTTATTGAGATCAGTAATATTAAATGTAATCAGCTTAACTTTTTTTATCAGGATATGTCGATTTTTCTAGCTAAAAGTAAAGCAGATCAATACAGACAAGGGAATGAAATTTTGATTGCTAGAGGTAATACAGAGGCCTGTCCAATTAAAATAGTTCAAGGATACATAGCTTTAGCAGATATTAATTTGGAAAGCGAAGACTTTCTGTTCAAACCAGCATATTCTTCCAAGGGGAAAACAGCTTTAATAAAGAAAAATAAACATTTGAGTTACACACGCACCAGAGAAAATATAGTCAACAGGCTGTGTGAAGTGTGCATGGGTTTAAACATAGGTTTACATTCTATGAGGACCAGTGGCGCTTCAATGGCAGCTAGGTCTGCTACTAATGACAGATGTTGGAAGAGGCATGGTCGATGGAAATCCGAGAGTGCTAAAGATGGTTATATAGCTGATTCTATTGAGAAGCGTTTGAGCGTTACCAAATCTCTAAATCTGTAATCTAATCCATGTACATCTTTATCCATTTTCTCCCGTTCTTTGTTGATCTAAACGTCCACAAGGCTGTATCCAAATACATTGTGTTGTGTTTTGTGTGTTGGGGGGGGGGGGGGGGGGATATGGTAACGTAGGAATAGGATAGACTTCCAATTTTTCTGCGGTTCATCGAATAGCAGAAAAATGTTGTCTGTACGTTTCTGGTATTCATATTCTTATTAGGTAATGCATATGCATCAGTTTAGGGGGCGCTCAAGTATGGAGAGCGTGCAGCATGTGTATCTGTCTAGGGTAGATTGGTCATTCTAGCCCTGGACACAGAGCTGCACAGATTTATGTGAAACTTTCTGTAAATATTTTTATAGATATAGAATGTTTTCATCTAGCCTCTAATCACATGGGATAAAGATGTTGGGATTTCAATATTTTGAAATACATAATTCATTAAGATAGGATCATATTCGACTGAGGATTTATATACAATATGGTATTTAATCGCCCAAGGTTTTCCAGAGTTTTTCCGTTAAGGAGTTTTTTATCTCTGGTTTTTAATCCGGGCTTACTCAGTCCAAGGGAGGTAATTTGATTTTGTACATGGCTCATGTAGACTGTGTTAACATTTTATCTGTATGTATCATTTCCATTGTATATATATACACGTACATAAAATGTATCATTCTGCTTTTCTTCAAATTTCACTTCAGCTCAAATAAACGTCCACAAGGCTGTATCCAAATACAGGTGTTGTGTTTTGTGTGTTGGGGGGGGGGGGGGGGGGTTAAAATATGGTAGGAATAGGATAGACTGCATTTTTATTCTCTTTAGAGTGAATGCCCTTTGGCCATGATCACTGATGTAAGGGTACCTATGCTTGCGTTTCGGTTCATTCACATTCACATTGACCTTGATTTTTATTCAAACTTTCTGTCGAATGCAGGCTCATTTTGTTTATCTTTGGTTTACACTTCCGCTTTGAAAGGTACGTTTTTTCTATTTATACGACGTTCATCAACCGCGGGTGAATATATTGTAGGTCCTAGTATATTTAAGGTATACTTGACCAAATTTAGGAAACTTGAAAGCGCTATGTGACATGTATAAACATTTGGTACCCTAAATACTACACAACATATAACCTCGACTAAATCACATTCAGCTGGAAGTAAGTCATACTCGATAGCGTTGTTGACATTTGTCAGACCGGGAAGTGCTTTTAGAAAACCTGCATTTACAGATTAGGACACAGATAAGATTCGTTTATTACTAACGTATGCATTTGTTAGGGTAGCAGCACCAGTAACATTCAGAGAAAGAAGTTTAAACAAAGTGATATTGTGTATTCAAAACCAGGTAAGGTATCCATCATATCTTGCTTCAAAGTATCATATCAAGTATTATTACTGCAATGTTACTGGGCACGCGAACATTTTGTCGTTATCTTTCAGTCCAACTCAAATAATTTTTATCATGATCAAGCATGCCTACTTCAATGTGATCGTAATCTACCTGTCCGACTAAAATATATTTCAGATGGCATGTTTTCATGGCAATGTCAATGTAAACAGATCTGTATTAATACCGGTATTACTTCATTTTATAGGTATGATATGTTGTCTTATTCCTTTGCTAGTATATATATTATCTTATACCATCAATCGTAAGTTAAGGCCAGTGTTTTAGTATCACTTGTTAAGCTACAGGACTTATTTGTGAACATACCTACACTTAATGGTTTTCAAATTTGTGCAAACGATATTAACCATCAAATGTATTATATTCAAACTTTCAAAACATTTGATTTACATTTGCAACACTATTATGTAAAGGGAAAACAATGTAGATAACAAAACTAAAGCACTTCGGATTTTGCATTTCCTGGGTGGTCGTGTTATCATTTAACTAACAATTTTTATCAAGCTTGTATTTTACCTGCGCTTCCTCGATGTGGAGTTTTGTTTGCTCTGATTTAATGTTTCATGGTTACATCCAAACGTGAAGTGATACAATATCAAAGTGTATCAAACACGAACTCTAACTATTCTGAGTTGTGTTTATTTCATCAGAAATATGTAAGAGAATGTTGAACATCACGCAAAACCTTCCATAATTAAATGTAAATCACGACCGGTCAAGACGATATCTAAGGATTTAAGTATAACTGGGTATATAAATGATTAATTACATTAAAGACAACGGTGGAAGTATAACTGGGAATATAAAATGAATTACATTAAAGACAACTTTTGAAGTAAAACAGGGTGTATAAAATGATTTATTAAATTACAGACAGCTGTGGAAGTATAACTGGGTATATTTATTGTTTTATTACATCAAAGACAACTGTGAAAGTATAACCGGGTAAACTATATGATTTATTACATTAAAGACAACTGTGGAAGAATGACTGGGTATATAGTATGCATCTATGGCCCTGGATGCAGGGTAATATAAAGGTTTGTTTACCCGAAGGTATCATATTTCCCGAGGGCTTGCCCGAGAGAAATATGAGAGCTGAGGGTAAACAAACCTTAATATTACACTGCATCCAGGGCCATACATTGTTTATTATACCGAAAATGAATCAGTAATGATGCTACTCAAAAATAAACTAAAGATATAAAATATCATTTTTATCACAAACCTCTGGAATCCCGGTCGTGAAGGCGTTATTGACAGTTTCTTTTAGAAACTCTTGTAAACAATTGGCGTGTACATTTGTTGATATTTCGTGTTCTGAGCAATCTTGTTTTGCAGAATTTTATCTATTTCTGCTTCTTCGACTGCACGAAAACGTTTTCGTTTCTGTTCGTCTGACATTTATAAATAACTGGAAGGGAGACAACTCGTCGTAGCAGAATACCGGGGTCGCCATGGGGGCACGTGGTCCAGGGAGATATATTTGTCTCCCCGCCTCAGGGAGATGATATGTATTGTCCCCCTCCCACGTGATGCGTTTCGGCTAATCACAGGCACTGTTAAAACATGAAGTATAATAATATGCTTTATTACATTAAAGACAACTGTGGAAGTATAACTGGGTATATAATATGATTTATTACATTAAAGACTGCTTTAGACGTATAACTGGGTGTATTGAATGATTTATTACATTAAAGACAACTTTAGACGTATAACTGGGTATATTATATGATTTATTACATTAAAGACAACTTTAGACATATAACTGGGTGTATTAAATGATTTATTACATTAAAAACAACTGTGGAAGTAAAACTGGGTATATAAAATATTTAATTACATTAAAGACTAATGTTGAAGAATAACCGGGTAAATAAAATGTTTAATTACATTAAAGACAGCTGTGGAAGTATAACTATCATTCATTACATTAAAGACAACTGTGGGAATTACTGTTTATAGTAAATATTTAATTACATTAAAGACACCTTTGGTAGCATAACTGGGTAGAGTAAATATTTAATTACATTAAAGACTACTGTGGAAGTACAACTGATTATATAATATGTTGGTAAACCTAGTGATTTAAACTAGATTGATGTTACGGGTGTCGCTGTGACCTAGATTGATATGACGGATGTCGCCGTGACCTAGATTTATTTGACGGATATCGCCGTGACCTAGATTTATATGACGAATATTGTCGACGAAAGAGAAGACGCTAACACTACTAGAACGTCTGATATTGTTTCTACATTTTTAAATGTAGGTTTTTCTGTTCACACGTTTCATCGATCATTAGTTAGGATTTGGATTCTATTATTATGTCATTATTCTCTGTTGTTTCTGGAACCATGACGTTGTGATATTTCTTATATATTACGTCAAAGAAATAAACCCAAAAACACCAACATGACAACAGAATATTGATTTACTAACTCAAAATAGAAATGGAGATCAAAATTTATATAAAATTGTTATGCTAACTCCAATTACCTTTACCAGGTCAAATGAGAAAAGGAAGAAAATCCATAATCAGTCAATTCATGTAATACAGTGACATATAGCCCGGTGGTCAGGATATATAACATGTAATAATGGTAGATAATACATATACCTGGATGTTCTTTGTATTTTTCAAATCATTATATTCATATGAAACTTATGGCGAAAGAATTGAACATCAAACAGAGCCTACTTCAGTCCTCTCCTTAACATAGAAATGTACATCCAACATGTTTGATATAGAGTTATTGGATAGAGATAATAATGTAGCGCATAGTAGGTCACACCTACACGTACTGCATATGTGTTTACTTTAAACCTTGATAATCTATAGAATATATATTTTACATCAATAAAGGAATAAATATCAATAAGGAAAAGTTGTTTTTGGAAATATTCTGTAAGTTTGTGTTCCTTCCCACAAACAGATATAGGGCAAATATTGCTTGTATTTACTGTAATAATTAGAATGTCTTTAAACTATATGTTCTACTTTCAGATACCATGGGTTTGAGAGTTAACCTTGTTCATCTCACCATCATCCACCTTGTCTGCTGTCGACCGTGTATTATATCAGATGAGCAGAGGACAGCAGATTGTACATATCGGAATTTAACCAAGATACCAAATCTATCCAACCTGACAGAGTATCTGGAACTTACGGGAAACAACTTCACAACTCTAACAAATTTGTCTTTTCATCATCTTCCTCTGTTGAAAACATTAAATCTAAGCAGGTGTCGTGTCAATCACATTGAAGGACAAGTGTTTGGAAATCTTGGACAACTGATGAATTTATCAATGAGTTACAACTTAATAAACATCTTACACAAAAGATTCGAACACTTACGCTTTCACAGGAACCCTTTACTGACACATCTGGATATATCCTACAACACCAGGGCGGTGTTAAAACAGATCGACAGCGTCTATCCGGACAAGGTGTTCGCATCGCTTGCGAGTGTTCAAGAACTTATCATAGATCTGCTACCTAATCCCGTATTCGGGCAAGGCTTTGAAAATATGACAAACATTGCATCATTGATCTTCAGGGATTGTGCTATAATGCATCTAAAGAATGACACATTCAAATATTTCCAGAACCTGACCAAATTAACATTCTTACAAATGTCCAACTGCCAGGTCCATATCGAACCGTGGGTGAAAGTAGAGACAGCCGTCCTTCAATATTTCCATTCACTTCAATATCTCGATCTCTCCGGAACTAGGATAACATTTCCCGTTGCCATGGATATTCTGTTTGGACTAACAGTAACAACTAATCAGAGTCATCCTGTAAGAAAAATGAAAGTTTTAAATCTGTATAACGTGAATCCTATAAAACTTCTATGGCTATATGATGTGAGTTATACAGTAAAACTAACTCAAACTCTCGCCAGGCACTTCAACAACCTATGTATTGAGGATGTCAATATTGGTAAAAATGGTATTGTAGAAGTAGAGGTTGATGCAATACAAAGCTTTATTGACAACTCTTGCTGGAGACGACTTGTAATGCGAGAAAACAATTTTCTTTTACCTTTTCCAAAAGTTATGTTCGCTATTGTGAGATTTCTTGAGCTTGCTGTCAATCTCAATGAAATAGACTATTCCTATATAGCTATTCAGTTCTCAGATGTTGAAAACAAATTTTCGACCGCTGTTAAAAATGTGGATGGTAATTTCAGGGAAGATTATAACTCTTATGCGGAAACAAAATGGCAAAATATCCGCAAGTTTTCGACCGTGAAAGAAGAACGATGTGTAATTCCAATCATGTCAAAACACTTGAGTCATCTCCGTCTATCCCATCTGTTGTTCCCATTTTCAATCCAATGTGACATCGACGTTTCGAAGTCCCCGATGTTTACTTATCTTGACCTTTCCTATACAACTATAGCAGACATGGACTTCAAAATCATCAATGCGAGCCTATCGCACCTGGACGTGTCTGGGATGAATTTTGCAACCACAGGCAGCAGACTGTTGGGAAATCTAGATCGTGTAAAGACACTTGTAATTCGTGACGCCAATCTCGATAGGGCGTTCAGTAACGGCAATTACATCTTCAGATATATAAAAGGCCTAGAAGAACTTGATATTTCCTCAAACCATCTGAATAGTTTGCAGGACGAAACACTTGAGGGCTTAGACAGTTTGCGGGAAATAAAATTGACCTTGAATTTCCTTAGCGGTTTTCCTCGCGGATTACTCAAAATGGCGAACTTGACCCACATTGATCTTAGATTTAACAAATTATTATTCCTCGATAAGGCTGCTCGTGATTGGTTGAATGAGAGGAGCAAGGAGACTGGTATTACTGTGTTAATGGACGGGAATCCTTTTACGTGCACGTGTGATACAATGGAGTTTGTTTCGTGGATTATAACAACAAAAGTTAATTTTCATTACGGACATCCACCAAACTACAACTGTACTTTAAAAGACGGTTCCATTGTTAATATAAAACATGTATACGATAACCTAGACGATTTCTTCGGTGATTGTAACGACCATTTGTTCTGGTTACAATTCTCTATATCAGCAATTAGTTTACTAGTTTTATCTCTCGTTTTAGCTGTTATTTGTCACACTTTCAGGTGGAGAATTTTATACTTCTTTTATAGGCACTGTAAAATCAAGCACGGCTTGGAAGATGCAACTTGCTATGACTTCGATCTCTTTGTTGCTTACACTGCGGCGGATTCTCCCTGGATTTGGCAACAGCTGAGGCCGAAACTAGAACTACAACAACATATACAACTTTGTCTGCACGAGCGCGATTTTGAAGTCGGGGAATCTATTTCTCAGAACATTGTGAACTGTTTACAGAAGAGCAAGAAGATATTATTCGTGATCTCGGAAGAGTATATAGCTGCTAGATGGTGCGACTTCGAACTTGAAATGGCAAATATGGAACGAGTACAGCGAGGGTGTACAAACTCTATCATCGTGGCCATTAAAGGAGAAATACCAGTCGACGATATGCCTCGTCCGATTAGGACAATCTGGCAACATGTCGCATGTATCATATATCCGCTTGATGAGTCAGATAGGAATGCTTTCGAACTGTTCTGGTGTCGATTACATCACAGCATTACTTCTTAAAGTATCTTTTTAACGGCTGCTACAAAAATAAAACAGTTTATAATAGGATGGATTGTGAGACAATCATGCCAGTGGTGGATAGAAGAGACAGTCAGCTCAGTTGTGGATGGACAGTAAGACAACCAGCTCAATGCTGGGCGGTAAGTGAGACATACAACTCAGATTTGGATGGGAAGTGGGGAATCCAGCTCAGTGGTTGAAGAGTATAGAGACAACTAGCTCAGTGGTTGATAGGTAGTGAGACGTCCAGCTCAGCGTCGGATAGGTAGAGAGACAACCAGCTCAGTGGTGGGTGGGTACAGAGACTATCAGCTTAATGGTGGATGAGTAGAGAGACGACCAGCTCTGTGGTGGATGGGTAGAGAGACGACCAGCTCAGTGGTGGATGGGTAGAGAGACAACCAGCTCAGTTGTGGATGGTTAGAGAGACAATCAACTCAGTGGTGGATGAATAGAGAGACGACCAGCTCAGTGGTTGATGGTTAGAGAGACAAGGAGACATAGGAGCGTGGGTAGTGAGACAACCAGGTCAAGGATGGGTGGGTAAAGTATCTTTTCAATTGCTGTTAGAATAATTTCAGTTTATAGTAGGATGGATAGTGATGCATTCATGTCTGTGAAGGATGAGTAGAGACAGCAAGCTCAGTTGTGGACGAATAGTAAGACAACCACCTCAGTTGTTGATGGATAGTAAGACAACCAGCTCAGTTGTGAATGGATAATAAGACAACCAGCTCGGTGTTGAACGGTTAGTGAGACATCCAGCTCAGTGGCGGATTGATTGAGAGACAATCAGCTCAGTATTTGGTAGGTTGGGAGACAACCAGCTCAGTGGTGGTGAGTAGAGAGACAACCAGCTCAGTGGTGGATGAGTAGAGAGACAAACAGCTCAGCGTTTGATGGGTAGAGAGACGACCAGTTCAGCGGTGGATGGGTAGAGAGACAACCAGTTCAGTGTTTGCTGAGTAGAGAAACGATTAGCTCAGTGGTGGATGTGTAGAGAGACGACCGACTAGCTCAGTGGTGGTTGGGTAGAAACGACCAGCTCAGTGGTGGATGGGTATTGAGACAAGACAGAACTGATATTCCCGCAAGTATCAACACAATTAAATTCTCCAGTTAAGTTAAAGCTGTGAGACATTTAGATAACTCTCTATCGTGGATAAATAGGTTAACGATACCGCAATGTCCTGTTATCACCAAATCAGAAGCATTGTGGGTCTATGGCAGTTCATTCTGTTACTTCTCGATATGACTGTGATAATGCTGTGCTCTTTAGTGAAGCTGATACAATGAGTAGCCGCCTACAGATGGCCTAGAACATTACTACCTGACCGGGAGGTACACATTCTTGTCAAATACAAGAGAGAGGTTAACACTCATCTGTTACTTTTACAGTCTCTTGCAGGCATCTAGACTGACAACCTGTCCCAAGTATTTGTTAGAATTTCTCCGCTAATATTCACAGCTCTAAAAATCACAGAAAATATCAGTTTACTTATCCTTCAGAGCTCTATTAAAATTGCAAATGTTGTACAGATTTCAAATATATATACTTTATTAGAGGTTATATGTAAGGTTAACTGGCAATGTTTACATATCTAAAGCATGTGCCATATTTTTCAGAATTTGGCATTTTTACTGTACACTGCTACCTTATAAGGGCTGAAAAATGTTATTTTTTGGAAATTGTGCTTAATTATGCTTGATTAAGCTTCATTTTAGTTCATTATGGCTCAAAAATGCATAAAAACAATTTGAAACTTGTTTATTATCTGGCTTGTCATATTAGAGGAATCAAGGGAGGTAACTCGCATATTTACCCATTTTAAGGGTGGGTTAATTAAGCATAATGTTAATGAGTCAGTGTCAATTGAAAAGATATTCTATGTTTTATAACAAACCCAAAATAACTTATTGGGTATCTAACAAACCATATAGACTGAATTCTGGTTGTTTTACCTGATTTATTACCCCGTATCCATGGAAACTATTACAGTAAGTGTTATTTTTTGAAATATTTGGTGAAACCATTATTTTCAATTTATTTATACATTGGTAAGCATGTAATTTCAATTGATGGAGTGTACGGTTGATACAATATTGTCAATTATTGTCACTTCCTTCGGTAAAGCAGAAAAAATAGCATTTTCCGCATAAAATGGGATCAGCGGACACTTTCATATGATCATTGGTACATATCTGAATTACCGGGGTGGAAACAGATGACTGTGATGTCATAGGCATGACATTTTGAAATCTTGGATGTCATGTCATGATTTATCAGTTAGAATATTGCATGTGTTGCTAAGCTGAGGTTTGGAAAGGAATTTGGTTATTTATTATGACACCATTGAATATTTATGACGTCATAGATACCATCTGATGACGTCATAGTTACTGATGACGTCATGGTAACTATGACGTCATATTACAAGGCTAAATTTGATAGTTGTATAGTATTTTTTGCTTGATTACATGCACAGAGACTCAAAGTACCACATTCAACTCAAAACACAACTTTATTCAAGAGATATACAGAATTATGGGAGTTTTCATCTTTAAAATTACCTCCCCTTATTACTGGATTGGGAGAAAAAGTTGTCAAAATACACCTCTCAGGGAAATCAGCAATACTCGGTGACTATTAAAGATACACAGTAACCCGATATGTCATTTTGTTCGTCGGAACATATTCTAGACATTCATGGGGTTTTTAGTAAAATTAGAATTAACAAAAGTGATGTATAAGGTAGCACACCACAGTAAGACAGCCTGGCCATGGGCAATTTTTTTGTTAAGCAAATAACTCCTGTATTATGATATGTATAAAAAATGAAAAAATAAATGTACACTATATTTGGTATATCCAGTATGAAGTAGTACATACAGGCTTCACATTTATTAAAACAAAAATCAATAAATTGGTTCCGGATTTTAAATATCCGGATTTTCCGATTCTAATACTACATGTATCATTATGATATTCTATAGCGAGGTTGACAGTTTAGCAAACGTCCTGTACATATCATCATTTAATTACTCGAGTCATTATACAAAGTGTACATTTCTGTATATCATTAAGTTCTGTACATTGTTTATCATTTGAAATTAAAGATAATCTCTATGAATAAGATATTATTAAATATATTGAACAATGATTACGTAGTTGTTCAGTAATTTACCTGTATTTGCTAAGTAAGTGAGATGAAGGTGATCAAAAGATTACATTACGTTAGGTGTAGTCCAATACGTTACCTATAGCCGACCAACAAGTTACCTGTAACTGTCCAAAACGTTACCTGTAGTCGTACAATACGTTACCTGCATCGTCCTATAATTTAGCTGTAACTGTCAAATGCGGTACATGTACCCGTCCTATAAGTTACCTGTAGCCGTCAAACAAGTCACCTGTATCTGTCCAATAAGTTACCTGTAGCCGTCCAATTAGTTACCTGCAGTCGTCGAATAAGTCAACTGTATCTGTCCAATAAGTCACCTGTAGCCGTCGAATAAGTTACCTGTATCTGTCCAAAAGTCACCTCTAGCGGTCCAATATGGCACCTGTAGCCGTCCAATAAGTTAACTGTTAACGTCCAATAAGTCCCCTATAGCCGTCGTGTAACAGAGCGCATGATCAATTAAATTTAAATCACTGCCTCTTCTAGGGACGAACCCGGGACCTCTGGTTTGCTATTCTTACGCTCAACCGATCGAGCTAAAGAGAAGATATCTCTAGCCGATCGGTATATTGCGGCTAGTATCTACCAGGGTTACAGTCGAATAAGTCACCTATAGCCGTCCAATAAGGTACCTGTAGCCGTCCAATAGATTACCTGTAGCCGTCCAATAAGTCACCTGTAGCCGTCCAATAAGTTACATGTTGCTGTCAAATAAGCCTCTTGTAGTCGCTCAATACTTAGAAATAGCTGTCAATCAATATAAGTTGCCTATATCTAAGTTACCTGTAACTGTCTGATAGGCTGAATGCAACTACCCAAGAAGGTACATGTAGCCGCCCTAAATGTTACGTATGGCCGACAAATAGGTTACCTGTAATATCTTTGTGTAAAGATATAAACCTTTTTAAGGCTTATATAGGCTTTGCCTGATGCCTAATCCTTGTGCTTTGTTGCAATAAAATTTGTTGAAATTAGAATTATAAACCTTTTTGTAATGTATTTCAATGAGTCACCTGTAGTGCTTAAATAATCTTCATATGGATGGCTAATTCGCGAAAACTTAAACGTATTGGACTTCTGCACGTATATTATTGGTCCTCTACATACAATGCACGAAGAAATAATTTCAACCGTAACACAAATATGAACACACAATCGACAAATATATGTATATACAAATTTATTAACAGCAACCAAGAATAGAAAAATTGAATTTGCACAAGAATATCGTGTATATATATAATACATATATATTTATTCACCACAGTACAACTACGACTGGAAATCCCTACTTTCGGAACAACAAGACATGGCGCATATGATACATTGTGCTAATTATCATATATTTTACACAGTTACACAAATGACGAAGGAAGAAAACTTTTTAATCGTGTCCTGACGGGGCCTCGAATTCTATCAGATGACAGTAATGACTCGATCCCAATGTATATAGAAATATGAGTGCGAATTGTACACATATTATAAATGCTCATCACGAAACTCAGACAGGTAATGCAAGTCTTCTTCTTCGGATCAAGAACACAAAGTGCATATGATACATCGTGGTAATGATTAGATATATAGCATAGTAACATAAATAAGGAAGACAGACAAGTTCATGACTCATATTTGTCCCATTCGACAACTCCCTTTGCACCAAACACAAAATTTGAATCTCTTAAAACTTGTTTACGTGAAATATAAATTACATTCGTATAATAATTATGAAGCAAATTCCGCGTTCACAGACCGATTTCCTGCAAAATTACTTATTTCCATCAAGATAGGATCACTGAAAAAATACTTTGAAGTAGCTCTAATCCCAATATACTTCATATCGTAATAAAGAAATAGAGAAAAAAAAAACACAGAATAAAAAAAATAAATAAATAAAAAAAACACTTTCTTCGGAATATTTTCCCAAAGTATATCACTCAAAATTGTATTCATTTTACCAGTAGGGCCTGTTCCTCAAACTGGTGTCGGTGTTAAGAACATCTACATTATAATTGTAAGACAACACTAATTCGAATGGCATTACACCCTCCGTCAGTTTAGTGACATACAAGTGTCATACAAAAGATACAGTTTTCAGATCACAAATCAATGCATCAATGATAAAGTTCTCGTATTATTCATTTTAACAACAGAAAGAGCTGGAACAACCATTCATTACCAATAAGATATGTACATGCATGGTTTATAAAATGTATATACCGTAAAAGAATCTTCAATTTCTTCAAGGAATTCTCAAGCAAATGAAGGTTGTATCAGGTTGTAGGTAGTATACAAATATGCAGAGAGATACAATCCAGGAAGCCTTATCCCTGTGTAACATAACAGCAAAATCTGTCAGTATCCAGTATACGAAACATAGTCATACATATAAATTTAATGTAAGAGTCTTTGACGTATTAAAAACAGCAAAACAAAAACAAAACAAAAACAAAAAATAGAGATGTATCGGGATATCGGTATTATACAGAAAGATACAATAAATAAACATAGTCATATATATTAATTTAATGTAAGAGTGTTTGGCGTATCTCATACCAGAAACCCTCTTCGTCGTTTTCCTCCTCTGGGTAAGTGATGGATTTACAGTGTTTGTATGCGTGTGTAATGAATTCGGGAGCACATCGGGGGTCTATATCTTTAAATATCATTACCAGACAATCATTATTCCTCCTTTCCATACGTTCCCTGAGGCATATATCCAACACAAATTCACACCATTTAGTGTCAATAAAATCTTTAGTCAGCACCAGCATGAATTTCTCACTGTCTAGAAGAAACTTGGTAAGCCGTTTAATTTCGTTCTCACCAGCTATGATGTCTCTTTCCTGGACGCAACACCGAATGCCGTCTTCTTTTTCAAGCTGTTCAAGTTTTGGTAGAAAGGAATTATGACTCCAGCAATCTTCCTCGGAATTTGTTATAAAGAATTTATATGTGTAATGTCTCATATCAGTAACAGCTGCTGGTTTCCTTGTTAACTTCCTCCAGAAGAAATACTGAATTTTCCATCTAAATTTGAAAGCAAATGACGATGCCACAAGTAACAGCAACAAAATACTTATCCCGGAAATTGCGAACACAATCCAGAAAGACTCTTTATTACAGTTGCCTAAATACGACGGATAGTTGTGATTGACGTGACAAAGCATAACAGCCGAACCATTCGGTAGAGTACAAGTGTAGTTGTTGTGGTGATCAAGCATCACATTAGTGTCACAAATCCAGGAAACGAAATCAAGTGTGTCACAAGTACAGGCAAATGGATTTCCATTCATTAAAATCCTGATGTTCTGTTCGGGCCGAGAATTCATCCTATCCAACCATGTTCGTTCCTTCTCCCTGAGGTATGTTAGCTGGTTGTGCCTAAGGTCTATGTCCGTGAGGTTTTTCAAACTGTACAAACCCTCGGGAAAATCACTGAAAAAGTTCCACGATAAGATGATATTGTTAACCCCCTCCAGGCCCTGAACACTTTCCTCGTCCAATGTAGATAAATGGTTCAATGACATATCGACTTCGTCTACGTGTTTGATGTCTTTGAAGACGTAATTCTTGTTACTGAAGGCACGGTCTAAGTTTGCATTCTGAATAACTAGTCGATGAACCCATTTCAGATTTCCTAGAAGTATCCTTCCTGATGTTCCAAAATCCATACCGGAAACGTTCATGTACTCAACACGTACTCCTTTAATACGAAAGTCCTCATTAAATATCGTTGTTTCTGAAATATCTAGCAATTTCAAAACAGGACAAGTAGACAAATCTAGATCACAATCAAGACCAAAAGGGAAAAGAAGATGGGTCAGTCGTATATACCGCATATGTCGTCCAACTTTGAAAGGCATCACGCACCGAAATGACGACTGTTTTTTCTGGGTTTGTAGACTATTCCTGCCTGTGTTTTGATTCATTGAAAACTTAATAGCTACGTATGAAAAATCTAGTTCTTCTAGGTTTATGCTCTTTGCAATAAACTGTGAGACGCTTAGTGCAAAGCGAGGGAAGGTGAACATAAAGTTGTTCTCTGATATAGTTACACGTCTCAAGCAACTAAAATCGTCAAAAAATTCTAACGTGCCGACTTCTATTTCAACGATCCCGTTATTGCCTACATTAATATCCTCCACACATAACTGTCTGTAGTATTTGGTCATCTCTGTTGTCACCTTTACTGCATAATCGACGTCATACATCCATAATAATAGAAAGGGGTTGACATTATATAGATTCAAGACTTTCATTTTTCTGACAGGATTAGTGTTGTTTGTGTTTACTGTGAGGCCATACAGGATTTCCATGGCAACCGGCAACGTTATATAGGAATTGGACAGGTCGAGGTATTCGAGAGAAGAGAAATACTGTAAGAAAGCTTTTTCTATTTTCACAAAGTGTCTGACATGCACCTGGCAATTCGACATATCTAAATATGTCAGCGACTCGAGGTTCCGGAAAGTTTTAAATGTATCATTAGAAAGGTGCATCAATATACAGTCCTTGAAAACAAGTTTGTTTAGATTTGTCATATTACTGAAGCCCGTTCCAAATATAGGATTCGGTAAAAGGTCGACATGAAGCTCCCGAACAGATGACAATGACGCGAACACAGCGTCTGGGTACAAAGCTTCTTCGTATAAAGGCAACTTAGTATTGAAGGATATATCCACATATTCCAACATTGAATTACGAGTAAATCTGATCTCACCGAATTGTTTCTGCAAAATGTTAATTCTGTTGTGCCCAATCGACAGATTGTGGAGTGACGAAAGTCCAGAAAATGTGTCTTTAGCGATGGATTTGATTTTATTCCAGTTCATATTCAAAAACTTCAGATTTGTGAGATTTTGAAATGATGCTTCGTCCAGATGTGATATATCATTTCCTGATAAATCCAAGTTTTCGGTGAAATTAGATAGCACTGGAATGTGATGGTAACCACGGTTCGAACAATCCGCTGTTTTCTGGTCAAATGAAACCTCACAAGTGTTACAAGAGGAAAGGGAGATAACCAATAGGACACTTAACAAAACGAGCTGGTGATGCCGGGTATCCATCTGTAACAAACAAAATCAGATATTATGTATACTGTTACTCAAATTTCCTGAAGATAGAGTGGAAGATATTATTCAAGATAATTGATGAATACCGTTATTCAATTTTCTTATTGATAATATTTAATATAAACCTTGCAAACGTTTTACGTCAATGACGAGAACGTGTGTTAAACCGTAAAAAGACTGATGTAGTTATGCCTCGGGATTGTCTCGTCCGATTTCCTACGACAATCACCGATTAGTCAATTCGTAAAAAAAATATTGACCTTAGTAAAGAATATCAGTTTAAAGACAGAACATTGACTAAAACATCAAAGAAAGACGATGGCGGGGTTTGTTACTCAGAACAGACGTGAAGTTCTTGATAATAAAAAAAAATGTGAATGGAAACATTTCCGACAGATGAAGCCATTTACCAAAATCCATATATTATTATATACAGTCATACAGCCATCTTTATCATCATGAAATAAGCCCCAGTACTGGTAATAGATTATTTACCTGCACGCCAGATACAGAGAATCAAAACACGCGTAGTTCCAACAATATCTCTGCTCAATTGTGCCCTGCGAGTTACATATTATACTAACACGTCAGTGTGTTTGGCCACCGCTCAAACTATCTATGAATAACAATGGGTTTCACCGATATCCTAGCATGGGTTTTATCAGAGGGGAACTCCCACTGGAATAACCAACAAGCGTTAAGCTATAATTTATCTTAATGAAACCCTTACAGGCACAAGATTAGTATACATATTGTCGGGTTGGCGAATAAGAAATCTAGTGGCGAATTCTAAAAGATTGTCTTACCCTTACCGTGGTATTTTATATAACCACACGATAAGTTATAACAATGTAGACCAAGGCTACAGCGGGACAATTGCGATGTTTTATAAATAGATTGATTCACTGATGGAATTACACAATTATACTAACAGAAATGTAATTATATGTCTGCACGATAGCCTAGCATTGAATTAATAACAACGGGAGCTCTATAGCGTCAATAACTTAAGGCTCGTAACGTATAAATGTATGTAGTTTATATAATACGTATTGGTTTAGTTCGGTTCATCATTGTTTAACGTCATTTAAGGACTGTCTCCGGTGCATACGACATACATACGATTTGTGAGTATGTGTGGATGTTTCGGAAGTCTCCTTGTGATAGTGCGGATATTTTGCTGGTTTATAATGTTCCCTTACTGAAACATACTACCGAAGATAGCTAGCAGGACACCCCAACCAGTCACACTATTCTGACAACGGTCAAACTCAACATTCTTGGTGTTAAGCACTAGTAGCAAATATAAATTTTACAAAATTTTGGTCAGGGGACAGGACCAATAGATGTCCTTATAAGGGCAAACGCTAAAGTGATTGCCAAAGCCGAGGTATTGTCTAGGGAGGAATGAGGAAGACGGAATTTGTAAAGATTTTTTTTTTGTAAAAACGTAAACCATGTTACCTGTTCCGGATATGTTATTTTTCACTTTAAACAAAATCGTATTTCTAACCCAAAATTGATCGCAACCCAAATTCATGATGATCAAATAAAAAATATATGGAATAACAAGGAAATAGTTTTAAATAGAAAAATAACAGGGAAAATAAGAACAGGTGTTCTGTAAGGGTTAACGTCTTCTGCTTCATCTGGGATATTCGACATTAAATTATAGGTCAATAAGGCAGGTTCTGTAACTTTTTCAAAATAAAAAGAGTGGTAACAACAGCACCGCCAGGAGTAGCACATAACACAGTTTTTGAAACTTATAATTAAGGGCTGTCATAGATAGTGTTACTCTATAAGTCTGTCAAAAAATACAGTCGTATGTGAAAACCAAACTAAAGCCGAAACATATTTTGGAAAAACACGTTTTTTTCTACGGTTATACCATCAGGGTAAGGTTTAAAGGTTACCCTTTATTAACATACTCAATAAATCTTTTTCATAAGAATCCGTGAAATTGGACACTGTCTGTCACTCCCAAGTAATGTGTATTATACACCTGCTGTTTATTCATGTTGATAAACAACAGGAAACTAAACCGATATCTATGACAAAGTAACAATTAAATCACTGAATCGTATACATTTGTTTTCAATATTAACAAAGACTGGATATTATGATAAAACAATAAAATTTCTATTTTAGAAATTCCATTTTCATCTTATCATCAGAAAAATCAGCAGGCGGCAGTTAAAGTCAATGCGGTTCATTATTTCATACCTTTTAAACCTCTCTGAACTGAACGGTGCTGGTCAGCTAGGCATGGCTACTTTACCCGTTAATCATGAAAATGCTTGAATACTCATACAAAAATGGTTCCTGAACGCTGTATTGAGACTTGGAACCTTGAATAGTAGTCTAGAAACGTCGACATACGAGAGTCTCACAACTATAAGTATAAAGTCATGTTCGTTAAAGATAAGAAAGCTCCACTTAGATAGTTGATGGGCACCGTTTGTTAGGATCCAGTACAAATATTGGACTATACAATAGTCATAACTTAATAGATTATATAAACATGTATATATAATGATCATTAAAAATCGCTTTCCTTTTCATATATTTTTCAAACAGGAAATAAAATAAAGGCAATTGATGACGTCGTCTTCAACATGTTGTGGGTTGTTGGGCGGGGTGATACTGAGGGGTGTTTGTCGGGATGATACTGTGGGTTGTTGGGCGGGATGATACTGTGGGTTGTTGGGCGGGATGATACTGTGGGTTGTTGGGCGGGATGATGCCTTGGGTTGTTGGGCGGGATGATACTGTGGGTTGTTGGGCGGGATGATACTGTGGGTTGTTGGGCTGGGTGAAACTGAGGGTTGTTGGCCGGGGTGATGCTGAGGGTTGTTTGGCGGCGAGGTACTGTGGGTTGTTGGGCGGGGCTGATGCTGTGGGTTGTTGGGCGGGGATGATACTGTGGGTTGTTGGGCGGGGAGGTACTGTGGGTTGTTGGGCGGGGTGGTACTGAAGGGTGTGGGTTGGGTGATACCATAGGGTGTTAGGCATGTTGATGTTGTGTGGTTATGGGCGGGGTGATACTGTCGTGTGTTGGGTTGGTTGACGAGGTGGGCTATAGGAACCACGGAATCAGATGATTTCCCAGATACAATATTGTTAACGTTTACCACTGTACTGCTTAAATGGAGTTTTTAACACTAGCCCACTAGCCATAATTTTGAAGAATGTCATCTCGGAGACCTGTAAATAGAATGATTAAAAATTCTACCAATTTGATTTTTTTATATGGGAGCCACCATCTTGTATTGAATTCAGCACCAAAAAATCACCTATTTACAACAAAATACATACTTAATTAACTCCCCCGACAAAACAGGCTAGAACAAAAACACTTTTTTTTATACATTTTACATCTACATGTATTGCCCAGCCCACACATAAGACTTTGGAAACTTCTCTCACCTAAATATCCAATCAGTAGGCCCCGATGCATTCACCTCCTATACAATCTTCTGCCCAAACGGGAAAAACCCACAATCTATTTTTGATTTGGTTCTGTGGGCCCTATATGAGATAATAGAGATACGCTGTGTTAGGAACGGGGTGACGGGTCGGGGTGATTGACGGGTTGTTGATATGGGGTGATGGGGTTGTATGTTGAGCGTGGTATTAGGAAGAGTTGATGAACAGGATGATGCTGTTGGTTGATGGAGTTGTGGTGATTCAGCTGGTGTTTTGGGATGAGGATAGGACAGGGGTAATTTGGATGGGTGTCGGTCGGGTGGTATGGTTGGATGTTGGGGCCGTGGTTCCCATTATTACCATCAACGGACAATGTATGTAACTTGTTCAGATAATTTAATATCTAATGCCTTGAATTATCATAACTTTACATAGCACGTTCATATTTTATATCTACAATTACTGGGTTGGATTATTTTCGACGCTCCTGAATGTTGTAGGTGGAAGCATTCTGATTCGATGATCACAGATATATTTTTTTTCACTTTGAATCTGTGCAACTGAACATTTTAACGCAAACAGTGCATTTGTGTATGCATTTGATCGTGTGTTTAAAGCATTGATAGCAGAATAATAATTCAATTGTATAACTATATTGTATTGTGTCTATATTTGTATCCATAATGTGTGCAGATAATATCTGCACAAAATAGATGTTGATCGTAGAATAACAAACACTATTTACATATATCAGGAGGTTATTTTTAAACATATTTGATTGCTCTTTAAAACAAGCTTGAAAATTGTGCACAATTTATGGCAACTTAAAGATTATAAAATCTATCATTTATCTGCTTGGCACATACTAGCTAAACACTCCGACTACGTTCTCTGTTCAAATTGTCCATGTAAATACTCATACCTAGTAATCGTTCTCTTATTATACTCGTGCTCCTTCTAGACATCGTTTCACTGTACCAAGCAAAAAGTCAATTTCAATTGATTTTCCAATCTTTTAACACATTTATTTTTGGAACATCAATATGGATTTGATCGTGGAACAACAAACAATATTTAAGGTAGTAATAAAGCAGTTTTTATCAAAATGGAGAAATATAGATTTAAAAAAAGGAAATGCAAATAATATATTACATGTAGCATAACATTATAGTGTGATATTTGTAAAACATTGTTACTTTTATAACTGTACACTGTACAGGGAATAACAAACATTCGTATGTAGACATACTTCTTTAACACCTTATATACCGTGTCGATCCGTGTTACTTGATAATGACCTACTATCAAGTGAAGAGGGACTAGGTAGATCCTGTGTTGGTTTGTATACGTATAACATAAGAATGACTGTTATGGATCGTTAACCATAACATTAATGTAGATGGAAATAGGGATACTGAACAAAAGGGCACCTCCACTGATGTAGGTGATCTCCCCTGATATAGGTGATCTCCACTGATGTAGGTGATCTCCACTGATGTAGGTGATCTCCCCTGATGTAGGTGATCTCCCCTGTTGTAGGTGATCTCCCCTGTTGTAGGTGATCTCCCCTGATGTAGGTGATCTCCCCTGATGTAGGTGATCTCCCCTGATGTAAGTGATCTCCACTGATGTAAGTGATCTCCACTGATGTAAGTGATCTCCACTGATGTAGGTGATCTCCCCTGATGTAGGTGATCTACACTGATATAGGTGATCTCCCCTGATGTAGGTGATCTCCACTGATGTAAGTGATCTCCACTGATGTAGGTGATCTCCCCTGATGTAGGTGATCTCCACTGATGTAGGTGATCTCCCCTGATGTTGGTGATCTCCACTGATGTAAGTGATCTCCACTGATGTAAGCGATCTCCACTGATGTAGGTGATATCCCCTGATGTAGGTGATCTCCCCTGATGTAGGTGATCTCCCCTGATGTAAGTGATCTCCACTGATGTAAGTGATCTCCACTGATGTAAGTGATCTCCCCTGATGTAGGTGATATCCACTGATGTAAGTGATCTCCACTGATGTAGGTGATCTCCACCGATGTAGGCGATCTCCACTGTTGTAGGTGATCTCCACTGTTGTATGTGATATCCACTGATGTAAGTGATCTCCACTGATGTAGGTGATCTCCACTGATGTAGGTGATCTCCACTGATGTAAGTGATCTCCACTGATGTAGGTGATCTCCCCTGATATAAGTGATCTCCACTGGTGTAAGCGATCTCCACCGATGTAGGTGATCTCCACTGATGTAAGTGATCTCCACTGATGTAGGTGATCTCCACTGATGTAGGTGATCTCCCCTGATGTAGGTGATCTCCCCTGATGTAGGTGATCTCCACTGATGTAGGTGATCTCCACTGATGTAGGTGATCTCCACTGATGTAGGTGATCTCCCCTGATGTAGGTGATCTCCACTGATGTAGGTGATCTCCCCTGATGTAAGTGATCTCCCCTGATGTAAGTGATCTCCCCTGATGTAGGTGATCCTGTTATAGGGGTTGTTCATGTGATCTCCGATATATTCATGTTGGTAACCGAATATTTTACATCACATATCTTACGGAGTAATACTTCTCTATAAAATCAACGGGATTAGTATCGCGGCTCGTATACAATTGTTGAAAATAAAACAAATGATTAGTGAAACACCAAGTCAATGAAATCAAGCAAAAGACAGCTAACATATCGTTTTGTTACACTGTACTAACTATTTACAGCCCACGCGTAAATAAACTGTTTTGTGTGTTTCGCCGAAGAGCCACGAATTGCTGCATCACACAGGGAAAAGTTGCTTGTTGGTCAAGAGTGTGAATTACATGGAAATCTACCCAAGTTTTCCCCGAGATTTTGTACAATGGCTGCAGCCAAGGACATGAACCTATTCTGATTAATCGCTGATCTACATTTTCTCTAGAAACGTAAGACGAAATTCTAAATAAATAACAAAAAATGATAAAAACATTTAACAAATGATTGTAGTCTTTCCATTGATGAAAAAAAAATAAACCTTTTTGAAATTTCGCTATTCACAAAGTACAACATAGAGACACCGCTGAGTTAAAGAGTAATGATACTCCTGATTCTATTTTTGTAGTTGCTATAACTGTTCACTTAATAACAGACAAACTGATTTAATTCATCTGATCATCTCTTCCTAGTTTGGAAACTCTAATATCAGATATATCCTGTATAACAATTACATAAATTACCTGTGAATTTCGATGATATAATAACAGTCCACTGCCTTACGATAAGACTTTAAGTGTTAAGAGGGTGATACAGACATATTGTTTACTCTACTGTCAACAGAATAGAGTGGATGACACGTATCTATATAAAGATATTTACTCGACAGTCACCAGGGTGGAGGTGATTGCATGTTTCTAGATATAAATACTTACTGGACAGTCAAAATGGTGAATTGAATTACAGGTTTCTATACATGTATATAGATATTTAATCGGCCGTAAACAGGGTGGTAAATCATATTTCAAATAAAACGTACCAACTAAAGTATCTGTGATATAAAGTACTTTAACCGAAAAATGTGTATAGACATTGCAGTGATGATTGAAGAACTGGATCTTTTTATCGAAACGTTACCATGACTATGAAATCACTCCTTAAAATATTCACAACCATGGAAAAGGGAGATAACCAATTTAAAAAAAAAACATAGTTATCAATACGTGCGTTATAATATCTTAAATATGGAACTTCCTTAGATGGAAAATTATATGGGTTAAATAAAAGTTGAAACATGAAATCGCGCAAAAATGAAATAACCTTTTTCAGATACATTTGTATGCATTTATTCGCTAGAGTTATTTCCCTTTGGACAATATCATATATTTGAAAGTACCCAGGCTTTTCGGTTCATTCATGTACATTTCAATCCCTGATTTATACTTTTAAATGAACATGGTTTTCCTATGCCACGTCCATCACAACGGTTGAATACATTGTAGGTCCTTGTATATTTAGAGTATCATTGAACAATTCCCGTGGAATCTAGGAAGCACCGTGTGACCAATATCAACAGTTGGTACTCTAAGTACTATTTAACAGATAACCTCGAGTAAATCACATTCGGTAGGAAGTACATGTAAGTCATATTTAAATGCTTTGTTCAATTTTAACTGAAAGTAGGAAGTTCTTTTGGAAAAAAACTTCCTTAACAGACAGGGAAACGATTTTGTTTTACTAACCTAATTTTTTTCAGCACCAGTTACATTAAGCGAAGGAAATTGAAACAAAAAGATATTGTGTATTTAGAACCAGGGACGTTGTCTTTCATATATTTCTTCAACGTATCATACAAAAAGTCGTAAACTTCCAACAGAAATATGTTCAAGTATGCCTATAACACTTCAATGTGATACGGCGGTAACTCTGTTAAAACCTTCATGTCCAACTCAAATATGATAAATTATGTCTACCTCAATGTAATACGGCGATCATCAATTTACCTGTATTTGCTAATTAAGTGACATGTAGGTGACCAAAAGATTACATGAAGTTAGGTGTAGTCCAATACATGGTATATAATTGTTAAATACGCCAACTGTAGCCGTCCAATAAGTTACTTGTAGCCGTCCAATAAGTTACCTGTACCCGTCCTATAAGTTACCTGTATCTGTCCAATAAGTTACCTGTACCCGTCCTATAAGTTACCTGTATCTGTCCAATAAGTTACCTGTAGCCGTCCAATAAGTTACCTGTAGCTGTCCAATAAGTTACCTGTACCCGTCCTATAAGTTACCTGTATCTGTCCAATAAGTTACCTGTACCCGTCCTATAAGTTACCTGTATCTGTCCAATAAGTTACTTGTAGCCGTCCTATAAGTTACCTGTACCCGTCCTATAAGTTACCTGTATCTGTCCAATAAGTTACCTGTATCTGTCCAATAAGTTACAGGCAGCAATCCAATAAGTTACCTGTAGCCGTCCAATAAGTTACCACTAGCCGTCCAACAAGTTACCTGTAGCCGTCCAAAAGGTCACCTGTAACCGTCAAATAAGTAACCTCTAGCCGTCCAAAAAGTTACCTGTAGCCATGCAATAAGTTACAGGCAGCAATCCTATAAGTTACCTGTATCCGTCCAGTAAGTTACCAGTATCCGTCCAGTAAGTTACCTGTAGCTGTCCACAAGGTCACCTGTAACCGTCAAAAAAGTTACCTGTATCTGTCCAATAAGTTACCTGTAGCCGTCCTACATGTATAAGTTACCTGTATCTGTCCAATAAGTTCCGACTAGCCGTCCTACATGTATAAGTTACCTGTATCTGTCCAATAAGTTCCGACTAGCCGTCCATCAAGTTACCTGTAGCCGTCCAACAAGTTACCTGTAACCGTCCAATAAGTTATCTGTAGCCGTCCAAAAAGTTACCTGTAGCAATGCAATAAGTAACCAGTAGTCGTCAAACAAGTCACGTATAGCCGTCAGACAAGTTACCTGTAGCCGTCCAATATGTTACCTGTAGCCGTCCAATAAGTAACATGTAGCTGTCCAATAAGTTACCTGTAGCCGTCCAATAAGTAACATGTAGCTGTCCAATAAGTTACCTGAAGCCGTCCAATAAGCTACTTGTTGTCGCACAGTGCTTTGAAATAGCTGTCAAATGAAATATGTTGCCTATATCTAAGTTGCCTGTAACTGTCTAATAGGTTGCATACAACTACCCAAGAAGGTTCATGTAGCCGCCCAAAATTGCTACGGTAATGCTACGGTAATGCTACGGTAATGCTACGGTTGACGCTCACAAATAATCGACCGTTTCTGAATAAATTGTCTGGTTCTTATAAAAAGCGGATCCTAGACGAAGCGAACACGTAGAAACGACAGTGAAATGGTGTTTGATGGAGTGAATGTTGTATCGGGAAGTGGAAAAACGTTTTATCAAACTGTACTACTATAGAAAACCTCAGTATGCAAAAAACTGTACAACTTTTACAAACCGGAAATATTAAGGTCATATAAGGATCTTTCAAATTTAGGAAAATGTATTATTCTCGGCAACAAAAGACGATAGCATTTAATTTTAAAATAAAATCACTCTCTACACTAGCCATGCGGTCGCGTATGTGTTGTTTCTGTGTGTCCGAACTTTATTGTTTTGTTTTTATGTATTTATCTGTATTTTCACTGCATTTATTCACTGCATGTGTACTGATAAACCGTAAGGTTTAGTAATAAACTAATTGAATTGAAAAACTTGTATCAAAGTGTTAATTTAGGTACATGTAAACAGATCAAGAATTCTGAACACAGTTTGACCAGGCTATGAATAGATCCCATATAGGGCTAATTGTAAAAAGGAGAAAATGACCAGGTGTGGTGATGACTTACACACCTGAGCCCGATGACTCCTGATCAAGTATATATCAATGGCCATCAGGTGAAGTTGATGGTGGTTGGGAGGGGGATTAGTACCCATGGCAACAAGTTAGGGGGACAATTAAGTCAAGTACATGTACATGTCTGGCAAGTCTATATATAACAATCACTGGTACATATAACTGGTGTGTAAGCATTGACGATTTGTTTAAAAGTCTGAAGTCGGATCAGAGGAAACTCTGGCTGGGGAGGGATAAAAACGAAAAACAAAACATCAATAATTATATACTTAAGAATATACAATGTACATGTGCAATCAGATACGTGTATATCACACGTCGTCTGCAATGGAGCGGACTCTGTGTGTTTATAACACTCTGAAAATCTTCATTAATGGACTTGTTTTGTGATATAACCTTCAGTTGAGTGACAATCAGTTAACCTTTGCACCCTAGGAGAAGTGAGGAATGCACGAGATTTAAGGTACTGAAGTAAACGTATAATTAGTGCAGAACTGGGTTTTTTTTTAACTTATTATCACAAAGGACATATAACCTGGTAATACATTGTTTCAATATATAAAGACGTCAACAGTGTAAAGTGAAGAATCTACTTTTGAAATTAATTTTGATGCTGTTTGCGATCATTTTAATCATTTACATGCTTCTATTACAACACATCAACAGTTTGTGTCAGAGGCCTAATAATGGCTGACTCAGGTGTACATGTACTTCATGTAAATATTTTGTCAGACAAAATATTAATATTTTAAATTTTCATTGAATGTTAATTTACTCAAGTTTCTTTTACATTGTTATTCTAAACTTGAAAGTTTCTTTTACAGTACATGTCATCTATATGATATTATACATTGTATGTTCTGTCGACAGATCTTGAGACATGTACATGTCCAGACTTCATGTACATTACATTGAAGCCAAACATCTAGGAAAGGCCTGTTGCCAATGGCCAACTGGGCGCAATAAGCAACCCTACAGCCTTGAGGACATGCATCCTATCACACCTTACCTGTAAGATGCTGATCAGTCTAGCTCTTTTGTGTCTGGCACATGGTATACCTGGCCAGGTGACCTGTCCCCAATTAACCCCCCGGGGTCCAATTATGGCTCATTCTCACTTAGCCAACATACAGAAATTTACCTGTATTACCAGGCCAACATGTCAAATTTTACACATGAGTGAGTTTAAACTATAGCAGTAGCCTGTTCTTACTTTCATGAAAGAAAATATGAAAATGTCAAGTTGAATATGACTTATAAAATAATGATTCAAATGAATTTATGTAGGCTACTTATCATAACAAATCTTAGATATTCACGGTAAAAACCGAAATTTATTAAGTCTACATATATCATGAAACCATCATCTCAAGAGTTCAAATTACAAATGTATGATTTTGATTATAGAAGTATTAACAAGTGTCTTTAATGACTGTTATTTAAATCTGTGTATGTGCGAGGGTGTGTGTGTTTTTTTTGTTTTTTGTTTTTTTGTTTACAAAATAACAATTTTAGAAAGACACCAAAGGAAATATTTTTTGTGCATACCAATAATTATAAAATTCTATCAAACTAGCAGCGGATGTGTTTCTTAAGGAAGTAAAGCAACGTTGCCACGAAGACAAGTTTTTGCTATTCAAACTTTGACTAGGTATTCGGTGAACTCCGCGATAGAGATTTTGATGATGATGTTAGTGTGATGATACAAAAAATATCTGTATAATATCAGTCCTGAAACTACGCGATTCAAATGATTCACCCTCTCTTTTACATTTTTTCAAAACTTTCCTTTTTACCGATGATGGTACATTTTGTAAAGCAGCACGTTATATTCAAGACTGTGGTGAACTCCTATCCGATATTGACAGAGTCTACTACTGGTGTAAAACTTTAAAATGTACGTTTAATACAAAGAGATATGGTTATATAACGTTTAGCAACAAAATGTATACAACTGAGTATCCCAACAGATTGGGTGAGGAGTCTCTAAAGAAAGCAACACATGCTAAAGACTTGGGTGTATGGCTCACTCCGAATCTTAACTTTTTAATGCATGTTAGATAAGTGGTTGGTAAGGTCATGCCAATCTACATATTTGGATTTTCAAAATGTTATTCGCTCTCTGTACATTAGTGCAGTCAGTTAGATTACTGCTCTGAAATATGGTCACCATATCAAGCAACACTCGTACACCAGATTGAAGTTGTACAGTTTTTTTTTTTTTTTTTTTTTTTCTGTGTTTTAAATCAAAATTAAACGATAATAGTCTATATTACATGTAAATTTGTAAACAATTCAACTTACCTAGTCTGGTATGTAGGCATTAATACATATATTTTGATTCAAATCTGTACATAGCCAGCTTGATCGAACTTTTACATGATAATTTAACTTTTTAGTTCCACATCTTTTTTTGACTAGGTCAAGTAGCTCAACCCTACTTTATCCCTGTAAATGCTGGATTAATGTAATAAATTGTAATGTTCTTAAAAGAGTCATAGTTATTTTAACTCCCTTCGTCATGTTCTTGACAGTTTTTTAACGTCTTACTTGAGAGATTTATGTCGGACGAAGATTTGTTTTCAGAATTAGGTCTCTTTTTTACTGTTCATAACAAGACTTACTTGATTGTCTGGATGATTTCTATTTAGGACATCAGTTCTATTTCACATGTGTATGCACTTTATATACCGTATTTGCTCTTACTATGTAATTAATTTACTCTTGTTATACATTATCAGAGACATACATTATATATATATATATCACATATACAAGTAATTCGTATCCTCCATACATTTATGTGAGGATTCAGTGTTATCTGGATTATACTGTTTATATTACTTCTTTGACCCATATATCACATATGTGATATATACGTTTCTGATTTTATCAATTTGTTATCAATTCTGTGATTAGACCTTTGGGTTTTAAAATTGAAATAAATAATGAATAACTCCATAGATCACGATGACATTCTCATTAAAGTTGGACGTTTTATGAAGCAGTCTATCGCCTTACCTGTAGGCCATAATTATCTCTTATTGTTCTACCTTTCACACCTAGAATCACTTGGTCCAGAAAATACCTTACCTTTAGTTTACCTGTATACAACATGCTGTGTTGTTTGTATCATTGCTGACCCTAGTTTACCTGTGTGATACTGTCTGGACCATTTGTACATGTACCCTATACATGTAGCCTGACCAGTGCATATTACATGTAACTGTTTTAAAGGTTAGACTATAGCACAGTAAAGGTAATATTGGTTATTTGACACGATCTTCATCTTGGTTTCCATCGTAATGCGTCGACTACTACTAGGATCCGCCATTTTTTTTATCATACTAAGATCGATGTACCATGTGACTTGACTTGTTTTTTGTGAGAGTGTTATTTTTTCTATACAAAGATACAGACAGATTTATAGCCATATCTATTTAATTCTCACCTCCTTATAAAATTATTTGCTGTCGCTACATTTCTTTTTTGACGTTCGGTAAGTATTTTTAACTAAATTTCGCTTCGATAAAAAAAATTTCTACCGAACGGTTATGAGACAGTCAGGGAGTGAAAATAGGTAAACGCAAATGCTACGGTAATGCTACGGTGAGTGGACGCAAACGGTACGGAGATGCTACGGAAATGGTACGGTAATGCTAGGGAAATGCTACGGAAATGGTATGGTTATGCTACGGTAATGCTACGAAATGGTACGGTAATGCTACGGAAACGCTACGCTTAAATCGGAACTGCGAACGTACACGGGTCTGTACGTATGGCAGTGAAATAGGTTACCTTAATATCTTTGTGTAATCAGTATCTGTATTCGTCTAATAATTCTAACTGTAGTTTAAAAAAAATCCAAAAAGTTATCTAAAATTGTCCACTAATTTATCTGCAACTATTCAACAGGTTACCTTTAATATTTCAACGAGTCACCTGTAGTGCTTAAATAAGCTTCATTTGGATGACTAATACACGTAAAGCTTAAACGTATTGGACTTCTACACGTATATTATTGGTCCTCTACGTACAATGCATGAAGAAATTATTTCAATCGTAACACAAATATGAACACACAGTCGACACATATATTTAATTACAAATTTATTAACTTCAACCATGAATAGAAAAATTGAAATTTGCATAAGAATACCTTGTATATACATAATAGATATATATTTATTCACCACAGTACAACTACGACTTGAAATCTCTACTTTCGGAACAACAAGAAATAGTCCATCTGATACATTTTGCTAATAATCATATATTTTACAGTTACACAAATGACGAAGAAGAAAACTTTATAACTCGTGTCCTGACAGGGCCTCGAACTCTATCAGATGATAGTAATGACTCAATCCCAATGTATATAGAAATATGAGTGCGAATTGTACACATATTATAAATACTCATCACAAAACTCAGACAGGTAATGCAAGTCTTCCTCTTCGGATCAAGAACACAAAGTGCATATGATACATCGTGGTAATGATTAGATATATAGCATAGTAACATAAATAACGAAGACAGACAAGTTCATGACTCATATTTGTCCCATTCTTCAACTCCCTTTGCACCAAACACAAAATTTGAATATCTTAAAACTTGTTCATGTGAAATATAAATTATATTCGTATAATAATTATGTAGTAAATTCCACGTTCAGAGACCGATTTCCTGCAAAATTACTTATTTTCAGTAAGATAGGATCACTGAAAAATATTTTGAAGTAACTCTAATTCCTATATACTTGATATCGTAATAAAGAGATTGAAAAAAAATACACAGAAAAAAAGCAAAAACGCCACTTTCTTCGGAATATTTTCCCAAAGTATATCACTCAAAATTGTATTCATTTTACCAGTAGGGCCTGTTCCTCAAACCCGTGTCGGTGTTAAGAACATCTACATTATAATTGTAAGACAACAATAATTCGAATGGCATTACAGTCCGCTGGAGACGGTACAACTATGGATATAGATGTGCGAAAGAACGAGAAACCACATCCCTGCCGAGCGTCCCAACAGGAATTCAACCTGGATCTCCGGCGTGATAATCTCCTGAGCCAAACAAGCACCCTCCGTCAGTTAAGTGACATATACCGTTAACACTATGTTCCGGCTACACGGACCTACTTCTTTTACATATGTATCAAACGATACAAAGTAAGCCACATGATAAGTCCTATACTGTAATAATGGGCGCGGTGTTCATGCTGAGCAGATATAGAAAATGTCCAAAGTAACAAAAAGTGTAACAGGACTGTATAACCATCTATAATTCAATACATTTTCACACCAGGTTCGGTAATTGACCTAAGGTCATAGCGAAAATTAAAAATAAAAACACAAGGACTTCGGTACATGGTGGTTTATTGCACCCGCGGATGCTTAAGTGTAACGATGTCAGAATAATATAAGGGTTTACGGACATACATACAAAATGACAGGACAACGGTACCGCTGGTTAACGCTATATCAACTTGGACAGCTACAGTTCCGAAATACAGACACCCCCGACCCCAACCCCACAGACGAAGTAACATAGAAAAAGTAGAGAGAATGGTGAGCCTACCAGCAGGCAGACTGCCAAGCAATCTGAACACCGGGACTTTAATACCAGTTACACAATAGAGAAGGAACAGCCAAAATCCCCGTTACAGTTACTAGAATGAAAGTAAAGGAAATGAGCCTATATAAATGCCCGGGTGACGAGGAAAACCAGCGGTAGTAAACAAATCTTATTATAAGGTAACATTTGATAAATATGTACCTTGAATGAACTACATTTTAACTTAACAATGACATGAAACAATACAATTACACTCTCAGACCTATACACGACCGGTAGTTCATTCAGAAACATCAATTTATTCACAAAGGCACAACACTACCTAGTGTAAACAAAGAAGTTGCGTATTTAAATTGCCTCAAACTATTCACCAGCATAAAAATATTAAGTGTCATACAAAAGATACAGTTTTCAGATCACAAAAATGTAGTTATCCTTCTGAAAGTTAATTTGATGACGAAGTTCTCGTATTATTAATTTTAACAACAGAAAGAGCTTGATCAACCATTCACGACCAATTAGATATGTACATGCATGGTTTATAAAATATATATACCGTAAAAGAATCTTCAATTTCATCAAGGAAATTGAATATATATCAACATCAAATGACGGATTATTTAATCTAAAAAAATTAAGAAAAGAAAAAAAAACAAAAGAAAGGCAAATAAAAGTTTATCAGGTTATAGGTAGTATACAGATATACCGAGAGATACAATCCAGGAAGCCCTATCCCTGTGTGACATAACAGCAAAATCTGCCAGTATCCACTATACGAAATAAAGTCATACATATTGATTTAATGTAAGAGTGTTTGGCGTATCTCATACCAGAAACCTTCTTCGTCGTTTTCCTCCTCTGGGTAAGTAATGGATTTACAGTGTTTGTATGCGTTTGTAATGAATTCGGGAGCACATCGGGGGTCTATATCTTTAAATATCATTACCAGACAGCCATTATTCCTCCTTTCCATACGTTCCCTCAGGCAAATATCCAACACAAATTCACACCATTTAGTGTCAATAAAATCTTTAGTCAGTACCAGCATGAATTTCGCACTGTCTAGGAGTAACTCAGTGAGACATTTTATTTCGTTCTCACCAGCTATGATGTCTCTTTCCTGAACGCAACACCGAATGCCGTCTTCTTTTTCAAGCTGTTCAAGTTTTGGTAGAAAGGAGTTATGACTCCAGCAATCCTCCTCGGAATATATTATAAAGGATTTATAGGTATAATGTCTGATATCAGTAACAACTGCTGGTGTACTTTTTAACTTCCTCCAGAAGAAATACTGAATCTTCCATCTAAATTTGAAAGCAAATGACGATGCCACAAGTAACAGCAACAAAATACTTATCCCAGAAATTGCGAACACGATCCAGAAAGACTCTTTATTACAGTTGCCTAAATACAACGGATAGTTTTGATTGACGTGACAAAGCATAACAACCGAACCATTTGGTAGAGTACAAGTGTAGTTGTTGTGGTAATCAAGCATCACATTAGTGTCACAAATCCAGAAAACAAAATCCAGTGTTTCACACGTGCACGCAAATCGATTTCCATTCATTAAAATTCTGATTCTCTGTTCGGGCCGAGAATTCATCCTTTCCAACCATTTTCGTGCCTTCTCCCTGAGATATGTTAGCTGGTTGTGCCTAAGGTCTATGAGATTTTTCAAACTGTACAAACCCTCGGGAAAATCACTGAAAAAGTTCCACGATAAGACGACATTGTTCACCCCCTTCAGGCCCTGAACACTTTCCTCGTCCAATGTAGATAAATGGTTCAATGACATATCGACTTCGTCTACGTGTTTAATGTCTTTGAAGACGTAATTCTTGTTGCTGAAGGCACGGTCTAAGTTGGCATTCTGAATAACTAGTCGATGAACCCATTTCAGATTTCCTAGAAGCATTCGTCCAGTTGTTCCGAAATCCATACCGGAAACGTTCATGTACTCAACACGGACTCCTTTAATGCGAAAGTCCTCACTTAAAATCGTTGTTTCTGATATATCTAGCAATTTCAACACAGGACAAGTAGACATATCGAGATCACAATCAAGAGCAACAGGGTAGAGTAGATGGGTCATTCGTACATACCGCATATGTCGTCCAACTTTGAAAGGCATCACGCACCGAAATGACGACTGTTTTTTCTGGGTTTGTAGACTATTCCTGTCTGTATTTTGATTCATTGCAAATTTAATAGCTACGTATGAATAATCTAGCTGTTCTAGGTTGATGCTTTTTGCAAAAAACTGTAACACGCTAAGTGCAAAGCGGGGGGAGGTGAACATAAAGTTGTTCTCTGATATAGTTAAACGTCTCAAGCAACTAAAATCGTCAAATGTTTCTAACGTGCCGACTTCTATTTCAACGATCCCGTTATTGCCTACATTAATATCCTCCACACATAACTGTCTGTAGTATTTGGTCATCTGTGTTGTCACCTTTACTGCATAATCGACGTCATACATCCATAATAATAGAAAGGGGTTGACATTATACAGATTCAAGACTTTCATTTTTCTGACAGGATTAGTGTTGTTTGTGTTTACTGTGAGGCCATACAGGATTCCCATGGCAACCGGCAACGTTATATAGGAATTGGACAGGTCAAGGTATTGGAGAGAAGAGAAATACTGTAAGAAAGCTTTTTCTATTTTTACAAAGTGTCTGACATGCACCTGACAATTCGACATATCTAAATATGTCAGCGACTCGAGGTTCCGGAAAGTTTTAAATGTATCATTAGAAAGGTGCATCAATATACAGTCCTTGAAAACTAGTCTGTTTAGATTTGTCATATTACTGAAGCCCGTTCCAAATATAGGATTCGGTAAAAGGTCGACATGAAGCTCCCGAACAGATGACAATGACGCGAACACAGCGTCTGGGTACAAAGCTTCTTCGTATAAAGGCAACTTAGTATTAAAGGATATATCCACATATTCCAACATTGAATTACGAGTAAATGTCATCTCACCAAATTGTTTCTGTAAAATGTTAATTTTGTTATGCCCAATCGACAGATTGTGGAGTGACGAAAGTCCAGAAAATGTGTCTTTAGCGATTGATTTAATTCTATTCCAGTTCATATTCAAAAACTTCAGATTTGTGAGATTTTGAAACGATGTTTCGTCCAGATGTGATATATCATTTCCTGATAAATCTAAGTTTTCGGTGAAATTAGATAGCACTGGAATGTGGTGGTAACCACGGTTCGAACAATCCGCTGTTTTCTGGTCAAATGAAACCTCACAAGTGTTACAAGAGGAAAGGGAGATAATCAATAGGACACTGAACAAAACGAGCTGGTGATGCCGGGTATCCATCTGTAACAAACAAAATCAGATATTATTTATACTGTTACTCAAATTTCCTGAGGATAGAGTGGAAGATATTATTCAAGATAATTATATACCGTTATTCAATGTCCTTGTATACAATTTGTATTGTCAAGTCACATTAGTATTAACAAAAGCCCCTAAGAAGGACGACGGATTTGTTACTCATATCCTATCAGGTCTAGACAGGCATTCGTAATAACTTGAATGGATTGATAAAAAATGTGAATGGAAACATTTCAGACAAACCAAGCATTTTAACAAGATACATTTATAATTGTATCCAGTCATACAACAATCTCGATCATCATGAAGTATACAATCAGTACTGGTGATTAATAGAATCTATCATGGGACTGTTCCGTGGACAGGGATATCTCAACCCGAGTGTAAGAGTTTGGCCAGTCAGCACGAGGCTTGACGAGTGCTGGCCAGCCAAACTCTTACACGAGTGTTGAGATATCCTTGCTTATTTTTCTCACATACTTGCAACCAAACGTAGGTTTTTTTATGAAAGTTTTTCATCGAGCCATTTTCAATGCTCCTTGGAATGTGCGTCAACATTGATGACGTCATCGTTTACGACTTAGTTAATCAACGTAAAATGACGACGTTACGTTATTGTGAGCAGCGTCATATAGCGCGTGCCGGCTGTCTTTACCCACCCTGTGTAAGATCGATTATCTTTTCCCTAGCAACCGCCGAATAAGCCTGTGAAGTATATATGGTAAGTATGTCGATTACAAAATGCTGAGCACTAACTAGTCTTGTTTGTGTTTCATCAGCCATCATATGACGCAAGGTCACACGGGTATTTTAAATCCTCTCCTTGTCAATATTTTTTTTTTTTACTTTTTTACTACTAGTATTAACATAAAGTGTTTGTAGTTGTTTACACTACTGTAGCCGGATACACTCTTACCAAAACAGTATTGTAAATCACATGAGTTTGATTGATTGATTGATTGATTGATTGATTGATGAGGCTTAACGTCCTTGTTTCGGTTATAACTGAGCCTAGAAAACGATCACATAACCTGTTCAAAATGTTATTCATATATTTTTTTAATCGTAATTCTATCACAAAATTGATCGCACCTTAAACCCATGAGTATTAATGGATTAACGTAGATAGGGAAAATAAGACCTAACGTTCCGTAAGGGTAAACGTCACCTGGGATACCCGATATTAAAATCTAGGTCGATTAAGCAGGTTCTGTAACTTCCTTGAAATTGAAAACCAGACAGGAAACAGCGGCACCGCCATGAGTAGCTTACAACACAGTTTTATATATGAATGAAACGTAGGGGTGCATAGACAGTGTTACTTGATAAGTAAACAAATACAGTCTTATGTGAAAACCAAACCAAATCCGATAAATCTGAACAGTAGTTTTCCCCATGGTTAGGTCATCCGGGTAAGGGTTAGGGTTACCCTTTGCAAATAAAACCAACAAAGCTTTTTCATAAGAATCATTCTCATGATTTAAGGGTAAGATAATCAGGAAATTGGAGACTGTTTGTCACTCCAAAGAGATCTGTATGACACACAGCAGGAAAATGAATCGATATTTAAAAGAAAGTAAACAATAAAAAAGAGAAGCTTAAACCTGTTTTTCAATACTCACAAGCACCGCGCAGGAAGCTTTTGTAAGACAATAACATTATTATTTTAACAAATCTACTTTTATTTTAGTATCAGACTTCATTTAAGCGTAGCCTATGCGATTGATGTTTTTAACAATGATATTGTTTCCTTATTGTATGCCTTTAAAATATCTCTTAACCAAACGGTGCATTTCAGCTTGGCTTGATTATTTTACCCAACATATTAATGATTGAATACTCATATGATTCCTGAACGCTCTATCAAGTTTTGTAACCCAGGACAGTAGTCTTTTCTGGATACGTCGACATACGAAAGTCTTCTGCCTATAAGTGTTATGTCACTGTCTTTAATGGCAGAAAAGGTCCACAAAGGTCAGCATTGCGCGGTAACAGCGAAAGCTCGATGGGCTCAGAGAAAAATCAAAGTGCCGAGGTCGCTGATGGACGATGATATGTTTTAGTCAGTGACTGTGTTAAAGTAAATGGATTATACATGTAAATTAAACTGTCCTCGCTTGTCTACATGATCAATGTCACATTCATAACAGCTTATGGATAACAGACGCCTGTGGATAGAATACGACGGCTTAAAAACTCTTTAAATCCAATTACTACCATCATAGGCCGATTTCGTAATGACAAGATGATATATATATCATTATGCCGATTTATGTATGTACTTAATACCAAATAGGACTGTAGTCTAAATAATACATGTATGTGTCAAATGTCAACCCGAGTTCGAATTGAATTTCTTCTACTCGACAAATGGTATACAGTACAGGGTAGATGCTTTTATTGCACCCGCAGAATTCCAACATCACATGGAAAACAAAAACATAGGCCTAACCGCTTGTTGAGGTACTGAATCATAGCACTTCATAATAAGACCTAGGCCCAAACCCCACAGACAGGCAGATAAAGAGAAAGATTAGGATTTAAAGAGAAGAGTGAGCCTGTCAGCAGGTCAGTGCTATCATAGATTGCCGAAACATTCTAAATCCCAGACAGTTATACCAAATATTACCATAGAGACTTATTAGCCAATCCAAAGCCGTGTTACATAACGACGGAAGTAAATCTTCTAAACGAAAGGAAGTTACTTAAATGCCCGTATGACAGTCTCAACCAGCGATGACCAGAATGACTGATATAGGGTAAATTCATGACAGTACGCAATATTTAATTAATATTCATCCGTTTTACAATTTTTTACTTCCATTCGCATATACACATGACCGGTCATTCAGGCTGCTCATAAAAACCAATGTTTTAATATGAAGCGTGTGTATATTTGTCCAGTGGGCCTTTATTTCGTCTTCCTTACATCGTTGTATTATATTTTCAAAATAAGACGAGATTGCCGCTTCACTCTCATGCTTTAATCAACTTCCGGTTATGGGTATTACAATAAACATATCCGGAGGTATGAATTTCCGGTATTTACTAATATGTTGCAGTTACATTGTTGGAGTGACCTGAGTATGTTGACCTCTAGTTTCCTGTCGGGTTGCTCGTTCTGTCATTTTTCATACGTTAGGTCGAAGTTTATATAGTATTCCTGTGATAAAATGTAGGTAGCAGTCCAGATCATAGTATGTGGAGAACGAGATACATCACACTTGAAATATAAGACGAAAATGACGTCCCGTCCCGAGTTGATGTCGTAAATCGATGTCCCCGCCAACACCCATCAACCCTCTCCTGCCGCCCTCACTAGCGATAGTTTCGCATTACATGCAGCTCGTTTTGACCATACGTCCTAAGTGAAATAGTTGTACATTTGATTTTACAGTGTTTTTGAATAAAAATGAAAGCAATAACTTCAATCTATAAATACACAATGGACATTAAGAAGATATTACAAAATATACATGTATATGAAGCTAAAACGAGAATTACGCGTAATGGTGTCTCTTCAGTTTCGGCCGAGTTTTGTGGGACGAAATGAACTAACTGCGATGATATTGCACGCGCTATCATGACATCGATTCAACTTGCACTGTTATTTTGTTAAGCCTTTATTTTTACTTATACAAGTCACATACATTATATATTCGTTTGATGAGTCAGATAGGGAAGCTTTCGAACTGTTCTGGTGTCGATTACATCATAATATTATATCTTAGCATGTTGGGGTGGGGTGTTGCTATGGGTAGTTGGTCAGGGTAATGTTGTTCGTTTATGGGCAGGATGATGTTGTGGGGCTATGGGCGGGGTGACGAGGTGGGTTGATGGAGTTGGATGATTGGTGGGGGATTGCCGTAGGGTTATGGGGTGAGAGGATGGGTGGGGTGTAGGGATGAGTTGATGGGACGGGATGATGCTTTGGGTTGATAGAGTGGAGTGGGTTGAGGTGATGGGGTGCAGTTTTTGGGGTTGGGGATTAGGCGGAGTGTTTTGGTTGGGTGTCGATAAGTTGTCTTAAATTATCATAACTTTACGTAGCATGCCGATATTACGCTTGTTTGATATGTACACTTACTGGGTTTCATTATTCTCTGGGTGTGTCGTTGCGTTATATAAAGCTTACCCGGATCCCTGTAACCTTCATTATAAATACATTACTATAAATGCGCTTCAGACTTGTGTTGGTGAATGCATTCTGATTCTATGATCACAGATATGTCTCTTCACTTTGAATCAGTGATTTAAAGCATACAATATATTTGTTTATGCCTGTGATCTTATGTTAATAAGCATTGCTTGAAGAACACAGATTCTGGTGTATCACCATTTTTATTGTGTCCATATTATATTCAGGTGTGTATTCATTATGTATCCAGATCATATGAACAATATTTACATAAAATAAGAGTTGATCCTGGAACAGCAAATACTGTTTAAATAAAAAAAGGATTTGATCGTGGAATCACAAACAATATTTACGGTAGCATTTAATGCAGCAGATTTTATTAAGATGTCCAAAGATCGACTACAAATTAAAAACAAAAAGAAACAAAAAAACACTTCATTTTGACCTACAGTCCAGTGTAGAGACTCTAGGTAGATAATTTGTCTATATATATGTGTGTGTGTGTGTGTGTGTATATATATATATATATATAACATAAGTTAGACTGTTAGGGATCATTAACATACATTACACAATACGAAATGAACATGTATAAATAACATAAACGCAAGTGTAAATGAGGATACTGAACAAAGGAATACTTCCACTCATGTAGGTAACAGATTCATTATCACCACTCTGATACAAATAACTGGCGAAACACCAGGTCAATCAAAATCTACCAAAATATCGTATTGTCACACTGTACAGGTTATTTATAGCCCGGACGTAAATAAACTGACTAATGTGTTTCGCCGAAATGCCACGGATCGCTGGATAACACAGGTAAAAATTTACCTGCTTATTTATGGTGTTAATTCACCGAGATCTTATACAACGGCTGCAGCCAAGAACGGCAACATATTCAGATTCAGTCAATACTGCGACCGTAATCACTGACCGATATTTTCTCTGTGATCGTAAGACGACAATATTAAGGACAAAGGGATTAAAACATTTAACTATTGGTTGTAGGGCCGACAATCATTAAATAAATGAGAAACATAACTTTTTTTAAATGTTAAGGCTATCAGCAGCTTATTAGATTCGTTATTTACAGACATAGCTAAGTTAGAGAGTAGCTGTACTCCTGTTCTATATTTGTAGAAGTTTTACTGGGTACCAACCGTAATTTTTCCTACGGAAAAGACCAGCAGATTCGTTCACCCTATCATCCCTTCCTAGTTTTGAACAACTGTAACTGTTAACAGTGCATGCGTGCGTGCGTGAGTGCTTGCGTATTTACACTACTGTCAACAGGATGGAGTAGATTATACGTTTCTATATATAGATATGTACTCGGTAGTTAATAGGGTGGAGTTGCTTGCACGTTTCTATTGAAATCACGTTTACAACAGTCAACAGGGTGGTGAATCATCTTTTAATAAAATGTACCTAATAAAGCCTTTGTGATTTTTAGCAGTTTAACCGACATATGTGTATAGACATCACAGTGGTGAGTGAATAACAGGATCTCATTTAATCGATACCTTTCCATGAATGTGCAATCAGTCCTAAAATTACTCACAAGCAGGGAAAGGGGAGATGACGAAATCAATAAAACATAGTCATTTCTACGTACGTTATTATATTCCTTCTTTTGATGGGAAATTGTATTGGTTAATTAATAGTTGTGACATAACATCGCTAAAAATGATATTTTTATCGGATCTAAAAATAAGATATCATGTATTTTCCTTCATTTCCTACAGTTATTGACATTGGCTACGATCCTGTATTTGAAGGTCGCCAGGCTTTTCAGTTCATACACATTTTAATCTTTGATTAACACTTCCGCTTTGAAAGGTACGTATTTATATTTATAGTCTGTCATATTCGGCTGCTTTGTTGCAGTTGACAAGTCAGACGGGGAAGTGGGTTTTTTTTTTTTTTTTTTTTTTCGAACCTACATTTACAGGTTAAGAGAGAGATAAGATTCAATACCAATGTATGGATTTGTTATGATAGCAGCACCAGACACATTCAGCGAAAGAAGTTGAAACAAATGGATATTGCGTATTCAAGCGTATTCAAAACCAGGTAAGATATCTGTCATATCTTGCTTCAACATACCATGAAAAAGTAACAACCTTCCTGTCCGACTCAAATATAACTAAATATGTCTAACTCAATGTGATACGACGATCACCCTCCGTAACCTTCCTGTCCGACTCAAATATGACTAAATATGTCTAACTCAATGTGATACGACCATCACCCTCCGTAACCTTCCTGTCCGACTCAAATGTGACTAAATATGTCTAACTCAATGTGATACGACGATCACTCTCTGTAACCTTCCTCTTCTTCCTCTTCCTCTCCGACACAGATATGCTCAGTTACACCCATAATAGTTTTTTATGTGATATGACTATAACTCTGTAATCTTGATGTCCATCTTCAGTTTGACTGGGTATGGCGATCATCCAGTCGTAACCTTGATGTTCGACTCAAACATGGTCAGGTATGTCAAATTCATTGTGACTAAATATGGCTATAACTCTGTCGTAACCTTCATGTCCGAGTCAAATATGATCAAGTATGTCTGCGTTAGTTTGACTGAGTATGGCGATCATTCTGTCGTGACCTTCTTGTCCAACTTTAGTTTGACTGGGCATGGCGATCATGCGGTCGTAACATTCATGTCCAACTTCAGTTTGACTGAGTATGGCGATCATGCTGTCGTAACCTTCATGTCCAACTCAAATATGATCAAATATGAAGCCTTCGTGTCATCCAGTGCAGATACATCGCGGGACCTGTAAACAATGTGACGTCATCTTAATGTACAAAATACAACAATGTATACGCTACGTGAATAAACCAATTGTTATTCTAACACGATTCGTTTGCAACGCGTGTTTTGATTGGCTGCGGACCGACTTCTAATCTGCGATAGAACCATGATATATCGTGTTAAGCCACGCCCCGTTTCTAATCCAAACAATATGGCGTCAAGTTCGACTCGTAGAGAAATTCAACACTCTGCACCATTTATGATTGATAACCCGTGATATTGGAATCGAAAGTGAAGAAATCGAATAGAATGAATTAACTTAATAAATTTAACAAAAATCGTTAACATAACTTCAATGAGTTATAACAGAATAAACATCTTACACACAAGATTCGAACACTTACGCTTTCACAGGAACCCTTTACTGACACATCTGGATATATCCTACAACACCAGGGCGGTGTTAAAACAGATCGACAGCGTCTATCCGGACAAGGTGTTCGCGTCGCTTCCGAGTGTTCAGGTCCTCATCCTGGATCCTGGAACCCCGTATTCGACCAACGCTTCCATAATATGACGAGCATTACATCATTGATATTCAGGGATTGCGTAATAATGCATCTAAAGAATGACACATTCAAATATTTCCAGAACCTGACCAAATTAACATCCTTACAAATGTCCAACTGCCAGGTCCATATCGAATCGTGGGTAAAAGTAGAGACAGCCGTCCTTCAATATTTCCAATCACTTCAAAATCTCGATCTCTCCGGAACTAGGATAACATTTCCCGTTGCCATGGATATTATGTATGGACTAACAGTGACACAGAATCATCCTGTAAGGAAAATGACATCTATAAACTTGTATAACGTGAATCCATTGAAACTTCTATGGCTATATGATGGTGGTTATACAGTAAAACTAACTCAATCTATCGCCAGGCACTTTAACAACCTATGTAATGAGAATGTCAATATTGGTAAAAATGGTATCGCAGAAGTTGATGCAATACAAAGCTTTATTGACAATTCTTGCTGGAGACGACTTGTAATGCGGATAAACAATTTTCTTTTACCTTTTCCAGAAGTGTTGTTTTCATTTTCAACCCAATGTGACATCGATGTTGACTTTTCCTATACAACTATAGCAGGCATGGACTTAAAATCCAGAAATAAAATTTAAACTGAGAATATACAATTCACATGTGCAATCAGAGACGTGTGAATCGCACGTCTCTGGTGCAACGTAGCAGCCTCTCTGTGTCATTTGATAACATTCTAAAAATCTTTTATTAATGGGCTTGTTTTGTGATTTAACCGTCATTTTGACACAAACAGATATGTAACTAAACTAAAAAGAGATGTATGAAGTTTTTAAAGGTAAGGGATATTTAGTATGATGGTGCCATTGTCTAGGACTTATGCCGGGGGGGGGGGGGGGGGGGGGGGGGGGGTCCGTGCCCCTCAGTTGAGTGTCGATCAGTTAATATTTGCACCCTAGCAGAAGTGGGGAGTGCACGAGATTTAAAGTAATGAAGTAAACTTATAATCAGTGCACAACTGTTGTTTTTAACTTATTGTGACAAAAGACATAACCCGGTAATACATTGTACAATGTTTCAATTTAGAAAGACAGGTAAAATGGAGAATCTGCTTTTAAATTAATGTTGATGTTGTTCGCGATCATTTTAGTCATTTGCACGTCTATTAACACATCAGTTTATGTCAGAGGCCTTATGATATTTAGATAGTTACGGTAAAACTCGAATTTATCAAGTCTACATATATTTAGATATTTACGGTAAAACCCTAATTTATCAAGTCTACATATATTTAGATATTTACGGTAAAACCCAAATTTATCAAGTCTACATATATTAAGATATTTACGGTAAAACCAAATTTATCAAGTCTACATATATCTAGATATTTACGGTAAAACCAAATTTATCAAGTCTACATATATTAAGATATTTACGGTAAAACCCTAATTTATCAAGTCTACATATATCTAGATATTTGCGGTAAAACCCAAATTGATCAAGTCTACATATATTAAGATATTTACGGTAAAACCCTAATTTATCAAGTCTACATATATTAAGATATTTACGGTAAAACCCTAAATTGATCAAGTCTACATATATTAAGATATTTACGGTAAAACCCTAATTTATCAAGTCTACATATATTAAGAAACCTTCATTTTAAGAGTTAAGATTTTGCTTTTAATAAGAGAAGCATTAACAGGTGTCTTTATTGACTGTTTCAATCTGTGTGTATGTGTGTGTGGGTGTGATTTTTCTTTACAAAATGTCGATTTTAGAAAAGACACCAAAGGAAATATTTTCTGTGCATACCAATAATTATAAAATTCTATCAAACTAGCTGCGGACGTGTGTCTGAATGAAGTAACACAACGTTGCCATGAAAAGTTTGTGCTATTCCAACTATCTTTGACGAGATATTAGGCGAATTCCGCAAAACAGACTTTGATGATTGTGTTAGTATGATGATACAAAAACATCTATATAATATCAGTCCTGAAACTACACGATTTCAATGACTTTCCCTCAGTTTAAATGTTTTCCTTTTTGCCGATGATGGCAAATTTTGAAAAGCAGCACGTAATATTCAAGACTGTGGTGAACTCCTATCCGATATTGACAGAGTATACGACTGGTGTAAAACATGCAAATGAACGTAAATATAAGGAAATATTATTACATAACGTTTAGCAACAAAAGATATCACTGGGTATCCCTAACCCTAGGAAACACATGCTAAAGACTTGGGTGAATGGCTCACTCCGAATCTGAACTTTTTATTGCATGTTGAGTAAGTGGTTGGTAATGTCATGCCAATGTTTGAATTTTCAAAACGTAAAATGTTATTCGCTCTCTGTACTTTAATGTAGTCAGTTAGATTACTGCTCTGAAATATGGTCACCATATCAAGCAACACTCGTACACCAGATTGAAGTAGTACAGAGAAAGTTTCTGTGTTTTAAATCCAATATAGACTATACTAGCATATTTGTACACAATTCAACTTACCTAGTATGGTATGTAGACATACTTGATTTAACTTTGACAGGATAATTTAACGTTTTAATTCCACATCGGTTTTAGTTCCTTCGGGCTATTTATAGCCCCCGAGTTTTGTGAAGCAGTCTATACCCTTACCTGTAATTATCTCCTATTTTTCTATCTTTCACACCTAGTATCACTTGACCAAGAAAATACGTTATCTTTAGTTAACCTGTGTACAACATACTGTGTTTTTTATCACTGCTGACAATTAGAAATTACGATGACGATGATAATGCTACGCAATTGCTACGGAAACACTACTACTCTTAAATCGGAACTGCGAACATACACGAGTCTGTGTATAGGGTATATTAAGTAATGACCACGGTATAGTCCTATATATGTACTGCATCCTAACAAACGGTGGCAATCCACTATTTAATTCTACCTTTCTTACCATTAACGTCAATGACTTAACACTTATAGTTGTGAGACTCTCGTATCTCGACGTTTCTCTGGACTACTTTCCAAGGTTCCGAGCGTTAAGGAACCATTTTGTATGAGTATTCAACCATTCGCCTGATTGACCCTTGATTTACAGGTAAAGTAACTATGCCTAGCTGACAGGCACCGTTCAGTTCAGAGGGGTTATAGGGAACAACCAACCAATTGAAAAAAATATATTTTTGAAACAGCCCCTGTGTATAGATAGTGTATAGTTCTTAAGAATTTCATCTCCGGTACCGATAGAAGAATTAACCTACCAGCCTTAGACTTGCAGTCAGGCACTGCGTATTTTGATAGCATATCATATGGTTCTATCCTGTTCCAGAAAAGTTATATTTAAAAAATGTGAAAGATGCTATAGGGAACAACCAACCAATTGAAAAAATAGATTTTTGAAACAGCCCCTGTGTATAGAAAGTTGAGCCAATGATAAAATGTCTGGCAGCCAATGATTGGCCAGTATTTTATGAAGTGAGAACATAGATATATAGCCTGATAGGTAACTATTCATATTGAATTCAAGAATTTGAATGAAATACTCCAAAACATTAACAGTAATGTCTATGGGGAAACAATTGGTTGGTTGGTCCCTATAAAGGCATGGAATACTGAACCGCATAGACATTTAATGCCGCTTACTGATTCATATGATGATGAAATGAAAATAGAATTTCTAAAATAGCAATGCTATTGTTTTATCATAAGTTCCAGTCCTTGTTAATATTGAAAACAAATGTTTACGATTTAGTGATTTAATTGTTACTTTTTTATAAATTTCGACTTAGTTTCCTTCAGTGTCAACATGAATAAACAGCAGGTGCATAATACACATTACTTGGAAGTGACTAATAGAATCTTTCCCTGCCTTTGTCACACTCCCTAGGAAGGGAATGATTATTTTTCTCCCACCATTTCAAATAATTGCATATCAAATCGGTGGTCAAGGCACGTTTGTAAACAAATACATATGGTCGGCACATGAATATCCTCATTTGAAGGAATAACCATCACAACCCCAAAATATCATAAAACAAGAAAACAAAGGTCTGAAATCAATTCACAATACTTATTCAAACAGACACTGAAATTAGGTATCAGTTATACTATTCTGATGTTAACAACAGTACGTCTTGTCATATCAAAAAACTCTGTGTCTCATACGCATATTTAACATTAAGTAACAACGCGGGATCTATTATTGACGTCACTCAAAAAGTACTTTCGATTCCGAAGGTTAGCGCGTGCAATCTGACATACCCTAGGGCTTGACAGAGACATATATCACGTCTATAACTGGTGATAAACCGCTGAACTGTGGAACAAAAACAATGTCCAATTTCCTGGATTCAAATGAAAAAGCTTTATTGAGTTTAATAAAGGATAACCCTAAACCCTTACCCTGGTGGTATAACCGCAGGAAAAAACTGGGTTTTACCACTCTGGAGTTTTATTTTGAGTTACAGAGCCTGCCTTATAGACCTATATTATAATGTCGGGCATCCCAGATGAAGCAGAAGACGTTAACCCTTACAGAACACCAGGTCTTATTTTTCCTGTTATTTTTCTTTTTAAATCGATTTCCGTGTTATTACATATCTATTTGTATTTTTTTTATCATGAATTTGGGTTGCGATCAATTCTGGGTTAGAATTACGATATTGTTTAAAGTATAAATGACAATTCCAGGACATGTAACATGATTTAGATGTGATGTTGAGAGCAGATGTCCGTAAGAGGCGACTAAATTTGTGATCTGATCTTTTCTCGTCTTTCTTAATAACTTTCTTTTTCCTCGTTCCTCTCTAGACAATGCCTCGCCTTTGGCAATCACTTTAGCGTTTGCCCTTATAAGGAAATCTATTGGTTCTGTTTCCTGACCGATACATACCAAAGTTTGTAAAAAATATATTTGCTACTGCTGTTTACACCAAGGTTTTTGGGTTTGCCCGTTGTCAGAATAATGGGACTCGGTTGGGTGTCCTGCTTGTTATCTTTGGCAGTATGTTTCATTAAAATATCATTATATACCGGCAAAACATCCGCACTATCACAAGGATACTTAACACGAACACACCGCACCATTCCAAAACATCCATACGCGCTCACCAATCGCATGCATGTTTCATGCACCCGATATCATCCTTAAATGACGTTAAACAATAATGAACCGAATTAAACCAATGCGTATTTAATATACGACACACATGTATACGTTACTAGCCATAAGTTATTCACGCTGTAGCGCTTCCGTTGTTGTTTAACTCAATGCTAGGCTATCCTGCAGACATATCATATTTCGCTCGATAAAGGAAGTATATATAAAACATCGCAATTGTCGAGCTTGGTCTTCATTGTTATGACTCGCTCAAAAATTTAAATCCTGTCTTTAGCATAGAAGATCCCTGACGGCTGGAGATATGTTTTATCGTGTGGTTATATGAAATACGCTGTAAGGGTAAGACAATCTTTTTTTCGTCACTACATTTCTTATTCGCCATCCCGGCACGTATGTATACTAATCTGGTGCGGTAAGGACTTCATTAAGATAAAGTATAGCTTAATATTAAAACCTCCCATGTTAACTGTCTTAAACATGATGTAATAGTATGTTTCAAAAAGGTATAACATACAAGATAAAGGTGTTCGAAACGTCAAATATAAGCAATGAAAACCCATATCAGGATGCCGTGCTACCCGGCAGAGCATGGGATTCGGCGAAACCTATTGTTATGCATTGATAGTTTGAGCGGTGGCCAAATACACTGACGTGTTAGTATAATTATGTAACTCGCGGGCCATATTAGAGCTTGGACATTGTTGGGACTATACGTGCTTTTTTATTCTCTGTATCTAGCGTGCAGGTAAATGATCTACAACCAGTACTGAGGTTTACTTCATGTTGATAAAGATTGCTGTATGACTGTATAATATCTTCCACTCTATCCTCAGGAAATTTGAGTAACAGTATACATAATATCTGATTTTGTTTGTTACAGATGGATACCCGGCATCACCAGCTCGTTTTGTTCAGTCTCCTATTGGTTATCTCCCTTTCATCTTGTAACACTTGTGAGGTTTCATTTGACCAGAAAACAGCGGATTGTTCGAACCGTGGTTACCATCACATTCCAGTGCTATCTAATTTCACCGAAAACTTGGATTTATCAGGAAATGATATATCACATCTGGACGAAACATCATTTCAAAATCTCACAAATCTGAAGTTTTTGAATATGAACTGGAATAGAATTAAATCAATCGCTAAAGACACATTTTCTGGACTTTCGTCACTTCAGAATCTGTCGATTGGGCATAACAAAATTAACATTTTGCAGAAGCAATTCGGTGAGATGAGTTTTACTCGTAATTCAATGTTGGAATATGTGGACATATCCTTCAATACTAAGTTGCCTTTATACGAGGAAGCTTTGTACCCAGACGCTGTGTTCGCGTCATTGTCATCTGTTCGGGAGCTTCATGTCGACCTTTTACCGAATCCTATATTTGGAACGGGCTTCAGTAATATGACAAATCTAAACAAACTTGTTTTCAAGGACTGTGTATTGATGCACCTTTCTAATGATACATTTGTTAATTTCCGTAACCTCGAGTCGCTGACATATTTAGATATGTCGAATTGTCAGGTGAATGTCAGACACTTTGTGAAAATAGAAAAAGCTTTTTTACAGTATTTCTCTTCTCTCCAATACCTCGACCTTTCCCGTTCCTATATAACGTTGCCGGTTGCCATGGAAATCTTGTATGGCCTCACAGTTAACACAAACAACACTAATCCTGTCAGAAAAATGAAAGTCTTGAATCTGTATAATGTCAACCCCTTTCAATTATTATGGATGTATGACGTCGATTATGCAGTAAAGGTGACGACAGAGATGACCAAATACTACAGACAGTTATGTGTGGAGGATATTAATGTAGGCAATAACGGGATCGTTGAAATAGAAGTCGGCACGTTAGAATCATTTGACGATTTTAGTTGCTTGAGACGTGTAACTATATCAGAGAACAACTTTATGTTCACCTTCCCTCGCTTTGCACTAAGCGTCTCACTGTTTGTTGCAAAGAGCATCAACCTAGAGGAGCTAGATTTTTCATACGTAGCTATTAAGTTTACAATGAATCAAAACACAGGCAGGAATAGTCTACAAACCCAGAAAAAACAGTCGTCATTTCGGTGCGTGATGCCTTTCAAAGTTGGACGACATATGCGGTATATACGACTGACCCATCTTCTTTTCCCCTTTGGTCTTGATTGTGATCTAGATTTGTCTACTTGTCCTGTTTTAAAATTGCTAGATATTTCAGAAACAACGATATTAAGCGAGAATTTTCGTATTAAAGAAGCCCGTGTTGAGTATATGAACGTTTCCGGTATGGATTTCGGAACAACTGGACGAATGCTTCTAGGAAATCTGAAATGGGTTCATCGACTAGTTATTCAGAATGCAAACTTAGACCGTGCCTTCAGCAACAAGAATTACATCTTTAAAGACATCAAACACGTAGACGAAGTCGATATGTCATTGAACCATTTATCTACATTGGACGAGGAAAGTGTTCAGGGCCTGGAGGGGGTGAACAATGTCGTCTTATCGTGGAACTTTTTCAGTGATTTTCCCGAGGGTTTGTACAATTTGAAAAACCTCACGGACATAGACCTTAGGCACAACCAGCTAACATACCTCAGGGAGAAGGAACGAACATGGTTAGATAGGATGAATTCTCGGCCGGAACGGAACATCAGGATTTTAATGAATGGAAATCCATTTGCCTGTACTTGTGAAACACTTGATTTCGTTTTCTGGATTTGTGATACTAATGTGATGCTGGATTACCACAACAACTACACATGTACCCTACCGAATGGTTCGACTGTTATGCTTTGTCACGTCAATCAAAAATATCCGTTGTATTTAGGCAACTGTAATAAAGAGTCTTTCTGGATCGTGTTCGCAATTTCCGGGATAAGTATTTTGTTGCTGTTACTTGTGGCATCGTCATTTGCTTTCAAATTTAGATGGAAGATTCAGTATTTCTTCTGGAGGAAGTTAAAAGGTAAACCAGCAGTTGTTACTGATATCAGACATTACACCTATAAATCCTTTATAACATATTCCGAGGAGGATTGCTGGAGTCATAATTCCTTTCTACCAAAACTTGAACAGCTTGAAAAAGAAGACGGCATTCGGTGTTGCGTCCAGGAAAGAGACATCATAGCTGGTGAGAACGAAATTAAACGGCTTACCGAGTTTCTTCTAGACAGTGAGAAATTCATGCTGGTACTGACTAAAGATTTTATTGACACTAAATGGTGTGAATTTGTGTTGGATATATGCCTCAGGGAACGTATGGAAAGGAGGAATAATGGCTGTCTGGTAATGATATTTAAAGATATAGACCCTCGATGCGCTCCCGAATTCATTACAAACGCATACAAACACTGTAAATCCATTACTTACCCAGAGGAGGAAAACGACGAAGAAGGTTTCTGGTATGAGATACGCCAAACACTCTTACATTAAATCAATATGTATGACTATATTTCGTATACTGTATACTGTCGGCCGATTTTGCTGTTATGTTACACAGGGATATGGCTTCCTGGATTTTATCTCTCTGTATAATACCTATAACCCCATACAACTTCTTCTTTTATATATATCTTACTGGTAATGAATGGTTGATCCAGCTGTTTCTGTTGTTTAAATGAATAATACGAACTTTATTATTAATGCTTCATCATCAAATCAACCTTCATAATTTGCTATTCAAATCCCAAATCACATATTATAAGAAAAATACTTATACATGTATGTAACCGAATCCCCAATCCACTGCTGCAGCGGCTTTGTTACTGGAATCCAATCGCCAAATTCAGTTGTCATATTAACTTGATAAGAGTGGTTGGCGTTCTCTTTGGTTTTCCTCCTCTCGGTAGGTAATTGTTTTAAAGTATTTGTAGACACTTGTAATTCATGATTTAAGAGGAAAATAACCAGGAACTTGACACTCATAAGTAATCTGTGTAATACAACTGTTTTATTCATGTTGACACACAGCAAGAAACTCAACCGATATTTTTGGGAAATTAACAATTAAATAAACCGGAAGTTATTATAAAACAATAGCATTGTTATTTTTATGAATTTAAGTTCATTTTATTATCAGATGGATGTGTAGGCTGTATTAAAACAAAGCTTATGCGGTTCATGCTTTCTACAAATAAAATGCTTCCTTATTCTATTACTTTAAAACCTCCCTTTTTAGTTTATGCTGATTCTATACATGGAACTCATGGTTTCACACTGTAAGAAATAGCCCTTCTGCATTTTCTCTTGGAATGACTTTTACACTTTGTGATCAATCTGTTTTATTTATGATATGTGTTAAAATACAGTTCATTTTTTTAATACATTTTAAAATTAATGAAATTAATGAAATACAGTAAAAGTAGCTGGATGAAACACGAAAATATCACTACTACACAGGCAATATTCCTTCACGTAAAATTCCCATGAAATTCACGTGACAATTTTCACGTGAAATTCACGTTTAGAAATTTTGCCTGTGTAAAAACAGTTGAACATATATATGAAATTACAATATATTACAATGGAAAACATCATATATAACCATGGAGAACGTCATATATTACCATGGAGAACACCGTTTATTACAATGGAGAACACCATATATTACAATGGAAAACACCATATATTACAATAGAGAACACCATATATTACAATGGAGAACATCATGTATTACAATAGAGAACACCATATATTACAATAGAGAACATAATATATTACAATAGAGAACACTTTATATTACAATAGAGAACACCATATATTACAATAGAGAACATCATGTATTACAATAGAGAACATCATATATTACAATAGAGAGCACCGTATATTACAAATAGAGAACAACATATATTACAATAGAGAACACCATATATTACAATAGAGAACATAATATATTACAATAGAGAACAACATATATTACAATAGAGAACACCATATATTACAATGGAGAACATCATATATTACAATAGAGAACATCATATATTACAATAGAGAACACCATATATTACAATAGGAACACCATATATTACAATGGAAAACACCATATATTACAATGGAGAACATCATATATTACAATAGAGAACACCATATATTACAATAGAGAACACCATATATTACAATGGAGAACATCATATATTACAATATAGAACATCATATATTACAATGGAGAACATCATTTATTAGAATAGAGAACATCATATATTACAATAGAGAGCACCGTATATTACAAATAGAGAACACAATATATTACAATATAGAACATCATATATTACAATGGAGAACATCATATATTACAATGGAGAACATCATATATTTCAATAGAGAACATCATATATTACAATGGAGAACGTCATATATTACAATAGAGAACATAATACATTACAATGGAGAAACCATATATTATAATGGAGAACACCATATATGACAATAGAGAACACCATATATTATAATGGAGAACACCATATATTACAATGGAAAACATCATATATTACAATGGAGAACATCATATATTACAATATAGAACATCATATATTACAATATAGAACATCATATATTACAATGGAGAACATCATATATTACAATAGAGAACACCATATATTACAATAGAGAACATCATATATTACAATAGAGAACACCATATTTACAATAGAGAACATCATATATTACAATAGAGAACACCATATATTACAATAGAGAACATCATATATTACAATATAGAACACCATATATTACAATAGGAGAACATCATATATTACAATAGAGAACATCATATCTTACAATAGAGAACACCATATATTACAATAGAGAACACCATATATTACAATAGAGAACATCATATATTACAATAGAGAACATCATATATTACAATAGAGAACACCATATATTACAATGGAGAACATCATATATTACAATAGAGAACATCATATCTTACAATAGAGAACACCATATATTACAATAGAGAACACTATATATTACAATAGAGAACATCATATATTACAATGGAGAACACTATATATTACAATAGAGAACACCATATATTAAAATAGAGAACATAATATATTACAATAGAGAACACTATATATTACAATAGAGAACATCATGTATTACAATGGAGAACATCATATATTACAATAGAGAACACCATATATTACAATGGAGAACATCATATATTAAAATAGAGAACATAATATATTACAATAGAGAACACTATATATTACAACAGAGAACACCATATATTAAAATAGAGAACACCATATATTACAATAGGGAACACCATATATTACAATGGAGAACATCATATATTACAATGGAGAACATCATATATTACAAAAGAGAACACCATATATTACAATGGAGAACATCATATATTACAATAGAGAACACTATATATTACAATAGAGAACATCATATATTACAATGGAGAACATCATATATTACAATAGAGAACACCATATATTACAATAGAGAACATCATATATTACAATAGAGAACACCATATATTACAACAGAGAACACCATATATTAAAATAGAGAACACCATATATTACAATAGGGAACACCATATATTACAATGGAGAACATCATATATTACAATGGAGAACATCATATATTACAATAGAGAACACCATATATTACAATGGAGAACATCATATATTACAATAGAGAACACTATATATTACAATAGAGAACATCATATATTACAATGGAGAACATCATATATTACAATAGAGAACACCATATATTACAATAGAGAACATCATATATTACAATAGAGAACACCATATATTACAATAGAGAACATCATATATTACAATAGAGAACATCATATATTACAATAGAGAACACCATATATTACAATGGAGAACATCATATATTACAATAGAGAACACCATATATTACAATAGAGAACACCATATATTACAATGGAGAACATCATATATTACAATAGAGAACACCATATATTACAATGGAAAACACTATATATTACAATAGAGAACACCATATATTACAATGGAGAACATCATGTATTACAATGGAGAACATCATATATTACAATGGAGAACATCATATATGACAATAGAGAACACCATATTTACAATAGAGAACACCATACATTACAATGGAGAACACCATATATTACAATAGAGAACATCATATATTACAATAGAGAATACCATATATTACAATAGAGAACATCATATATTACAATAGAGAACATCATATATTGCAATAGAGAACACCATATATTACAATAGAGAATACCATATATTACAATAGAGAACATCATATATTACAATAGAGAACATCATATATTACAATATAGAACATCATATATTACAATAGAGAACATCATATATTAAAATATAGAACATCATATATTACAATAGAGAACATCATATATTACAATATAGAACATCATATATTACAATAGAGAACATCATATATTACAATAGAGAACATCATATATTACAATATAGAACATCATATATTACAACATAGAACATCATATATTACAATAGAGAACATCATATATTACAATGGAGAACATCATATATTACAATGGAGAACACTATATATTACAATGGAGAACATCATACATTACAATAGAGAATATAATATATTACAATAGAGAACATCATATATTACTATAGAGAATATAATATATTACAATAGAGAACATCATATATTACAATGGAAAACACTATATATTACAATAGAGAACACCATATATTACAATAGACATCATAATATATTACAATGGAGAACATCATTTATTACAAATGGAAAACAACATAAATCACAATGGAGAAACCATATATTACAATAGAGAACACTATATATTACAATGGAGAACATCATATATTACAATAGAGAACATCATATATTACAATAGAGAACACCATATATTACCATGGAGAACACTATATATTACAATAGAGAACACCATATATTACAATATAGAACATCATATATTACAATGGAGAACACTATATATTACAATAGAGAACACCATACATTACAATATAGAACATCATATATTACAATGGAGAACACTATATATTACAATAGAGAACATCATATATTACAATAGAGAACACCATATATTACCATGGAGAACACTATATATTACAATAGAGAACATCATATATTACAATATAGAACATCATATATTACAATGGAGAACATCATATATTACAATAGAGAACATCATATATTACAATAGAGAACACCATATATTACAATGGAGAACATCATATATTACAATAGAGAACACTATATATTACAATAGAGAACATCATATATTACAATGGAGAACATCATATATTACAATAGAGAACACCATATATTACAATAGAGAACATCATATATTACAATAGAGAACACCATATATTACAATAGAGAACATCATATATTACAATAGAGAACATCATATATTACAATAGAGAACACCATATATTACAATGGAGAACATCATATATTACAATAGAGAACACCATATATTACAATAGAGAACACCATATATTACAATGGAGAACATCATATATTACAATAGAGAACACCATATATTACAATGGAAAACACTATATATTACAATAGAGAACACCATATATTACAATGGAGAACATCATGTATTACAATGGAGAACATCATATATTACAATGGAGAACATCATATATGACACACCATATTTACAATAGAGAACACCATACATTACAATGGAGAACACCATATATTACAATAGAGAACATCATATATTACAATAGAGAATACCATCTATTACAATAGAGAACATCATATATTACAATAGAGAACATCATATATTGCAATAGAGAACACCATATATTACAATAGAGAATACCATATATTACAATAGAGAACATCATATATTACAATAGAGAACATCATATATTACAATATAGAACATCATATATTACAATAGAGAACATCATATATTAAAATATAGAACATCATATATTACAATAGAGAACATCATATATTACAATATAGAACATCATATATTACAATAGAGAACATCATATATTACAATAGAGAACATCATATATTACAATATAGAACATCATATATTACAACATAGAACATCATATATTACAATAGAGAACATCATATATTACAATGGAGAACATCATATATTACAATGGAGAACACTATATATTACAATGGAGAACATCATACATTACAATAGAGAATATAATATATTACAATAGAGAACATCATATATTACTATAGAGAATATAATATATTACAATAGAGAACATCATATATTACAATGGAAAACACTATATATTACAATAGAGAACACCATATATTACAATAGACATCATAATATATTACAATGGAGAACATCATTTATTACAAATGGAAAACAACATAAATCACAATGGAGAAACCATATATTACAATAGAGAACACTATATATTACAATGGAGAACATCATATATTACAATAGAGAACATCATATATTACAATAGAGAACACCATATATTACCATGGAGAACACTATATATTACAATAGAGAACACCATATATTACAATATAGAACATCATATATTACAATGGAGAACACTATATATTACAATAGAGAACACCATACATTACAATATAGAACATCATATATTACAATGGAGAACACTATATATTACAATAGAGAACATCATATATTACAATAGAGAACACCATATATTACCATGGAGAACACTATATATTACAATAGAGAACATCATATATTACAATATAGAACATCATATATTACAATAGAGAACACCATATATTACAATAGAGAACATCATATATTACAATGGAGAACACTATATATTACAATAGAGAACACCATATATTACAATAGAGAACACCATATATTACAATGGAGAACATCATACATAACAATAGAGAATATACTATATTACAATAAAGAACATCATATATTACAATAGAGAATATAATATATTACAATAGAGAACATCATATATTACAATAGAGAACACCGTTTATTACAATAGAGAACATCATATATTACAATAGAGAACATCATATATTACAATAGAGAACACCATATATTACAATAGAGAACATCATATATTACAATGGAGAACACTATATATTACAATAGAGAACACCATATATTACAATATAGAACATCATATATTACAATAGAGAACACCATATATTACAATAGAGAACACCATATATTACAATGGAGAACATCATACATAACAATAGAGAATATACTATATTACAATAAAGAACATCATATATTACAATAGAGAATATAATATATTACAATAGAGAACATCATATATTACAATAGAGAACACCGTTTATTACAATAGAGAACACCATATATTACAATATAGAACATCATATATTACAATAGAGAACACTATATATTACAATAGAGAACACCATAATATTATATTACAATAGAGAACATCATACATTACAATAGAGAACATCATATATTACAATAGAGAACACCATATATTACAATAGAGAACATCATATGTTACAATAGAGAACATCATATATTACAATGGAGAACACCATATATTACAATAGAGAACATCATATATTACAATAGAGAACACCATATATTACAATAAAGAACACCATATATTACAATAGAGAACACCATATATTACAACAGAGAACACCATATATTACAATAGAGAACACTATATATTACAATATAGAACACCATATATTACAATAGAGAACATCATACATTACAATAGAGAACATCATATATTACAATAGAGAACACCATATATTACAATGGAGAACATCATTTATTACAATGGAGAACACCATATATTACAATAGAGAACATCATATATTACAATAGAGAACACCATATATTACAATAGAGAACATAATATATTACAATAGAGAACACCATATATTACAATAGAGAATATAATATATTACAATGGAGAACATCATATATTACAATAGAGAACACCATATATTACAATAGAGAACATCATATATTACAATGGAGAACACCATATATTACAATAGAGAACATCATATATTACAATAGAGAACACCATATATTACAATAGAGAACATCATATATTACAATGGAAAACACCATATATTACAATAGAGAACACCATATATTACAATAGAGAACACTATATATTAAAATGGAGAACATCATATATTACAATAGAGAACACTATATATTACAATGGAGAACATCATATATTACAATAGAGAACATCATATATTGCAATAGAGAACATCATATATTACAATAGAGAACACTATATATTACAATAGAGAACATCATATATTACAATAGAGAACACTATATATTACAATAGAGAACACTATATATTACAATAGAGAACATCATATATTACAATGGAGAACATCATATATTACAATGGAGAACATCATATATTACAATAGAGAACATCATATATTACAATAGAGAACACCATATATTACAATAGAGAACATCATATATTACAATAGAGAACATCATATATTACAATAGAGAACATCATATATTACAATAGAGAACATCATATATTACAATAGAGAACATCATATATTACAATGGAAAACACCATATATTACAATAGAGAACACCATATATTACAATAGAGAACACTATATATTAAAATGGAGAACATCATATATTACAATAGAGAACATCATATATTACAATGGAAAACATCATATATTACAATGGAGGACATCATATATTACAATAGAGAACACTATATATTACAATAGAGAACATCATATATTGCAATAGAGAACACCATATATTACAATAGAGAACACTATATATTACAATGGAGAACATCATATATTACAATAGAGAACATCATATATTACAATAGAGAACACCATATATTACAATAGAGAACATCATATATTGCAATAGAGAACATCATATATTACAATAGAGAACATCATATATTACAATAGAGAATACCATATATTACAATGGAAAACATCATATATTACAATGGAGAACATCATATATTACAATAGAGAATATCATATATTACAATAGAGAACACCATATATTACAATAGAGAACATCATATATGACAATAGAGAACACCATATTTACAATAGAGAAAACCATATATTACAATAGAGAACATCATATATTACAATAGAGAACACCATATATTACAATAGAGAACATCATATATTACAATAGAGAACACCATATATTACAATGGAGAACATCATATATTACAATAGAGAACATCATATATTACAATGGAGAACACTATATATTACAATAGAGAACATCATATATTACAATAGAGAACACCATATATTACAATAGAGAACATCATACATTACAATTGAGAACACCATATATTACAATAGAGAACACCATATATTACAACAGAGAACACCATATATTACAATAGAGAATACCATATATTACAATAGAGAACACCATATATTACAATAGAGAACATCATATATTACAATAGAGAACACCATATATTACAATAGAGAACACCATATATTACAATGGAGAACACTATATATTACAATAGAGAACATCATATATTACAATAGAGAACACCATATATTACAATAGAGAACATCATACATTACAATAGAGAACATCATATATTACAATAGAGAGCACCGTATATTACAATGGAGAACATCATGTATTACAATGGAGAACACTATATATTACAATAGAGAACATCATACATTACAATAGAGAACATCATATATTACAATAGAGAACACCATATATTACAATAGAGAACATCATATATTACAATAGAGAACACCATATATTACAATGGAGAACACTATATATTACAATAGAGAACATCATATATTACAATAGAGAACACCATATATTACAATAGAGAACATCATACATTACAATAGAGAACATCATATATTACAATAGAGAGCACCGTATATTACAATAGAGAACATCATACATTACAATAGAGAACACCATATATTACAATAGAGAACATCATATATTACAATAGAGAACACTATATATTACAATAGAGAACATCATATATTACAATGGAGAACACTATATATTACAATAGAGAACATCATATATTACAATAGAGAATATAATATATTACAATAGAGAACATCATATATTACAATAGAGAACATCATATATTACAATAGAGAACACCATATATTACAATAGAGAACATCATACATTACAATAGTGAACACCATATATTACAATGGAGAACATCATATATTACAATAGAGAACACCATATATTACAATAGAGAATATAATATATTACAATAGAGAACATCATATATTACAATAGAGAACATCATATATTACAATAGAGAACACCATATATTACAATAGAGAACATCATACATTACAATAGTGAACACCATATATTACAATGGAGAACACCATACATTACAATGGAGAACACCATATATTACAATGGAAAACACTATATATTACAATAGAGAACACCATATATTACAATAGAGAACATCATATATTACAATAGAGAACATCATATATTACAATAGAGAACATCATATATTACAATGGAGAACATCATATATGACAATAGAGAACACCATATTTACAATAGAGAACACCATACATTACAATGGAGAACACCATATATTACAATAGAGAACATCATATATTACAATAGAGAACATCATATATTACAATATAGAACATCATATATTACAATAGAGAACATCATATATTAAAATATAGAACATCATATATTACAATAGAGAACATCATATATTACAATATAGAACATCATATATTACAATAGAGAACATCATATATTACAATAGAGAACACTATATATTACAATAGAGAACACCATATATTACAATAGAGAACATCATATATTACAATAGAGAACATCATATATTACAATAGAGAACACTATATATTACAATAGAGAACACCATATATTACAATAGAGAACATCATATATTACAATAGAGAACACTATATATTACAATAGAGAACATCATATATTACAATAGAGAACATCATACAATACAATAGAGAACACCATATATTACAATAGAGAACACTATATATTACAATAGAGAACATCATATATTACAATAGAGAACATCATACAATACAATAGAGAACACCATATATTACAATAGAGAACACCATATATTACAATAGAGAACATCATATATTACAATAGAGAACACTATATATTACAATAGAGAACATCATACAATACAATAGAGAACATCATATATTACAATAGAGAACACTATATATTACAATATAGAACATCATATATTACAATAGAGAACACCATATATTACAATAGAGAACATCATATATTACAATAGAGAACACTATATATTACAATAGAGAACACTATATATTACAATAGAGAACATCATATATTACAATAGAGAACACCATATATTACAATAGAGAACATCATACAATACAATAGAGAACACCATATTTACAATAGAGAGCATCATACAATACAATGGAGAACATCATATATTACAATAGAGAACATCATATATTACAATAGAGAACACTATATATTACAATAGAGAACACCATATATTACAATAGAGAACACTATATATTACAATGGAGAACATCATATATTACAATAGAGAACATCATATTTTACAATAGAGAACACTATATATTACAATAGAGAACACCATATATTACAATGGAGAACATCATACATTACAATAGAGAACACCATATATTACAATGGAGAACACTATATATTACAATAGACAACATCATATATTACAATAGAGAACACTATATATTACAATAGAGAACATCATATATTACAATAGAGAACACCATATATTACAATAGAGAACATCATACATTACAATAGAGAACATCATATATTACAATAGAGAGCACCGTATATTACAATAGAGAACATCATATATTACAATAGAGAACATCATATATTACAATAGAGAACATCATACATTACAATAGAGAACACCATATTTACAATAGAGAACATCATACATTACAATAGAGAACATCATATATTACAATAGAGAACATCATATATTACAATAGAGAATATAATATATTACAATAGAGAACATCATATATTACAATAGAGAACATAATATATTACAACAGAGAACATCATATATTACAATAGGGAACATCATATATTACAATGGAGAACACCATATATTACAATAGAGAACATCATATATTACAATAGAGAACATTATATATTACAATGGAGAACATCATATATTACAATAGAGAACATAATATATTACAATAGAGAACATCATACATTACAATAGTGAACATCATATATTACAATAGAGAACATCATATATTACAATAGAGAACATCATATATTACAATAGAGAACACCATATATTACAATGGAGAACATCATATATTACAATGGAGAACATCATATATTACAATAGAGAACATCATATATTACAATAGAGAGCACCGTATATTACAATAGAGAACATCATATATTACAATGGAGAACATCATATATTACAATAGAGAACATCATATATTGCAATAGAGAGCACCATATACAATGTATTACAATGGAGAACGCCATTCATAACATTTTACAAGTGAAATATATTTATTCATTCTATAAAAGTGATATAATTTTCACTAGTGAAAAATGTCCTTTTTTCTGATTTGACCAATCAGAACACTGCTTACAAACGACAGTTTTGCATATAGCTTTCCGTCATGTTATATGACGTCATAATGCAAGATAGAATACATAACGTCACGATTTGGCGTACATTTGTAAGCCGTTGACAAGTGACCGCAATGAATTCTGGGAGAGATAGAACTGCCTCGATGTATTTGCTATAGTAAGTAATAAACAAATTATCTAACAGTATCTTCAGTAATACCAAATACATTTCATTCAGGTGGCCAATATTTTGATATATTTACTCGTATTACGCACTAGTAAAAAAAATATCAAAATATTAGTCACACTCGTACCATATATTTGGTATTACTAAAGACACTGTCAGATGTCGTCCATATCTTACAATGAACAACGTTAGACAAAGAATGATTGGTTCAATTTGCTAGAGTTATTTCCCTTAGGCCACAGTTGTTGACTGGATCTTGTTGTAAGTAGATGTTTCTGAAGAGAAATAATATGAATTTCCTCAAGTATTATCTCTTCATCACCTGTTCTCTCGTCTGTTCTATCATGTGGCCATCTTTTTTAACGTTTTAAACTGTCATTTATTCTTGTTTTATTTAATCTGATTCAGCTATACACAGATTTGGTGTATCCCACAGAAATGAAACATCATACTTAATATCTTGTCTTAAGGTAATTGTGATCTGAATACTACTTTTCTGTAATCACACTTTTTGCTCCTTCTTATACGCTGATGTCATGATATCCTGTGTTTGTCGCCAGAGTAGCTCACGTGAGCTAATTCTTATTGTTAATATGAAGGCGACGCTGAAAAAGTTTCTTGTATCCTGTTGTAAGGTAATTATAAAAAAGGAAATTGACAATATCTTCTGAGAGTTATAAATACATGTACCGGTTTGTGAAGATGGTCAGGTAACAAACTATAGATGTAGTTTTGGGTCCACAATGCTATACTAGGATATAACAATTACAAACTCTGTGTCCTGTTGTGCTATGGGTATGATCGTAATCTGTCCCGTAAACGGATGTGGATGTTTATAGAAAATATCTAATCTATTTTTAGTAATATGTTAATATATAAACTAAAGTATCATCCGATGAATTTCGTCCATAGATCCTTACTTTAAACCAAGTTTTGTATGTAAATTGTTATGGTTTATTCTTCACTTCTTTCTGTTCTTTTCTTATATACATAGAAAATCTACGAGGTTCACATTATCAAACATTTTCTTTTGGTTAGAAAATAAACAAAATTAATGTCAATACGTGACAATCGGTAACGGGTTGAGTGTGTGACGTATTTAACTACAATCTGGCAGTTTCTAAACATTTTCTTTGGGTTGGAAAGTATAGTTTATGTAAAAAAAAATTGATACACAACCAATACATGTTATGTATATGATTGAAAAAATAAACATGTATTGGTTGTGTACGTAAATCCTTACATAATATATTCTGGCAGGTTTTTTTCATCACGGCTAAGATTAGCACCACCGAAAAGCAATGCATGATATCTACTACAGCAATCTCCTCACAAACTCTTCCGGGTACGTCTATAGCACCTGAGAATCCATTACAGTCTATAAATATGTATTCTGTACTAGGACCTTTACTAGTTATGGAGGGCTGGATACCGGTACTGTAATGAAACCTTATCATGAACACCGAGACTGTAACAAATTTTCACGTGTGTGATCTACGGGTACAAATCTTCTTCAATCATCATTATGTTTTTGGGGTTATTTTTTTTTTTTTTTGGGGGGGGGGGGGGGGGGGATTTTATTAATTTATTTGTTGTTTTTTCAAAATTATGACATATAAGAGATGACATTAGACAAACATTCAATAATACATATTATACAAATCATATCAATACTTGGGAAACACGTGTCAATAACAACAAACAAAGAAAAGGTAGGACTGCTTGTTTTAGGCTTTACTAACACCGGGATTAAAAATGTTTGACAGAAGAAGAAAATTGTTCAGTCGAATAAATTGAGAAAAGAAATCATATTTCATATCTATTATTTGTACACTGGTAACTTCTATAACTTTCAAGTTTTGTTTTTATCCTCAATGATCATCACTTGGGCTTTAACTACGGATACTAAGAGTTACTTCCCTTCCTCCAGATTTTATTGTTTTGTTTTGTACAATATGTCACAGCTTTTCCATCCTGAACCAAATTAGAAATAGCCTGATGTACGGGGTATAAACATAGGTTATATAATGTAATAATGGTGTATTGAACCCCTCTGTCGCCTGTAAAAATTCCAAGCATGTCCGTTAAGTACCCTCTCATCAAAATTCAGGTTTTGAAGATCAAACGCTCGTAAGGCATATGTCTTGATTAAAGTTGGATTTCAGCAACTTCGATGATTGTTACATATATAAAACGTTATGAACCGATAGATTGAAGTCTTCTGAAGAGATCGGTGGTAGGATTATGTAGATAGGTGGAGACTGTGTACGGAAAAAATAAGTTTGAAAAAATAGGTCAGAATTTCAATGGCGATCGGATGCTTCCCTTGTCTTTATATGTAGGTTTTCTGGGTATATATTTTTTTAATATAAGACATGATATTTCTTCTGTGGTTGACGTTGGCGCTGGATGAGGAATTCATCCATTACCAGTGAGGAGGGTCAATATTCTGATCAATTTGATACACAAAAGAGTACAGATAACCACTGCAGTCATGGCACTCGTATATTGATGGGCCCAGAACGCTATTCGTTTAGAGAGAGACACCCTTGGAACCACCTAAAAGGTTTGACAACACTACAGAACGTACATGGATGACATTTTCACAGACGACAGAGTAGTTCCCTATATCTTCCAATGATATCATTATTACATTCTATGCTTTGTTTTTATATTTCCTAGCAAATCTTAAAATTTCGAATTGCGGTTCTGTTTCTGTTTCCTTTCAGTATATTTCGTAACATGTTTTTGTGTTTATAGTACAAATACACCTCCGCTTCAAAATGGCAGTGACACTGCAATGAAGAAATAGTTTTAAAATGCAAAATAGTTGATGATTTTTAAGGGACATATTTGAAAAAACATCCTTTATTTTGTGGAGGTATAATTGACATAATGATCAACACAATACTGTACTCAATAAGGAACCTCAAAGAAAAGATTAAGATAATCTACAGGGTTTCAATCGTCACAAGAATTTTCATTCAAAATGTGTCGTAAAAGATGTAGAAAAAGTAAAAATGTTAATGATAAAATTTACTAAAGGAAGTGTTCTATCTGAGGGGGAAGTTATTATATATTATTATTATACATTGCTTTAATTGTACTCGAGCCGAAATATACATAAGTACAGTGCTAGTGGCAATTTGAAGGAAAGCTAATGAGAGATGTATTGTCTTTTATTTCTCTTGGTTTTGAACCATCTATTTATTAATTATTATCAATCAATTAATAAGTACATATTTTCTCTTTTAATCGGAAACAAAAAAGGAGGTAGCATAAGTTATTAGATGCAAAAAGAGTTGACGACACAGCCTTAGGATGACGTCACAGCGAACCTCCACTCGGGAGTGCGCTGTTAATCCGGGTTAGTTCTCCTGGTTAAAACGATCTTATTCAGCCCTTGTGGTTTAACATCGTTTGCAGGTATCTATGACGATTGTAAGATTGTACATGATATTCTGGGAAAGGAGAGTCATATTGTTATATATACATCAAAAGATACAATGAAAAATATCAGATTTAATATAAAACTAAATTATACAAGGACTCGTCAGTGATGTTAGAGACATAATAAGACTATTTTGTCATTCTAGGACTCACGGTGATTTTAGAGACATCATACAGAGGCTTCATCCGTTTTGGACTCGAAAGCGATGGTAGAGACATCATACAATTATTTCGTCCTTCTAGAACTCGCCAGTGATGTTAGGGACATCATACAGCTGTTTGGTCCTTCTAGGACTCGTCAGTGATGTTAGGGACATCATACAGCTGTTTGGTCCTTCTAGGACTCGTCAGTGATGTTAGGGACATCATACAGCTGTTTCGTCCTTCTAGAACTCGTCAGTGATGTTAGGGACATCATACAGCTGTTTGGTCCTTCTAGGACTCGTCAGTGATGTTAGGGACATCATACAGCTGTTTGGTCCTTCTAGGACTCGTCAGTGATGTTAGGGACATCATACAGCTGTTTCGTCCTTCTAGGACTCGTCGATGATGTTAAGGGCACCATACAGCTGTTTCGTCCTTCTAGGACTCGTCAGTGATGTTAGGGACATCATACAGCTGTTTGGTCCTTCTAGGACTCGTCAGTGATGTTAGGGACATCATACAGCTGTTTCGTCCTTCTAGGTCTCGTCAGTGATGTTAAGGACATCATACAGCTGTTTCGTCCTTCTAGGACTCGTCAGTGATGGTAGAGACATCATACAGCTGTTTCGTCCTTCTAGGACTCGTCGATGATGTTAAGGGCACCATACAGCTGTTTCGTCCTTCTAGGACTCGTCAGTGATGTTAGGGACATCATACAGCTGTTTCGTCCTTCTAGGACTCGTCAGTGATGTTAAGGGCACCATGCAGCTGTTTCGTCCTTCTAGGACTCGTCAGTGATGTTAGGGACATCATACAGCTGTTTGGTCCTTCTAGGACTCGTCTGTGATGTTAGAGACATCATACAACTGTTTGGTCCTTCTAGGACTCGTCTGTGATGTTAGAGACATCATACAACTGTTTGGTCCTTCCAGAACTTGTCAGTGATTGCAGAGACATCAAACAGTGGCTTCATCCGTTTTGGACTCGAAAACGATGGTAGAGACATCATACAATTATGTTGTCCTTCTAGGACTCGTCAGTGATTTTAGAGACATCATACAGCTGTTTCGGCCTCCTAGGACTCGTCAGTGATTTTAGAGACACCATGCAGCTGTTTCGTCCTAGGACTCATCAGTGATGTTACATACATGTACATCATACAGCTGTTTCGTCCTTCTAGAACTTGTTTGTTCAATACTTGTACATTATGCAGGAAAGAAATCTGTGATCCACAAATGATATCAGCAAAAATCAAAATCATTGTATACAGAAGTTAATATATTAAATGAAAGACACCCTACCTATCAATCTGGTAACGTTTGGATATTGTAAAATATGTGCTTATCTTCGCCCAGTAAAACTTTTCATTAAAAAAGTGGACATGCAGAATATAATCAATGTTAGTAGCAACATAATTCAGAACAATATTATACTTTTAAATTCCTCAAATATAAACCTGTTTATCGTCTACGAACTCTACAGGCTTGAGAAGTTTAATTTCTGAAAAAAAAACAGCTAACAAAAAAACAAACAAAAAACAAGAAACAACCAAACCATTAAAAACAAAAATCCGCTTGTGAAGAGTCTAGCTCTCAAGGACCACAAGACAATAGACGATTTGATAGGTCGATGTTGTAAAGATATTTTTAATTTACGATCAATTATATCAGTGTTTTATGTTTAATCCTTGTTTTCTTGAATGCATTGTTTTAAACAGTGTACATTGCAAATTGGTGGAAGACGCATTCTTCCAATTACAGCAAAAAGAAAAGGAAAACATTATTCAATTTGCTTTCGGTATCTTGAAGGTGAATGCATTGTAATACAAGATGATAGGTAGGAACGGTTTTTACATTGATTGATTATAACTTTATTAGTTTCGTGTGTTAAGGTTAAGGTTTTAACTTTTGATGGAGGATATGTTTCAATGGGAAACAGTTTTGATTATTAATTCTATAACAATTCCTTTATATTAATGTTCACCAAAACGCTGTCTGGAGCCCTTGAATCATCATGTGGTTGAAAAAAAACTAAAGAAAAACCCGAAGGAAATAGTTTATTTATTCAGATATATTTGCTAAATAAAGAATATTATAGTAAACTGTACATGTAGCACACTAATTTACAATGTTGTATTAGTAATTCGTATTGTGAAGTTGGTTTCTTGCTTATCTAAGTATACAATTATCAGAGAGAAACCCAGATCGTTTGATAACTAGTGTTTATTTTGAAAACAGGAAGTTGAGTTAAAACTTGTATTACAGCGGTAGACAGAGTCATTTGGAGTCGAGGCTGAATAAGTAATCACGATAGAACAAACAATGTCAAACTATTTGGTAATTAACTCATTAATGCTGAACACACCAAGGGTAGAGGAACAGTCGCAGCAACGTCAATGGAAGTGTAATGTCGCGTGAAAACAAACACAAACTGGTGGATCGTTCTAACACACTCCGTAACGACACATAATACACCCGTTTAAGTAAACAAGACGTATTCTAACGACTTTACACGACTTTGTTTACCTCACTTTTCTCCTGCTTTTATCTTCATCAACATTCGCTGGTGAATAAAAAACAGAGAAAAAGGACCTCCGTCGTTCTGAACGAGAATTTGATTCCACACTTAAGGAGTGTTGTACAGTATGTTAGACATTATATGCGGCTTTGCACCATCGTTTCCGGAAAATCAAGGACAATATAATAAAAGAAAATAGAAAAAGCAGGACATGTTTATTATGAGTTAAAAACTCAATTAACACGAATGGTTGTGACACAGGACGGTATGCTTCACGGATGTTTACATCATTAATATGTAATCTGTTCGTAATGCGTTCATGCTATCATGATAAAGGCAATTCCTGAAAGTAAGAAAATATGAAAAAAACAGGCTATATTTATTATGTTATACGAAATCAATTAACATCTACCTACCGTGTAAATTAAAGTGGATATTATTATGTAATCTAGACGCTTACATGTGTAATAATTCATTGCTGATGCTGGAAAGATATTTTCTTATAGATTCCAGAACAATTTACAGCCATGCCTAAAGAAAATAGCCAGAGTTCGGCACTTGTCTTGCCTAAAGGAAATAGCCAGAGTTCTGCACTTGTCATACCTAAAGAATATAGAGTTCGACACTTGTCATACCTAAAGAATATAGAGTTCGACACTTGTCATACCTAAAGAATATAGAGTTCTGCACTTGTCATACCTAAAGATAATAGCCAGATTTCAGCAGTTGTCATGCTTCCTTTGATATACACCGTGGGTATGTATTTAAGCATTGAGCTGTTTTTGTATGGTATTCATGATCTATTTGAATGCCAGAGCTTTGCAAGCAAACAAATCATAATGTGCGTGCAAGAAAACAACATAATGTGCGTTCATTATGATTTGTTGTTTGCTTGCAAAGCTCTGGCATTCAATTAGATCATAAATACCATACAAAACAGTTCAACGCTTACATTTACATTCCTTTTACTTTTTCTATTTTTTTTAAATGCTTTAATTCATATTTTAAATTCATAATTCCCGCCTTACCGACAGTCAGCAGATTTTTTGTCAGTCATGTATATTTACGTGTCCGTTAAGAAAACAATGCCCATTTGAGTTACATTATTTTCTTATCAAAAGTTTTGTTTATTATTCCTAATTACACAAAAAGGAAGTTCATACATGACATCACATATTGGGTGAATTTCGCGACAAACAATTCGGGTTAATTTTTAACGTGAGGGAATGACTTTGCTCCTAACAAGTCGAGTTTTGAAGGTCATTGCTGATATCAAACTCTTTGATTCGATATACAACTGTGAAAATAAAACACGCTAAAAACTTTAGACTTCGTTTAATTTAAAGGCATAGGATCTATAATATCCCTCACAAAATCATCGTCCATTATTATTGATATATTTATATAACGTGAAATGAAAGCAAAAAAGTATGGAACTCTCTTTTACCTTGAATATTTCGAGAGAAAAGCGATTTGCGATAAAAAAAAAAAAGTTGCGGGTAATTGATATCGGTACGATAATAATAAGGAAGCAGAAAACAAGGTAACCATCTCCTTTATTATGAATGTAACAGTGGAAACAATACAACGTGAAGTATTTATTAAAAGCATTGATTTTATTCACCTTGAGAGTTCTCCTGAAAACTTCACATCCTGAATATTCTATTGTTTTATTTAGTTTTCTGATTTGATGATCCTATGAAATTAAAACAACATTTGTTATCCAACCTCATCTAATGTTCTACTACTAAAAGATGATGAAACACCGTTAATAGTTTCCTATTTTACGAAAAAATATCAACATATGATATCACTTCAATACACCAATAGTAACAGAGTAATCGAAACTAATATAAAGTCATGAATCTAGGGTTGGGACACTACGTCACAAACGTTACTAAGAGGGACAACAAAATGGCGGATGCATCTCTCGCTTCACCGGTAAGTTTATCCAAACACTTTGATTGGATGTACAACTGTGAACTTTCTTTTTATTCTTATCCTACCACTTCCCATGTATAGATATGGCCGAGAGTACATTTAATACAGATTCTTTGACTGGTAACGGATTGTTCAAAGAATATGTGGTTGTTTCAAACATTCAGGGACTATCCTCGTATACTCGTAAGTTTGACGGTGTTTGCTTCGATTGAAAAAAAAACATGTTCAAGTAAGTTGAATACAGAGATTCACTCTGATTGGTCAAAAACGAAAAACTTATCAGTTCAGTGTGTTGTTATTGCATTTTGCCAGTGAAATATCAAACCGATAAAACTGATTTTTTCACTGCAACGATGAGCAGTGAAAATATCACATTTTTCAATGAAAATATAAGTTTTTCGTTTTGACCAATCAGAGCGAACCTTTGTAGTCACCTCATTGAAACTTGCCTATTTTTTCAATCGAAGCGAAGATAGATTAATTGGTTATTTTCACGTAGTTCTGAAATAAATAGACTCATTTTTGACAAATTATTCAATAGACGTTTGGCTTTCAATGCACAGATTCCCCGATAAAAGCAGAAGATGCTTAAATTGCGTAGATCTGTCCATTAAAAATGGCGCCGTCAAGTTGATGTTGAGTAACATCACAAAGAAACGACGTCATGAATTATGTTGCAAAACATGCTTCGCACTCGTGAAAAAATAGAGAATGAAAGACAGATAGACAGAGAGAGAGAGAGAGAGAGAGAATCTTCACGGTCGTCATCTGATTGTTTATGAAATGAATAAATCCTTAATCTTGATTAATACTATGAAGTTGAAAACAATCAATAAAAATACGGCAAACTAGTGCTCTTTTGCCAACATAGCTATGCAAAAAATATATGTCTACTAAGACAAAACAATTTGAAGAAAAGAAGACTCACAACAAAGTCATATCATGACAAATGTGTTTGTACAACTATTTTAACTGAGTTACATTTTTTACAAGTAAACTTACAAGCGTTACGATGAATTTGACGAATGGTAGCCCGAGTTTCCGCCGCCACTTGGCTGTGTATCGGACATATGAGACAACACTTATTATTGATGGATTGGCTGTACAGGCACTTCTTCATCACAACGAATTAGTTTGTCAGTTTGTCTAAAATAGAAACTTTATTGTTTCTGTTTTTTCGTTGAAGTCTTAACGATATTTCTCTTTGTTTCAACAGGAAATAAAGGCATTGCAATGGAAACAGCTTTGTCGAAAGTAACAGCCAACTTCATTAACAACATAGCATGTTCAATTGATGTAAACAAAGAAAACTGTATATCTTTATATGTATTTTTTGTAAACGGTACAGGTTTAGTACATAATAAAATCTAGCGTTCTCATCCAGCAGTATCTTATCGTGTAAACCTAGACTACTCTAAGTGTTGAATAATTCAGTGATACATTGTACTGTACTTTGGCTAGTTTTTGTAAAATATCAAGAAATGATTCTAGACTATTCATACTTATTCAACATTTCATGTCGTGAACTACAAGTATAATTTTGCTGTTCTCGATTTTCTCTCAACAAACATACAAATGTATCTTCCTTGTACTAATAAAACAAAATGCCTGATACATACAAAAGCGATGTAGGTTTGACATTTATCAAAACTATTGGGTAATCCTATCGAGATCCAGTTATATTTATTAAGTCAATGTTACAGCTTAAAACAGAAACATAAATTCAAAAATGCAACGAAAGCAGATTGCATTCTGCTTTAGACAGGGCTCACATTGGTCCGCTCTCTCCTAATTCCATGAAGTTGTTGCAGATCCCCTTTACCAACTATTGCACGTGCACACGTGGCGCTGTATCGCTGTTCTGTCAATCGAATCGCGCATGCCGTATCATCACAACTATCCAATGTAATTTGTCACCGTTTAATTTCTGTCCGACGTTTCATGTGGTTCTATCGACTACTTGTTTCTGGCATATAAATAACCGATAAGAAGACTTTGTATCAAATTATCCCTCCGATATCGCTTGTAATGAGCTTTAGTTGTTGATAAACCACGTATAAAGCACAGGGAACAGTAGGAAATGGTCTTTATCAAATCAGGGATCGAGGGTTTCATGTGAGAACGAGGCTCTCAAGGGAAAATTATTATTCATGTTCTCACATTGTTTATTTACGATATTTTCTCATTGTGAATACTCATGAGTCTTAGAATTGCGTGTTATATTTGACTTTTCAATTCATTATTTTGTCGCAAAGCTTTACCTTGAAACGTGACATTTTACGGTATGCATGAATGCACGTACGAATTAATTACTACTTCAACATAATATACATTACATTATAAATAATAATATATCGAAATTTGTTTTTATTTTGAAATTTTCCAACGGTGCATAGGTTTATTAAAGGATTTGTTGAGGTATTCATGAATCTGACAGGGTAAATTATATTATGTGAATTGTTATCCGGCATACATATGTAGATTGAGTCAGCCTACCACATAATACATAATACAATATATCCTAACGGACTTTGTTGGAAGCATGTTTATATCTAACAAATAAACCTATCGGTATCTATACAATTTTGCTCATCGCCAATCACAATATTTTGTTACTAGTAATTCAATATATCATGCTAAACTGGTTATTTTCTCTATCAGAACTCTAGTGATATACATATACATCACAAGGTAGAACGATCAATATCAAACTACTATATCAAATTGTCCGTTATAGCTTTACCATGTATACCATCTATGTACATAGTCTAAGAATAGTGCTTTACGTATGCAATTTTATATAAAATGGAAAAAAAAATTAAAAGTGAAGAATTTTCAGTTAAAGCCTCATTTTTACAATGTAATAGACAAACAAATTATAAATACATATTGATAAGGGTCGCACAACAATTGGTTGTTGTATATGGTATTTCTTTCAAACGAGTTAGTTATTTTTCAAGTTACAAAAAGATGAGCTTTAGAGTTTTTTGGGGGGTTTTTTTGTTTTTTTTTTTTTTTTTTTCTTTCTCTCTCTTTTTATGTGACTCTGGAAAAAAATAGCTAACCATAAATTTTCATCAAAACGACAATCACTTCAGTTCACAATCATTCGCTTAAACAATCACTTCCAGAAAACAATACACAACAGTTGATTGAAAAAGACAGTCAAGGTCCCTTATTGGTCCCTTACCTTATAATTTCAGCACATAATCTTGTATCTACTATCATCACCCATTTTTCCAATTTGATCAACAGAAAACTAAAATCAATATTTTATCTATTTCATAATTCATCGCTTAATACTTTATTAGTTGTATTAGTTTCCCATCTATTTCCCTTGATTGGCAGATATGTGCCGTACTAATTAGATTAAGTTTTATTTTTGTCAAGATGGTCATTTCGTCATGATTGGTTATTTTGAAATTCATAATTTTTTTTTGTTTTCTACATTCAATGTTTTGTTTTTAGTATTATGAAATTGGTTATTTGTTGTTGTTTAACTATTTGTTTTTCTAAATTTACTTCAGCTCTTGAAGATTTTCATACCTAAATTAGTGGTGGAAAATTCGTTTGTTGTGGACTCGTGGTAAGTCAATGCCTTTAATGTCATCCTCATTTCTAATGAGGCATGCTAAGGAATCCCAGTTTTCTAGATAAAGTGAAAAAAATTGAAAGATGATCATCTTTGAAAATGCAACTTTTAGCAAATTCATGTCATTTGAATCCACCCCATCATGTCTGTACCAAAGCGAAATATGTAAACTCTTTTCGTACCATCCCCATTCAACTCGTCAATGCCTTCTGCTGGTCTAGGAAAATAATCATCCCACCCTTATTCGCTAGTCCTGTATATTCAATAACATAAGATAATAATCGTATTGCATCTTCAATATTCCTCCCCTTAAGAATTCCTTTTTGATCACCGTGAATATTTTTTGGTTTGGTTTTGATTCCAGCTGATAGAACTTTTGTTATACTTTCAGTCAAAACTTAACAAACGCGCCAGCAGGTACCTGTATATGAACCAATATTTTCCTATTTGATTCCAGCAATAAAAATAAATAATGAGCAAAAGCCGAGAGGTCACATTCACCATAAGTCTATCATTTGTTTAATCTGCAGCAAAAGTATGCACATATTTAAATACAAGATACACCCGACTACCAGATGTTTCCTTTAATGTTATACGGATAAATTATGACAGAAAAACTTCTTACGGAGAACCATGGTTAAGATTATCGCTACCGTTACCATTGTCCACAAGACTCTTGTTTCATTTGAAGTATGGATTCTCGCCATCAGCTTTTGACGTTTCACCATCGGGTTATCAGTGAATCACACACCGACACGAAGAGATCTTTGTGGATAGCATGCCGGCTAATGTTCCCAGAGACTTTTGACGTAACATGAATAGTTATCCTAAGTTCTGGTGATTTGTCACTGCTCAGATCTGCGGAAACTGTTGATGTAACGAAAGTCACTTCAGTTAACTTATTGCTTCCTTTAACCCTCTACATGGTTAAACCATGTTATTTGGACGTCCGGTTGTATTTAAACAGCGAATATGTGTTTTACCAAGACATGCTACTTTCACTATCACGAACCGTACTACTATTTACAACATGGATGGACATTCATATTGGTAAAATTGACTGTTTTCTAAGTAACAAGTCAACTCACAACTCATTCCCAAGAGAAACATAGAAAATATATAGTACATACTCTATCTCAACAAGGGCAGTAAATTATCATATAACTCTATCAAATAGACATATTCAAAATGCACTAGGGCTAATAATTCCAAAATTAGTTTCAAACTATTAATATATATATATATTCCCTATGTTCCAGCGATATCAAGTATATTTCACCATATTGTACACGTGCATATGCGCGTGACCAGTTATTAGAGCGCCTACCGATGTCAATTACACGGTATGGTGACGTCTGCCCCACCACACCAATACACGTCACTGAGGTGGGGCAGATAGAGGGGAGCAAAGAGAGCGAGTCTGACAATGCCAGGGGGAGGGGAGGGGGGGCTGTTCTACAGTGTACAAACTACCCGCGACCAACAACATTTTAATGACCGTGTCAGTGTGCTGAGAGAAGTGGGCCCTGTTTATACATTATAAAACCAATTATCACGGTTCGTGATAGCATACTAACATGCCAGGCACTGTATGGGGAGGGATTATACTCATTAGTCCCACCAAACCAAGGCCTTCTGTTTGTTCTAGAGAAATGCCACACGAACATGATCTGTCTACAGATAGTTTACTAACTATATCAGATTGTTAAATATTGCAAATGTTTTACATTTATCTGAAAATTACTCAACTGTTGTAAGTGATAACTAGTTAATTATTCAGTTATCACAATCGGGTACTTTACCTCCGACGACGATAACAAGTTGTCACTGTGGTGTTAGGATTAATGATACAGTTATCCAACTCAGACAATATCTTTTGAAGCAAAGGATGAACATCAGATTCTACATGTGCTCAGTATGTTTGGAATTTACTTTATTCCTATCATATTGATGATATCTTCCCTTATTGTTCAAATGCTTACTGTTCTATTGCTATCAATATTGCACTATAGTATACTTTGTATCAAGTTTTATCAAACATCCTTGAAATATCGTCAAATCAGACTTAAACTTAATAGGAGAGTTGACAAAAACTTAAGGCAATACATCTTATATTCGAGTGTGTAAGCGAACATTACATCTATGTATTAGGATCACAACCTTTATATAATTTCCCCTAGACCCGAGCCATATAAAGCATTTTTTAATGCTAGGGGCATGATAATGACTGAGGAGCAATGTAAAGGCACAAGTGAAATATTTCATTGAAATAGTTTCACTCATGAAAATTAATTTTATAATTAATGATACATGTAATACTGTCATTAAAGAATTAGCATTGTTTAATGGTTAGCATGTGAAAAATAGATAAGAATAGGTAAAGATAAGTATTACCAGCTCGTAGGAATATGCATGTAACAACATTTACCTGCGTTGCTACTTAATCCCCAAATGTCGTTAGGAATTTTTACTTTATTCAGAAGCAGTTATAACTTCCAATATTTTAAAGGAAATGATAAAAAAAAACATTGGTTAGCATCTAGATCGATCATTCAACTTTGAAAAATGATGGAAAGGAAGACGTTTGACCTTTTTTCGTTAACGAAACTAAACTACAATGGTATATTGTTATGCACAAACACATAAGCATACATTGTGTTCATAAAATGTATTTATAACTGAAATAAAGGCAAATACGTATCAATTACCACAGTGAAAAGAGATAATAAAGAAAAGCAAAAATGGTGCTGTAATCGAAGCTGGTGATTTTGCTTGACATTAAAATCAAAATGGTATGATAATAGTGTCAATTTTAGAATTCCCCGCATAATCGACGTTCCTTACTAAATATCTTCTTCTTTTTTAAATCATTCCGGAATGTTTCATTACATATATATATATCTTAAATACAGCAGTAATTTAGTAACACGCAAATCCTGCGAAAGTTCTGTCTTAAGCAAAGTAAACATTATATATGCATGCATCATGGTGCTGTAGTTATAAAAATATTTTTCAGTGTAAAATAATAAAAATATGATAATTGGAGAAACATATATTTGATGCAGTAAATTTAAGATGTTTTATTTAGTTTGAAACAACGAATGAATTGTCATACTGCCGTACATAATTGCTAACATATTAACAATACCAACGAATCACGAATCTGAAGAACACTGCTCCGTATATCTTAACCTCGTCAATCAGGTTTGGAGTTTAAAGTACAAAAAAAATCAAAATGGAAATTTGGGGGAATAAAAATATGTCTAAACGAACATAAATATAAGACTGCCCGCATTTAATTCCTACTGTGATTAATTTTCTAACAACAATATGTGTTATTGATATATCTAACGTACCATTATAAGATACAATGTATTCAGGGACTACAGGTAGTCCAGTCATAATTTAGCAGAAAGTGTGTTTAGGACATACATATGTATATCTTTTTAATATAGCAGAAATTGTTATGAGGTTAGCCATATATATCATATTGCTTGTCAGAATTGAAAAATAGCCACACTTTTTCTGAGTTCTGAAATAATTAGCTTGGCTTTGATTGACAGTTATATACATTCTACTTCATATAGATTACAAATAAAATCGTAAATTAAGTTAAACAATTTATTGGAAACATAAAGCTATAAGCTTAACAATTCAAAATAAATTGCTTTTCTTTACCGCCATTGTCATTCAGCCATAGTATTTAGAAATTGGATTGTGGCTTAGAGGACAATTATCGATTATTGGCTGTGACAGAGCGTGTGAACCACGTAGAATCATCAGCGCATGATCAGAATTGTATTTCCTGCGGGTGTAGACTTGGTAAACACATAGCTTGCTATTTCCCAGATACATGGTTTTACCTCGGGCCGCGATACCAACACAACTTTAATTAGTTAGGAGTCGGAATTTACATTTATGACCAGTTTATCGTACTAGTTTTACGCTTTGTGATAGCATTTGACTAATTTCCTACCTCAGGACATCAAAAACCACCAAAGGGGGATAATTAGTCAGATAACTGCTATGCTTGCTTTCCTCTCTCATGGTCCGTTAATATGTCACCCACAAATCGAATATGGCTTGTGTTTTCATTTATCGTGCGAAATTGTTATATACTTCTTAGAAAACGAAACAAATTAGGGAAAAAAAGGAATAAATAGCTAAATAAGTTAATATACTTATGATTTACAAATGACATTCAAAATATGAGTATACAATCAAAACTGATGTAGCAACATGTGTTCCCCAGTGTCGTCTGAGAGTTATGTGTAGCATGTTACAGTATCTTACATTATAAGATTAATTAGACAATGAGTTTAACGTATTGCCTTTCGCTGGGTTTTTTTTTTTTTTTTTTTTTTATTTATTTAGGTCAAATTTTCTTTTACTACTTTTTCTTCTCTGACATTATTGATTTATCTATTGTTTGAATTCATCTATTACGCTGTTCCTTACCTGTCAGTGTTTTGCTCGTTTTCTACACCAATTTTGTCATACATCATGAAATTATTGTGAACCGACATTTTTTTTATTTATTAGAAAGAAGTATTTGGAATTGCCCCATTGTAGGAGTGTTATTCGAAAAATAACATTATAATAATTTACCTCTAAGATTATAACGATTCAGAACATCACAAATACATACTACATTTTATATTAAAATCAGTAATATAACGAGGATTTCATAGTAACTCTCATGTGAGATTCATTAAGCTATTTTTAAATTCAAATAAAAGATATTTTTCTTGAAATTACTGGAAATATGTGTTAATAACCGTAAAATATATGTGCTTTAATTTTAACAATAACAAGCCAATTGGTAAGCCTCATTTGCCTAGATTCTCTTTTTATATTTAATTTCTTTCTACGATATAGGATGAAAATACAAAACGCAAACAGCAATTAATTACTTTCAATGTTTCGTCGAATTAAGAACATATTAATTAGAACAGAAATATTCAAAGGCATATAAACCATATAAGTTTGTACGTGTTTCCAAATCCTGTTTGTTGTTTGTTTGTTTGTTTTTGTTAAACGTCCTATTAACAACCAGAGTCATTTAAGGACGTGCCAGGTTTTGGAGGTGGAGGAAAGCCGGAGTACTCGGAGAAAAACCACCGGCCTACGGTCAGTACCTGACAACTGCCCAACGTAGATTTCGAACTCACAACCCAGCGGTGGAGGGCTAGAGTTAAAGTGTCGGGACATGTTAACCACTCGGCCACCGCGGCCACTGTTTCCAAAATCTAATATTCTTTTAAGATAATTAAGTTTGATTTAAGTCATGAAATATTTTATTATCATTCAAGTCTTCATTGTTACTGTTTAGTGAAAATCTAAAATTCGACGTCACAATGTCAATAAGTCAGTTACCTTTGAAATAGCGTCAGGTGAGTAATACATTGATATACTCACAATTGTATTAAGTCTTATCAAGGGCAATAACTTGATAAAGTCAATAAAGACAGTTGTCTTATCGCTAAATACATCAGATAAAAATAATATCACCGATACAGAGATCGTATCATACTAAAACAATGGGGATGACGAATCAGCGCGGTGAGACATAACTACGGTATGCACGGTAAGACAATAACCGTAAATAAAAATATGTATCAATATATGTACTAGTGTATGATTCACCTTCCATAGGACGTACTATCTCGCGGGCTTAATTGACGCCACAAGCCATCTGAAGTAAGCTGACCACAGGATTTGGAGGTATTGTCTGTGAGGTCTGTGAAAATAATAACTAGTGAGTTTTTGTTAAATAGCATTGTCTCTTCTTCTTTGACGGACATGGAGCTAAATATAAAATTAAGTTCAAACATGTCAAGCAGCCTTTTTAAGACGTTTTTCGGTAAAGATGTTCAAACTCATTTTGAATATGAATATCTTATCTTTATTAATGATTGACTGTCTGCCCGTGTAAAACATTCCTAGAATAGTTCAATTTGGGATTCCTTAGTACGTAAAACGTTACAATGTTTATCCTTGTAGACATATGCGTAATATAGTTATTAAGACAGAAAAAAATGGATTTCATAACAAATTTCTTACTAATATTATGTCAGTTTGTGAGCTAAGTGGATTTTTATCGATTGTTAAACCTTAATTGCCTGATCACTTTTTAAATGTTTCATTTTCTTTTTAGACCTCAGATGAACGCAAACAGCAATTCAGTTTTTTAATATTTCAAAGAATTAAAAATATTACACTTATATTGACAGACAAATTGATATATCAACCATATAAGTTTGTACACCTATATTTAATTTGGTTTAAACTCATTAAATATTATTTAAGTCATTAAAATATGTTTTATGGATTTCATTCTATCTCATGTGTCTAAGTATCTTGATTTTCTGCGTCTTTCTCATGTTCACGAAGTCGAACTTCAAACCACCTCTAGACCTTCAAGTATACCGGAATTAGCATTATTCTTTACATATCATTTGTAAATACAAACTACAGCAAAATACTTATTTGTTTTTGTATATTTGTTATAAAACCATTATCAATAGTCTCATATGAATCCGTTTACATTTCAACACGCTAAGGTTCTGAGACTAATCACCACACAACTTAATCAACATAATTAAGTCGACCTAAACAATACACACAATACCACAATAGGTTTGTAATTGAAATATGAGTGCTAATTAGATGTTATGTAAATTCAGATTGATTTAACATTTTATGAGAAGCTTTCAGTATGAGCAACCGATGAACGTTACCTGTAATATCTAAGGTGTCATTGTCTGCTTCGTCCTTGCTATAGTTCTTTGTTTTAATTGTTAATCAATGTACAGAATTGACGGTTTCGGGACCAACTATCATTGTTGATAGGTCAATAAAATGATCCAATTTTGATATCAAATAACTCGCACTCCTCATATTAACTAAAATCATTTTTTCCCCTGGTTTTATTTTCTCCTGTGAACAGAACCCCGTGAGATAGATCATTAAATATCGGTTCCTGAAGTCCTCGTTACCACAGTCACACAATTGTGTACTAAATATAGTCATTTTATCGTAACGTACATCATAGTTTGACAAATGAATTATTGGGGGCTGGATTACCGAAGAAAGATTCCCATCTACATGAACTTGACTTGAGGTGAATCTAGTTTTAAATCCTAGAATCAAAGCGTTAATTGGGTAAAGTTCGTATGGCGAGCGGCAGCAAATATGGCCATGTTTTAAACTCGCAATTTATTTCCTCCAAAACTGTTGATTACTTTTGGTAATGTAAAGTGAACGTGGACATAACGTCTTTTGTAAATCTTTCAATTGACAGACATTGAACTATCTGAGGGAGGAGATTCTATTGGCCTCCAATGAATTGGTGTATCTGAGTTTTCAAAAGGTTAAGAATCGTTTACTTGTCATTATAAATACATACAAGATTTGAATTGACTTCATTCTGATCCTTATCGCCGTCTGGTTAATATATCAATCCAATGTTCATTCATTTACTCCACATTAACTGGCTACAATAACTCGAGATCTCTGAATCTAGAGCGTCCTTCACATGTGTATATCGACTTTAAATCAGATAAAGAAATATCAAGAACAGCCGAATTAATTCACGGCTATTTAAGACACCGTTCCAGTTGACATCTTTCGAAATTATTTGATAAAATCTCTGGTTTAACAGGTATTGTAAACGCCGTCGATATAAAAAGTGAGATAGTTGTGATTTGGTTCCGAAGCTGTATAATCCGTGCGGTTGACATATTAGCTTAATGGTCTTCAGACATCTTCTATGTACTTATTATGCAGATTTGGACTTGGTTAATATCGGATATCAAACGTCATTGACAGTAAAATAGTACAGACACCGTCCTCCATTAATCTCGGACAGGTTGACAGGGCACCTTGGGAACAGGAAGGGTAGTTTCGGTGCAGACATAACTTATCCTAATATGCATTCGTCAGTACTTTCTTGTGGTCAGCATCATAGGTTCCCTTCGTACAATTTTGTCTCATTTTAGCAAAAGGCAACCAGAAAGATATTATAATCGATAAAAAGAGTACATAATATGAAAAAAAAATAATTCAATCTCTTGCTTTTAACAAGCATTTGCATTGGCTTGAAATTTATATTTTCTAGTTTATGACGTAAAAATTACATATCCTTTTGTAACAGCGCTTTTAATTGACTGATACAGCGATGCAATAATTTCTAAGAGAAAAGAGTCCATCAATAAAAATGGATTATCAAAAGGAGTTTGATTTTATAATTAAGAGGATTAACTTGAGTAATAATGTTTTATGTTGTGAAGATATAGCACACACAAATTATTGTGTACTCTGAATAAACCGAAAGAGACTTATGGATTCGGTGTTATGGCATAAACATCAACATATATTCAATTTAATCCTACATGATGATAAGACTAAGACTTGAGGCTCAAGAAGGTTAAGCGTGTTTTCATCCACGAAACGTCAATCATTTTGGCTGTTTTTACCTTCCCTTTGGTGTATGAGAGTATACCTTTCTCTGAAAGAAAAATGGAGGACTGCATGTGCTGTATTTTAATAATTTATTATGAACCATATTATTATCATCGTTTGATGAGATAGCTGGCCCCTAAATTTAAACACCAATTAGTATGTTATTTGATCGTTTTACTGTTTAACTACCCCTCGACAATTGACATCATTAAGTGATGGCAATATCAAAAGAGATTCATAGTTTCTACAAAAGGTATGTTAAAATACAAGATTAAATATCTTTTTTCTCTGTAAAAAACTATTTCACATTTATGTCAAAATCGAGACAAATTGAGAACGTTTTACAACTTATGTGTGTGTTGTGGCCGAGGATGTTTGCTGCTTTAGACAAAGTTATAGTACAAACAATGCGTAGTTATGTTTTATTGTATGTTTATATAACAATCACTAAGCTAGACATTCTACAGATTCGGTAAAACAATAAACTATTGATGATATTTCCTTAATACTTCCATGTTATCATCTTCGCTAGCCAAGGCTTTTGATTACGTTTCACTCCACGAACGGGTTCGTGATTACGTTTCGCTCCACGAACGGGTCCGTGATTACGTTTCACTCCACGAACGGGTTCGTGGAGTGAAACATAATCAGAAGCCTTGGCTAGCGAAGATGCCATGTTGTATGACGGTGGATAAATAAACCTTCTCATCACTAAATCAAATCACGATAACTATGACGTAATAATATAGTATTTTCAACGGAATATTATGATTATCTGAATTATAAAATTTTGTGCAAAATATTAACGCATCAATATGTAATGTACAATTATAATATTGGACCAACCATCCTGTGTTTATCTGGTACCCGGACTAGAGCTCGTTTACCCCAATAAATAGTCATCGAGGTCATTGAGTACAGGATACTCAATTAGTATTCACAAATGTGATAGTTTGACAAATGCAAATGATCAAATGTACCAATGTAAATAGTTTGGGAAAAAACGTTTAGAGCTATTGAGATTTGAAGGAAATCCTCCAGACATCTCTGTCCTTTCTAAAGGAATGTCCGGGTTCACCTGGTGTATGTCATCCTTATAAGAATGCACCAGGTTTAAAATGACCTTAAATAATCTATAGATGTCGATGTTAATTAAGCGCACATCTTACTTTGTCAACTGTATTGATGTACGTATACAATGGGTAAAATATGTATGACTACCCCGAAGGTTACAATTCAGAGCAACTCTCATCAATATATTTCACTTAACCATTCATGCTGTCAAAATTTGGCACTAATATGAATATCGTTGAATATGCAAACTGTTGATTTACATGTATTTGTATATGAGCCACGCAGGTGCAAATTGATTACCTTGAGTTGTTGTAATAGATAATAATTCAACAAGTATGCTATTTAACGATACAAAAACGCCTCATGATACGTACAAAGTTTAATTCACTTTTACACAGGCATACTAGGTAAAGTAATTATGTGCTATATTGTACAAATTTATCTTATAAAATATCTTATTTATATGATTAAACAAAGAATATGTTACATAATTATTTTAAGTAGATAAAGGTTATACATCCTGTATTATGAAAGTATATCATGGAAATGTTTCTTAAATGGAATGATAAGCCAATGTAATACAGTAAGGAATGATGTGTTACGCTACATACCTACAAAACAAACATATTATAATGTTAGGACATCTGATGTTGATATGTTTACATGTATGTTTAGAAAGATGACACCAAGAACGAATTGTATAATCTCGGTATTATAAACCTGTCTATATACATGAAGTTTGTTCACCAATTAAATGATCATCTCGTACCTTGTTCGTATTCTCCAATTAATTGTTTTTCCATGTCGTACCTTGTTAATATTCTCTAATTAATTGTCTCTTAATATCGTACTTTGTTAATATTCTCAAATTAATTGTTTTTCCATCTCGTACCTTGTTAATATTTTCCAATTAATTGTCACTTCATGTCGTACCTTGTTAAAATCCCCAATTAATGATCCCTTCATCTCGTATCTTGTTGATATTCTCCAATTAATGGTCTTTTCTTTCCGTAAGATAGCTTGTTAATGGATAAGATTTCATTATGTAGTGAATTTTTTATCAAGTATTATATGACGACTTGACGATGTTTATACAGTGACATGTTGATCAACCATCCACACGTTATTCTAGGGTTAATATACATCATCAACACATATTTTGCACATTCAAATAAACTGTTTTTGTAAATTTGATAAAAGAAATATTGATAGGGAAACTTAAATCGATGAAACGATGCTCCGTAGTGTTCCGCACTGTTCCGCAGTGTTCCGTAGTGTTCCGTGGTGTTCCGTAGTGTTCCGTGGTGTCCTTGGTGTTCCGTAGTGTTCCGTGGTGTCCTTGGTGTTCCGTAGTGTTCCGTGGTGTTCCGTGGTGTTCCGTAGTGTTTCTTGGTGCTCCGTAGTGTTCCGTCGTGTTCCGTGCTGTTTCGTGGTGTTCCGTGGTGTTCCGTTGTGATCCATAGTGTTTCTTGGTGTTCCGTAGTGTTCCTTAATGTTTCTTGGTGTTCCGTAGTGTTCCTTAATGTTTATTGGTGTTCCATAGTGTTTCTTGGTGTTCCGTAGTGTTCCTTAATGTTTTTTGCTGTTCCGTAGCGTTCCGTAATGTTTCTTGGTGTTCCGTAGTGTTTTGTGGTGTCCTTGGTGTTCCGTAATGTTCCGAAGTGTTCCGTGGTGTTCCGTTGTGTTCCGTGGTGTTCCGTAGTGTTCCGTAGTGTTTTGTGGTGTTCCGTAGTGTTCCGTAGTGTTCCGTAGTGTTTTGTGGTGTCCTTGGTGTTCCGTAATGTTCCGAAGTGTTCCGTGGTGTTCCGTTGTGTTCCGTGGTGTTCCGTGGTGTTCCGTGGTGTTCCGTAGTGTTCCGTAGTGTTCCGTAGTGTTTTGTTGTGTTCCGTTATGTTCCGAAGTGTTCCGTGGTGTTCCGTTGTGTTCCATGGTGTTCCGTAGTGTTCCGTAGTGTTCCGTAGTGTTTTGTGGTGTTCCGTAGTGTTCCGTAGTGGCCCGTAGTGTTCCGTAGTGTTCCGTAGTGTTTTGTGGTGTCCTTGGTGTTCCGTAATGTTCCGAAGTATTCCGTGGTGTTCCGTAGTGTTCCGTAGTGTTTTGTGGTGTTCCGTAGTGTTCCGTAGTGTTCCGTGGTGTTCCGTAGTGTTCCGTAGTGTTTTGTGGTGTCCTTGGTGTTCCGTAGTGTTCCGTAGTGTTTTGTGGTGTCCTTGGTGTTTCGTGGTATTCCGTGGTGTTCCGTGGTTTTCCGTGGTGTTCCGTTGTGATCCGTAGTGTTTCTTGGTGTTCCGTAGTGTTTCTTGGTGTTCCGTAGGGTTTTGTGGTGTCCTTGGTGTTCCGTAATGTTCCTAAGTGTTACGTGGTGTTCCGTTGTGTTCCGTTGTGTTCCGTAGTGTTCCGTAATGTTCCGTTGTGTTCTGTATGTTCCATGGTGCCCCGTGGTGTTCCACAAGGGTTCACGTCTTCTGTTTCATCAATTTTATCCATATCTTTTGCTATTCCAAGTGATGTCAGGCTCTGATATCGAGAATTAGACATTTGCACGACAGCCCGTTAGCACCAAACGGTTATTTTGCAAATCATGTTCGTTTTTATGAAAGTATTCTCTGTTTTTTTTATCATGCACGTGCCATTTTGAGAATACAAAGAATGTAACAAACAGGAAATAGTTATCTGAAACGTTAAATACGCAACAGGAAAATGTCACGTTCATCAGTCAGTTTAATTTTAAGCAGTGTATCTTTTTATGATGCTGATTTAGAAAAAAAGATAAGATGTCAAGCTGATCTGATCGACCTGTTTATGGGATCCTTAAAACCAACACAACTGTGAAATCGCTGAGACTTGGAGAGGAGATGATTAAGGAAAATCTCTGGGAGGTTTACGGTTGACATCAGGGATCATGTTTAGAAACAATATATGGTACGGTGTTCACACAAATCTATCTTGTCCTCGTTGTTATTGGTTTTAGTTATCTTCTATTGTTTATCGTCAGCGATTTTTTATTTTCGGAGGATTTGACAAAGTCAAGGTATTTTCTATTTGCCCTGATTGTCTATCAATTTATCATGCAATAACACAACACAAACTATTCTGTCAGTAGCAACATAATTATCAACCTTAACAAGTATGTGATCTAATACTGTAAAGTTGACAGATACATGATAATGTACTGGATATCTTTTGTAATTGAAATTATTTCATCATTCGATAATTATTCAATAATTGGTATTTTCATTTTGTTGCATTTTACCAGAGGAATTAGATGTGATAAAATCACTTAATGATTTTTGACGTGTATATATAAAACAACATAGTTGATACTGTCCTTATTAAGAAAAACGATGTATTGATTTCTACTTAATATATACATCTATAATAGGGTTTAAATTAAAGGTTTGCTTTACAGGGAATTAAATGATAAAATTTTATTACAATCGTATCTAACAAAATCAGTTAATAGCAGATATACGAAAGAAATTGCTCGGCTCAGACTGTCAGCTCACAAGTTGAATATTGAATCTGGGCGATATGTTGGCATTGATAGAAGTAAAAGAGTTTGTACTCAATGTAATCTTAATGATATACAAGACGAATTTCATTTTGTTTTAGTTTGTACTAGGTATTCTGATGTAAGACAGAAGTATTTAAAATATTATTATAGAAATAATCGAAGTCTATATAAGCTTACTCAATTACTTAATACAAATAATGTTAAAGACTTGTGTAATCTTGGGAAATATCTGTTAGCGGCAAATAAGTGCCGATCACAAGCATGAGATATATATATATATATATATATTGCAATAATAATATTGATTGATGTTACTATTATATTATACTATTGCTTTGTTCATTCTCCTGTGGCCAATTTAACATTTTGTATATATGTAAATATCCTGTATATCATATGTTTACACTGGTGAGTCGTAAGACTCAAAGTAATAAATGAACTTGAACTTGAACTTGAATATAATATTGTCAGATTATCGACCAATTAAGATTGTATCTTATTACTGTTCTCTCCCTACCTCTGTGACGTAATTAGTCTGATTCGTCATGAATGAAGCCCATTTCTTAACTAGTTTATAATATACGTGCAATATAACTACGGTGACGTCATAAATGATATATTATGTGTCTCGTGTCCTGTTGGTGAAAAATGTGTCATCCCTGGCGTACTTGTGGAGATTTTCTTTATTGAGTAATGGATATGATAATTAGAACAATGATGTATCCAGTCTGTTAATCAATTCAACAAATAAGTTACACGTCTATATCACATGATGATGTTGTAACCACGACAGCTACCAGTATGTTAAAACTCAACATGAAAGATAGTCGCTTCAATTCTAATCATTTCAAATACATATAATACAGTTGGAGTTGTATATTTTGATAAATAGAAATTGATCAAATTTCAGACCTCACTTCAATTGAAATCTAAACAAAATATGGGCGAAGTCTGTCAAATTGGCCCATACATGTAAATTGATTAATCATTTTTATATTTTATATAGTACGTGATGTGATTAATTACTGGTTAAACGTTAAATGTAAACTATTAATATAGCTTTACCGCGTGGGGTATTAGAGCACGTGACTCAAAATTAAAGCGACACAGTCATGTTATAAATATCGATTTTATCGAAAAAAGTGGACACCGATTACCAAATAATAATGTTTATATTATTAGTATTGAGGGGTTTTATTTATAAAGTACGTAATACTTATGATAAATGACATTGAAAATAAGCGAAATAAATCGGGCCGAATAGTTAGGCTTTAGGCGATTGTCATTTGCATGTAATATTGATGTTATGAAAGTGTCTCTTTCTCTAACGATCTTCCACGTCTTTCCTAACGTTCACAACGATGAACTCCTAACCACCTTACGGTCCTTCTAATATACAAATGTACGCGAATTTACATTATTCTTATAATGGAAGTCTGAAATAATTGTTTAGAATACTTAACCAACTAAAATACCTTTCATGCAATAAATTGTCAGGTAGGCATTAGGCTGCTTTGATACGTAAATGGTCAAAACTATGTTTTTTATCTGTAGTTTTTATCCGTACAAAAATGTTTGCAAATCAAAATTAGAAACAGAAATGTTCTTTTCGTTAAGATTTTTCAATGGAAAACTTTTTTTTTTAAATCATCACATGTTCATACAAAAAAAACATAAATCGTGTGAATTTTTAGAAACAGAATGCCCTTCCTTATCTTACTGAACAACTGTAAGATAATTAATATGGCAGATTCGTGGGTTCATTTCTTGTACACAGCTTCTAAAATATTCATTGGCCCAACTTCCCATACGGGGTCTAGACCCTCAAACTTTGCAATTGGTCCCATTGAAACTATTCCCTGTATGCCATCATCTTCAAATGCCAAAGATAACCATTGGTTCTGGTTGAATTCTTCCTCTGTGCTCTCAAGCCTTATTCGTATTGCTTAGACATTGGTAAACCATTCCGTGACGTCACCGTCCTTCGATTTAACAGGGGCTGCATGTGGTTCATCCGGAACTCCTCGGGTTTTTAGTTACAGCCAACCCGAGGATGATCGAATGGTATGTGGTTATGTAACACACAACTGTAATGACGTCATATTCTTGTAATGATTGCCTTATCAAAATTTATTACCGGTAGACGAAAAAAAAAACTTAATTATTTGAGATTCAAAACTATAATAAAATTTCCAATCTTTTATGTTACATAATGTGGTCGTGCATGGTAAGTACTTGTGAAAAGTTTTCCTTTAAAAATCTGAATGAACATAATTTGTTGACGTCGATGAAAACTAATGGCTTTATAAACCAATACAGTAATTCGTAATTATCATTTCAACCAGCAAAACACTGGCAGATACTTAACACTCCTTCCATTATTGTGTTCAGTTTAGTATTCAGCGCGAAACTAAATAAGTCGTTGATAGGCCATGGTCAAGTTTTCGTGGTGTGATAAATGTTTAAATCAAATCTCCTTTACTATCATTACTTAGTAAGAATGAATGGAGGTTCATATACATAGATTAATATTTTAAACATAAATCACTGTTTGTTTATAACTGACACTTATGTGTGGGGAGCGTTCGTTTTCCGTCAAGTTGCGACAAGCAGGATCACTGAAAACCAAACTAGTACCACGTGCCGTTTGGAGAATCATGAAGGTTAACACAAAATCGTGTGGAACATCACAAGCGGCGGACCCAAAATCGTGTGGAATATCACAAGCGAGGGACCCAAAATCGTGTGGAATATCACAAGCGAGGGACCCAAAATCGTGTGGAATATCACAAGCGAGGGACCCAAAATCGTGTGGAATATCACTAGCGTGGGACCCAAAATCGTGCATTCAACTAACACCCAATTATTACAACTAGAATGTTGTCTTCATCCCATGTCCTCGGAAGACCCAAAACACAAGAAGCGTCTCTCAAAATGTCCAACACTTCCGTTGTTCCCTCAAATATCACAATTGTTTGCGCCATGCAAACCATCCTCTTTGAACTCCAATACTGCGGTAGACATCGCTGCAAAGGCTACCTCACGCCCATGTATCAGAAGGAAATTCAAAATTGTAATCTAGTTTTTTCCGTTTTTTGTTGTTGTTGCTTTTTTTTCGAATTCAAATTCGAATTCGTCGCTCTTGACAGATTTTTACTGCTAAAGTGCAGTTGATCTAATATTTTAAGACATACATGTACGATCGTGAAAATAACCGCGACAATGTCAATTAGGGTCACATGTTGGCGCTTCGGGCACGTAGAGCTAGACCTGGGTTGTCTTATTTCATGACGGCGCTTCTACATCGGCTCAAGTACACGGATGAATCCATCGCAAATGATTAAGTCGTGAAACGAACCGGAAACTGTCAAACGAGAAAGATAGCTCATCATAAATAGACAAGATACTATCTAATCACCATGATTGTCCCTAGATGGCGCTCGTTTTAGTTCCATAAATAATTCAGAAACTGGTCTGACAACAATCATTTTACAGATGTAGTTTTTGGACCTCACTTTTTTTCTTTGTGAGGCAGGTGTTTTTCGGTATTAGTCCACGCTCCTAAGATATAACGTTTAACATACGGTATCAGTTATTTCAATGATGCCAACAAGCCACCAAACCATGTTAAAACAGCTAAGTTTACTTGCTCTGTTCACCGACAGTTTTTTATAACTTAACTAATCATTACAAGACTCGTTAAATATGTACATCCTTTTTTCACGTTTTTCAATTTTTCAGAGATTTCTAGTTCCATACGTACTTTTGTGTACATTTTAAGAAGTTTCTTTCAGAAATATGCTAAAGTTATCGAAAGACTTACTTCTTGACGATAACATTGTTCATTGTTATAAAGCCAAGCATCTCAAAATTATCTTCATTTGGTGGTTTTCTTGGTTTATTTGGTATCAGACACATTGGTTCTAGCTGATTGAAGACAGAAGGTAAGACGGAAGGTAAGACAAAAGGAAAGACAGAAGGTAAGACAGTAAGTAAGACGGAAGGTAAACAGAAGGTAAGACAGAAGGTAAGACAGAAGGTAAGACGGAAGGTAAGACAGAATGTAAGACAGAAGGTAAGACAGAACGTAAGACAGAAGGTAAGACAGAAGGTAAGACAGAAAGTAAGACGGAAGGTAAACAGAAGGTAAGACAGAAGGTAAGACAGAAGGTAAGACAGTAAGTAAGACAGAAGGTAAGACAGTAAGTAAGACGGAAGGTAAACAGAAGGTAAGACAGAAGGTAAGACAGAAGGTAAGACAGTAAGTAAGACGGAAGGTAAACAGAAGGTAAACAGAAGGTAAGACAGAAGGTAAGACAGAAGGTAAGACAGAAGGTAAGACGGAAGGTAAGACAGAAGGTAAGACAGAAGGTAAGACAGAAGGTAAGACAGAAAGTAAGACAGAAGGTAAGACAGAATGTAAGACAGAAGGTAAGACAGAAAGTAAGACAGAATGTAAGACAGAAAGTAAGACAGAATGTAAGACAGAAGGTAAGACAAAAGGTAAGACAAAGGTAAGACAGAAAGTAAGACAGAATGTAAGACAGAAGGTAAGACAGAAGGTAAGACGGAAGGTAAGACGGAAGGTAAGACAGAAAGTAAGACAGAAGGTAAGACAGAAGGTAAGACAAAAGGTAAGACAGAAGGTAAGACGGAAGGTAAGACAGAAGGTAAGACAGAAGGTAAGACAGAAGGTAAGACAGAAAGTAAGACAAAAGGTAAGACAGAAGGTAAGACGGAAGGTAAGACAGAAGGTAAGACGGAAGGTAAGACAGAAGGTAAGACGAAAGGTAAGACAGAAGGTAAGACAGGAGGTAAGACAGGAGGTAAGACAGAATGTAAGACAGAAGGTAAGACGGAAGGTAAGATAGAAGGTAAGACAGAATGTAAGACAGAAGGTAAGACAGAAGGTAAGACAGAAAGTAAAACAGAAGGTAAGACAGAAGGTAAGACGGAAGGTAAGACAGAAAGTAAGACAAAGGGTAAGACAGAAGGTAAGACAGGAGGTAAGACGGAAAGTAAGACAGAAGGTAAGACAGAAGGTAAGACAGAAGGTAAGACAGAAGGTAAGACAGGAGGTAAGACAGAAGGTAAGACAGAATGTAAGACAGAATGTAAGACGGAAGGTAAGACAGAAGGTAAGACAAAGGGTAAGACAGAATGTAAGACAAAAGGAAAGACAGAATGTAAGACGGAAGGTAAGACAGAAGGTAAGACAAAAGGTAAGACAGAAGGTAAGACGGAAGGTAAGACAGAATGTAAGACAGAAGGTAAGACGGAAGGTAAGACAGAAGGTAAGACAGAAGGTAAGACAGAAGGTAAGACAGAAGGCGAGACAGAAGGTAAGACGGAAGGTAAGACAGAAGGTAAAACAGAAGGTAAGACAGAAGGTAAGACAGAAGGTAAGACAGAAGGTAAGACGGAAGGTAAGACAGAAGGTAAGACAGAAGGCGAGACAGAAGGTAAGACAGAAGGTAAGACAAAAGGTAAGACAAAAGGTAAGACAAAAGGTAAGACAGAAGGTAAGACAGAAGGTAAGACAGAATGTAAGACAGAAGGTAAGACGGAAGGTAAGACAGAAGGTAAGACAGAAGGTAAGACAGAAGGTAAGACGGAAGGTAAGACAGAAGGCGAGGCGGAAGGTAAGACGGGAGGTAAGACAAAAGGTAAGACAAAAGGTAAGACAAAAGGTAAGACGGGAGGTAAGACGGAAGGTAAGACATAAGAACGCCGATTAAAGATAATAACTAGAGGAGTTATCTGACACGTCTTTAACAGGAAATGAGTTTTGTTAAATCTCAATTGCATTTTAATGTGGATGATCAATCTGTGTATGGGTTCTGTTGTTTGGGATTTTGTCTCCTCACCGGGGTAATCAGTCAGATTTGCTCCGCTGCCTATGACACAGTAGTTCTTCACTGTCCATCCTCCCCGACCATCCGAACTTCCCAAATTGTCTCACACTCTGCCACTGAGGGTGATAAACATCTGCGTGGATTGTCCTTCTTGTTTGTTCAAAAATGAAAACAAATTAGCATAAAATGTCGGCGTGTTGCGGAGTATGATCACACGGATCTGTCGTTAGGTATGATGAACTTGTTCTCATAAATTCTCTCAACTATGGCAGGTGATATCCCAGTTGCAACAAAATCTGTAAATCTTTGTCATCTTTCAAAATATGTTTAAGATAGTTTTGAGTTATGTTTTATCCTGATTAGAAATAATGATTTTGTATTTATCAATAACTTTAAATCCAAGGGATTTTGAAACGAATGTCGGGTCGTTTTGTTCAAAAATTCCAAGGCATACCACGTTCACATTTATGAAATTAATGTCTATCTTTGACCCCGAAAGTAGACCATCCTTCGCGCCCAGAACTCTGAAAAGAAGAGTCCATGAATATTTTGCAATATTTTAATTAATATCTTCCCGCGACATCTTTATGTAGCAATTATTATAATATTTGGTTCGCCTCTTTCACCGACAGATGTTGAATAAACATATAAGTGAAGTTCATTGCTTTCCGCTTTTGTCCATATCCAGAAAAGCGGGGAATATATATGTATTATGAAGCTATAACGTCTGTAAAATTGAAATATTTTATAGCTAGCCACCTTCATGTAAAGTTATTGTAAAAATGAAAGTTTGAAATAACTCGGAATAAACGCCATCGATCAACGTACTGGAGTGTGTAATTTATTCATATCTGAATGTACAATATTAATTATTACCAACATAAATGATGTTTTTTCAGAAAATATGTCTATATATGTATGATGTCTGTCATTTTGTTTATGAGAAAACGTATTTTTAGTGATAATTTAAATAATTTTCATACTGAGATGTATTACAGATATCATTATTTTTCTGCGGACTAATGTTTGACGCATCGTTTCCTGCAAAAATAATTTTATTTATTTTCTAAATGTTTCAAACAATTCAGTTCAAATCATTACATTTTCAAGAGTCACTTTGTGTATACGAAAATGATGCTGCAAAATTAATCAATTGAATGTACATGTAGTTATATATTGTTGACGTACCCGGTATCTAGAGAACATAATTGCACTCTTAGGGCAATCGGGTCAGCGATAAACAGAAAGTTACAGCGAGTCGTCCTGTAACTTTATGTAAATTTTTACTGTAGCTTTGTGGTGTTTTAGCTTTTAAAACATTGCTGTAAACATCGTAAACATGGCATTTTTTTAACATAATAAGGTAACATCACGCGAAAACACCGCTATGATTTAAGTCCGATAAACGAGATAATTGTGTATGATAGATAGTGATGAAGTTTATGTCTTGTCTTGCACGAGTCGCGAATAGATCGTGAATTTCCCAGTCCTTTGAATTTAGACCATTATAAGTCAACGATTTATAGAGAAAACGTTGTGGAAAATAGAAACAAAGGGAATGAAAATGTACAGCTCGTTTGTGTAAAAAATACAACAGAGCAGCTTAAAAAGAGACACATTATTTCAATATATGGTCGTCCTCTGGCGAAGTTTAAAAATTATTTTAAGTCAAACTGACAGTATAGTCCAATATTTTTAAAAGTTTGCATTTTTTTTTCAAAAATAATCCACTATTAGAACCAATGTACGCGTGTGCATTTCCCCATTTGATAGAAATCTTATGAAAACAGACAAAATACCGAAATTATATTAAGGTAAAGATATTGTGTTACAGCCCATATTGATTGCCACAGGTGTGAAGGAACACACATCCTCACAGATTTTGTAAATGGTATCGATGAAATATCTGGAAAAAAGTTCCGTGTCACTATATTATATTGGCTGTGACAGATAAATATCAGAGATTTTCTACGCTTTATCAGAGCCGCAGGCTAAAAGCTTTTTTTTCTAAACAGCTATAGAGCTACGGATAGCATTAATACGGTCTATACAATAAAATCTAATATTCCAACGACCGCAAAATTTGATGGATATCAACTAAGAGATCTCGGCCGTATTTAACGCAGTAGATCTTGAATTTTATTTTTCCCTCGGGCTAAACTGTTAAATTATAATTATTTTCACCACATTTTCAATAAAAGAAAAATAATAATAAAATGTTGTTATCCTTTATTCACCATTCTGTTTACTGTGATAGTTGGTATAACCCTGGACGGGGTTATCTCCCGTGGCAGTTTAATTTCGTTTTGGTCAATTAATCCCATTTTGTAGTTTTAAGATGTGCTTTGCTGTGAAGACACCTGTGGCTAGCAGTGCTTTGTCGGGTCAGCTTTAAAACTTCCTATTACCTTCACAAACGAAGGTTTCAATAAAATTTTAATCTATAGAATTATTAAAACTGGGAGATATTACCGGGAGTATAGTGAAATATTCAACATTTCTTCAAATAAAATTCAGCACTGAGAGATAAAACACGCCCGATAAAACAAACTAAATTAAGAAACTAACAAATCTTTCAATGATGAGAGATATAAATGTTATTATCAAAACCACAGAAACTTATGATTAGGATTATTTGTACTTTTTAAAAAAGAAGAGCAGTTTCATTTACAGATAAGGTGTTTCACAGAGGTCTGGTTTTGAGGACCATCAAGTATATTGTGTAACTTCTGTCTCACATCCAATACAATTTAATTCATAGTACTTTAACCTTTAAACTCAAACACCATTATTGTCTCCCATACTCCACACACCCTCCCCTCCCCTACGGACCCTCCCTCTCCACTCACCTCTCCTACCCACACACCCTCCCCTCTCTCCACACCCCCTCTCCTACCCACACACCCTCCCCTCTCAACACCCTCCCCTCTCTACACACCCTCCCCTCTCAACACACCCTCCCTCTCCACATACCCTCCCTCTCTACACCCTCCCCTCTCCACACACCCTCCCCTCTCAACACCCTCCCCTCTCCACACACCCTCTCCTACCCACACACCTTCCCCTCTCCACACACACTCCCCTCTCCACACACCCTCCCCTCTCCACACAACCTTCCTCTCCACACACCCTCCCCTCTCCACACACCCTCACTCTCTACACCCCTCCCCTCTCCACACACCCTCCCCTCTCCTCACCATCACCTCTCCACACACCCTCCCCTCTCCTCACCCTCCCCTCTCCACACACATTCCCCTCTCCACACCCCCCCCCCCCCCCCCTCTCCTCACACCCTCTCCTCTCCACACACCCTCACTCTCTACACCCTCCACAGATACCCTCCCCTCTCCACACCCTCCACTCTCCACACCCACCCCTCTACACACACCCTCCCCTCTACACACACACCCTCCCCCCTCTCCACACACACCACTCCCCCTCTCCCCACACCCTCCCCTCTCCACACACCCTCCCCTCTCTCCACACCCTCACTCTCTACACCCCTCCACATATACCCTCCCCTCTCCACACACCCTCCCCTCTCCCACATACCTCCTCTCTCCACACACATCCCTCTCCTCACCATCCCCTCTCCACACACCCTCCCCTCTCCACACACCCTCCCTCTCCACACAGACACCCTCCCCCTCTCCACACCCCCCCCTCTCCACACACCCTCCCTCTCTACACCCCTCCCCTCTCCACACACCCTCCCCTCTACACACACCCTCCCCCTCTCCACACACCTCCCCTCGATCCCACACCACCCTCCCTCTCCACACACCTCCCCTCACAACCTCCCTCTCCACACACCCTCCCCTCTCCACACACCCACACCCTCCCCTCTCCACACACCCTCCCCTCTCCACACAACCTCCCTCTCCACACAACCTCCCCTCTCCACACACCCTCACTCTCTACACCCTCCCCTCTCCACACAACCTTCCTCGCCACACACCCTCCCTCTCCACACACCCTCCCCTCTCCACACCACCTCCCCTCTCCACACACCCTCCCCTCCACTCTCCACACACCCTCCCCTCTCCACACACCCTCCCCTCTCCACACACCCCTCCCCTCTCCACACTCTCCCTATATCCTCCCCTCCACAGATACCCTCCCTCTCCTCACACCCTCTCCTCCACAGATACCATCCCCTCTCCACACACCATCCCCTCTCCACACCCTCCCCTCTCCACACACCCTCCCTCTCCACACACCCTCCCTCTCCACACACCCTCCCCTCTCCACACACCCTCCCTCTCCACACACCCTCCCCTCACAACCTCTCTCTCCACACACCCTCCCCTCTACACACAACCTCCCTCTCCACACACCCTCCCCTCTACACACAACCTCCCTCTCCCCAAACCCTCCCCTCTCTCCACACCCTCACTTCTCTCCACACCCTCCCCTCTATACAATCCTCCCTCTCCACACATCATAATTTGAACTCAAAGTCGACAAAAATAAAGAGGAAGGAGCTTAATACTTACAAAGAAAATACTATTACAGACATTCTTGAAAAACATGTACATGGAGAATTAGACCTGACGTTTCAGAATAGTAAGCATCGTCTGCTTCACTGACGTCATCCGCCGGGATCCCGACCGTGCACCTTACGTCGTCCTCCTCCCTCTAGTTAATCTCATTCAACCCGGGGCTGGTCAACCCCACTTCGTGTATCCTCTTCTAGTAGTACAGGAACTGTATAAAAACAGAAAATATTTTCTTCAAAACACTGATTTACCGACAGCTTTCTGTACTTTTGTATTGATATATTGTCCTCCGCTGCTAATATTCGTTCATTTTTCTGTTTACTGTACTACCCTTCTGACCATGTACCGATTCCTATACTGCAAATTGTACCGCCATCGGAATCACAACCAATACAACGATCAGTTACTACTATCAGTTACCACGATCAGTTACCACGATCAGTTACCATTATCAGTTACCACTATCAGTTACTGCTGTCAGTTACCACTATCAGTTACCACTATCAGTACAACTATCAGTTACCACCATCAGTACCACTATCAGTACCACTATCAGTACCACTATCAGTACCACTATCAGTACCACTATCAGTTACCACTATCAGTACCAATATCAGTACCACTATCAGTACCACTATCAGTTACCACTATCAGTACCACTATCAGTTACCACTATCAGTTACCACTATCAGTTACCACCATCAGTACCACTATCAGTACCACTTTCAGTACCACTATCAGTTACCAATATCAGATACCACTATCAGTACAACTATCAGTTACCACCATCAGTACCACTATCAGTTACCACTATCAGTACCACTATCAGTTACCACCGTCAGTACCACTATCAGTTACCACTATCAGTACCACTATCAGTACCACCATCAGTACCACTATCAGTACCACTATCAGTACCACTATCAGTACCACTATCAGTTACCACCATCAGTACCACTATCAGTACCACTATCAGTACCACTATCAGTACCACTATCAGTACCGCTATCAGTTACCACTATCAGTACCAATATCAGTTACCACTATCAGTTACCATTATCAGTACCAATATCAGTTACCAATTTCAGTTACCACTATCAGTTACCACTATCAGTACCACTATCAGTACCACCATCAGTACCACTATCAGTACCACTATCAGTACCACCATCAGTACCACTATCAGTTACCACCATCAGTACCACTATCAGTTACCACTATCAGTACCACTATCAGTACCACGATCAGTACCACTATCAGTTACCAATATCAGTACCACCATCAGTACCAATATCAGTTACCAATATCAGTTACCACTATCAGTTACCACTATCAGTACCACTATCAGTACCAATATCAGTTACCACTATCAGTACCACTATCAGTACCACTATCAGTTACCACTATCAGTTACCACTATCAGTTACCACTATCAGTACCAATATCAGTTACCACCATCAGTACCACTATCAGTACCAATATCAGTACCAATATCAGTTACCACTATCAGTACCACTATCAGTACCAATATCAGTTACCAATATCAGTTACCACTATCAGTTCCAATATCAGTTACCACTATCAGTACCAATATCAGTTACCACTATCAGTACCACTATCAGTACCACTATCAGATACCACTATCAGTTACCACTATCAGTACCAATATCAGTACCACTATCAGTACCAATATCAGTACCACTATCAGTTACCACCATCAGTACCACTATCAGTACCACTATCAGTACCAATATCAGTTACCAATATCAGTACCACTATCAGTACCAATATCAGTTACCACTATCAGTACCACTATCAGTACCAATATCAGTACCACTATCAGTACCACTATCAGTTACCACTATCAGTACCACTATCAGTACCAATATCAGTTACCACTATCAGTACCACTATCAGTTACCATTATCAGTTACCACGATCAGTTACCACTATCAGTTACCACCATCAGTACCACTATCAGTACCACTATCAGTACCAATATCAGTTACCACTATCAGTACCACTATCAGTACCAATATCAGTTACCAATATCAGTTACCACTATCAGTTCCAATATCAGTTACCACTATCAGTACCACTATCAGTACCACTATCAGTTACCACTATCAGTACCACTATCAGTACCAATATCAGTTACCATTATCAGTTACCACTATCAGATACCACTATCAGATACCAATATCAGTACCAATATCAGTTACCACTATCAGTACCACTATCATTTACCACGATCAGCTAGGAGTTAGGGTTACATCTATAAGTTACTAAGCTCCCGCTAACTTGCAAGCTTGTTCTCACTTCCCTCCAACTGCACGTTATCCCTCCCCTTTCTCTACATTCACGTTATCCTTCCCATCCCGCTAACTTGGACGCTGTCCCTCCCCTCCCTCTAACTTACACGCTGTCCCTCTACTCTCTCTAACTTACACGCTGTCCCTCTACTCTCTCTAACTTACACGCTGTCCCTCTACTCTCTCTAACTTACACGCTGTCCCTCCCCTCCCTCTAACTTACACGCTGTCCCCTCCCCTCCCTCTAACTTACACGCTGTCCCTCCCCTCCCTCTAACTTACACGCTGTCCCTCCCCTCCCTCTAACTTACACGCTGTCCCTCTACTCTCTCTAACCTACACGTTGCCCTCCCCTCCCGCTAACTTACACGTTGCCCTCCCCTCCCTCTAACTTACACGCTGTCCCTCCCCTCCCGCTAACTTACACGCTGTCCCTCCCCTCCCGCTAACTTACACGCTGTCCCTCCCCTCCCGCTAATTTACACGCTGTCCCTCCCCTCCCGCTAACTTACATGTTGCCCTCCCCTCCCTCTAACTTACACGCTGTCCCTCCCCTCCCTCTAACTTACACGCTGTCCCTCTACTCTCTCTAACTTACACGCTGTCCCTCCCCTCCCTCTAACTTACACGCTGTCCCTCCCCTCCCTCTAACTTACACGCTGTCCCTCCCCTCCCTCTAACTTACACGTTGCCCTCCCCTCCCTCTAACTTACACGCTGTCCCTCCCCTCCCGCTAACTTACACGCTGTCCCTCCCCTCTCTCTAACTTGCACGCTGTCCCTCCCCTCCCGCTACCTTGCAAGCTGTCCCTCCCCTCTCTCTAACTTACACGCTGTTCCTCCCCTCCCGCTACCTTGCAAGCTGTCCCTCCCCACTCTCTAACTTGCACGCTGGCCCTCCCCTCACTCTAACTTACACGCTATCCCTCCCCTCACTCTAGCTTACACGCTGTCCCTCCCCTCTCTCTAACTTACACGTTGTCCTTCCCCTCTCTCTAACTTAAACGCTGTCCCTCCCCTCCCGCTAACTTACACGCTGTCCTTCCCCTCTCTCTAACTTACACGCTGTCCCTCCCCTCTCTCTAACTTAAACGCTGTCCCTCCCCTCCCTCTAACTTACACGCTGTCCCTCCCCTCCCGCTAACTTACACGCTGTCCTTCCCCTCTCTCTAACTTACACGCTGTCCCTCCCCTCCCGCTAACTTACACGCTGTCTCTCCCCTCCCTCTAACTTACACGCTGTCTCTCCCCTCTCTCTAACTTACACGCTGTCTCTCCCCTCCCTCTAACTTACACGCTGTCTCTCCCCTCTCTCTAACTTACACGCTGTCCCTCCCCTCCCTCTAACTTACACGCTGTCCCTCCCCTCCCTCTAACTTACACGCTGTCTCTCCCCTCCCGCTAACTTACACGCTGTCCCTCCCCTCTCTCTAACTTACACGCTGTCTCTCCCCTCCCGCTAACTTACACGCTGTCCCTCCCCTCCCTCTAACTTACACGCTGTCTCTCCCCTCCCGCTAACTTACACGCTGTCCCTCCCCTCTCTCTAACTTACACGCTGTCCCTCCCCTCCCTCTAACTTACACGCTGTCTCTCCCCTTACTCTAACTTACACGCTGTCCCTCCCCTCACTCTAACTTACACGCTGTCCCTCCCCTCCCTCTAACTTACACGCTGTCCCTCCCCTCACTCTAACTTACACGCTGTCCCTCCCCTCCCTCTAACTTACACGCTGTCTCTCCCCTTACTCTAACTTACACGCTGTCCCTCCCCTCACTCTAACTTACACGCTGTCCCTCCCCTCCCTCTAACTTACACGCTGTCCCTCCCTTCACTCTAACTTACACGCTGTCTCTCCCCTTACTCTAACTTACACGCTGTCCCTCCCCTCACTCTAACTTACACGCTGTCCCTCCCCTCCCTCTAACTTACACGCTGTCTCTCCCCTTACTCTAACTTACACGCTGTCCCTCCCCTCACTCTAACTTACACGCTGTCTCTCCCCTTACTCTAACTTACACGCTGTCCCTCCCCTCCCTCTAACTTACACGCTGTCCCTCCCCTCCCGCTAACTTGCACGCTGTCCCTCCCCTCCCTCTAACTTACACGCTGTCCTTCCCCTCTCTCTAACTTGCACGCTGTCCCTCCCCACTGGTGTGATATATATAGCTACATGCTGTATCATTCTGTCGTGGTATGATATAATGATCATCCCATCCATTATATTAACACAAAGCTGGTTTTAACAGCTGCAGAGGTTTCTGTTGATGTAGGCAACCTGCACTTTCTCATATTTTATTGACGTTTAAAAGAAATTCGAGAAATCTGTTTGCACAGAAGAAGGTGTGTCGACAAAGTCTACGTATATTATTTACCTGTAAATTACCCCACAAACATAGCTCCTTTATCTAGTTATACAACTTTTATACCTGGTATTTTATAAAGGGACATTTTATAGTCATTCCTGTGTCTAAACGAGAATAGAAGATAAAGATATATGGTTATACATGTCCATGTAATTTATGATCAAACTTGAACTCAGTAGAAAACATACAGACTTTTGTTTGTATCAGTCAAAGTTAAAGAAAAACAGCACAGCCTTAAAGACATTCACACGTGTCTGAAAACTGCCTACATAATAGGATCATATTTCTTAACGTCTGGTTGTATATCTTAATTTATGTCTGTATGTCCTCCCGTCTGTATGTATGTCCTTATTTTTGTCTGTCCGTCCTTACTTCCTTAATTCTGCTTGTACATGTATAATATAATGTCTGCCTGCCTGGCTTTACATCCGTTTGCTTGACAAACTTTCTGTGTGTCCTTTTATATATCAGATTGTAGTGTAATTATCTAGGTGATAGAACACGAATCATTAATGTTTTGATATCAATTTGCAACGTGCACGTCCGAGGAAAAGTCGAGACCACATCCACGAGCGTATGTCAGAATCTAGAGTAAGGTAATTATAGTTATAGCAGTAGCCTCGCGCGCTCTTCCCTACACCGACTACACCGACACGTAGAAAAGTTGATTTATAGCGGACATCTGTCAATACTGCTTCTCTACTTTAGAACTCTCTCATTTACTTTCCATCTCCTCCTTTCTTACTTTCCTTCCTCCTCCTTTCTTACTTTCTTTCCTCCACCTTTCTTACTTTCCTCTCTCCTCCTTTCTTACTCTCCTCCTTTTCTTCTCTCTCCTCCTATCTTACATTCCTTTCTCCTTCTTTCTTACTTTCTTTCCTCCACCTTTCTTACTTTCCTCTCTCCTCCTTTCTTACTCTCCTCCTTTTCTTCTCTCTCCTCCTATCTTACATTCCTTTCTCCTTCTTTCTTACTTTCATACCTTCTCCTTTCTTACTTTATTCCTTTCTCCTTTCTTACTTCATTCCCTTCTCCTTTCTTACTTTCCTTCCTCCTCCTTTCTTATATTTCTTATATTTGCCCCATCTCTTTCCTTATCTTCCTCTCTCTTTCCTTATCTTCCTCCCTTTTTCTTTATCTTCCTCCCTCTGTTTCTCTCTCTTTCCTCCCTCCTCCTTCCCACGTTCCATGGTTTCAACTGACTTTTGTATTAAACATCGCATCTCTCAGCATAATGACATATATGTCTTTAAGTTACACACTCCAAATGTTTGCCATTATGAGAACACGGTATTTTAGAAAAGTGTTATCACACAGACTCAGTTATAAATAAGGTCGGTCATAAATTGCATGGGAAATAATATAGAGAACAATACGACGGTCGGAAGCGGCCCCGAACAATGCCTTTTATCTATTTATTTTTTTCATTTTTTTTTTTCATTTTGTTTTCCAAATAATGAATGTCCTATCTGCGGCCTTCATTCTAGTTTGCTACACAACGATTTAAACAAGTGAAAAAGACAAGTTTTGACTGAAATGGTGGTCCGCTTGAGCTCCTTTAAATATAGTTGTCAATAATTCAATGTTGATCTCCCAAAGAAACATTCCTTTAGACGAATCTATTATTGTGTTGTTATCGTGTACTTACATGTTTATCCCGTGTAGATGGAGCTGTTGTTGTGGGGCTGTTTTAAACCAATTACACAGAACGCCAAACGAAAGACTACAACCATGAACATTCTTATTGTAAATTAAATTTGATTTATTGACACCGATTGCCTCTTTCGTCTTTCACCGCAAATAAAAGTTGGCCAATTTTCACCAGCGTTGACACGTCTACACGTGCATTCTCGCGCGTACGAGGCTCCCCGTTATAAATTGATAAAGATCTCGACAGACACAGTTTTCATGTTAACAACTGCTTCTGGTCAGGATTTTGACACTTGTGTATTAAACTGTTGAGGTGAAGAAAGCTTAACTGTGGTAGAATGGAAGATTTATCCATTTCCGAGCCATTTTCTACAAAATTCCCTACCTCCACCGTTAATACTAATGAGGCCGTACTCCATAGCGGGATAATTACTAAAAGTTCCGCGAACATTTTCCGAAAGTTTTAAGTTCCCGAAAAATCCATCTTAATCAGAAAATCGTTGCGTGTCTCTAGTATTCTGTCATCAGCTTATATAGACAACACCCCTTGTCGAAATTCAAAATTTTACAAATCTTAAGTCCGAAATACCATGTGTTATTAGAGTATAGAATTTTATTGTTTTTAGAATTCTTTTTAGATTTTTTTTTTCGTGGAATTTCGATGGAAAAATGAATTGAGTGTTTCAGCATTTCTTGATGTATTGTTGTCTCTTATATTACCGGAACATGGAGTTTTCTGAATGTTGACGTCGTCGTTATAACGACTTTGTGACAATAGAATCGTAAATTGCACACTATTTTCAACAGCGCAAATAAGGATTAATCCTAACTGAAACATCCACTGGGAAATCCATTCGCTAAGATGATGGAGCTCTGTATTTCACTTAGAAATTTTCCACTCACAAGTCTTGTTGTTCGTGCAATGTTCGAATCGTCATTTAAATGAACTTTGTTCAAAACGTTTATGGTAAACATTATGGTGATTACATTGCTTGTTCCACGAGCCAGAAAAAAAAACTTTATTCCTATACCAAAACAAAATCAGAATCCACAACCAATATTTGTGATGTTGTTTACTAGTTTTTTAAAGATTTTTTGATGTTGAAAACTTACGAAATACATAGTATACATGTAGTTGAATGTATTCGATATACATCTGTAATATAGGTACAAAAAGCTAGCTGCTAAGAACAATGAGGTATTTACGTTTCCTTCATTGTCATCGCTTCCAAGGCAGAGACATGGGGACAATTATTTCCTTTTTATTTGTTACACATTCTTCGTTTGTCGTTTCTCATATTTTTTTTATATATCAGTTCCTTGGCCATGGGCCCTATTGGAGATAATAACGAATCATGGTAATATAGATGTGTGAAGAGAGCCAGTTTACTACACTTCATGTAGAACGTTCTCGGGTTTAATTGAAAGGGAATTGAGAATAAATCGGTGTAAATAAAATTGTTTGACTACATACATCATGCATGATGATACTGATCACATGCCCGTTGGACATGCGCGGCCGGACACCCTCGGACACCACTGACCACAGTCATACGTAACCCTACTTAGTACCTATCTGTTCTAACGTGCCGACAGGTAAGTAAGGTAGACAGGTAAGAATACGGGTAATTACAGGTAGATTTGTAACAAAAAATGTCAAAGATATGTACAAGGTATATCTGATACCCATCTTAGCATTCGATACACCTGTCAACGATACAGGACATCAAAGAGGGAAAACGCCGCCCAGGTAGAGTCCGTACCTGTCTGTTAACAGGATAGTAAGTCATTAATGATGCTCCCGATGCTTCATTTCCTCCCAGAATGTTGCCGATTACACAAACAGATTTCAAAGATAAATTGTCAATTTACAATCTTCAGGACTAATAATGACATCAGGGTAATGTTAGAGTCGGCCATCGGTAAATGATTCCGGATTTCATGCCAAAAAAACTGATAACGGAGACATCCCTTCTCAGAACGAGGCTTGTCAATATCCACATGGCCCTTTTACACTGTAGAGATTTTGTGGAAGTTTCTCTTAACAAAGTCAAAGTATAACTCAATAATGAAATAAAAATAGAATTCAGTTTATCTGAAATTGATGCCAGACTTTATTTTTGACGCCTTCATGAAGTTCGTAAAATCTTTTACAATATTTCCAAAAATAATTAATTCACGTTTGTTCCAGTTGTTATATGCAATGTACATTGTACATGTGTTACAAAAATTAGTTATTTTGCAAAATAATACTGCTTGTGGAAGTGGAGCACCCTGTAGCAGGACTATAAGTTTACGAAATGTATTGCCTGAATTTTCTTTCCAGGTGAGAGAAAAGGAAGTTGAACGATATTATATCAAATATATCAGTATTAGTTTCCAACCAAGGACACCAAGTTTGTTTCGAATTCATTTTACCATGTTTTAAAAGTAGTGGTTGTTTTGGTAGTTAAAATCACTCCGAGGTTATGACGTAGTACACATATTGCCATTGGGTAAAATCTGTCACGTCTCGTCTACGTTATTAATACGTCACTGAACCAAACACGTGTTAACGAGGGTGGATGACAAATTAATCAACCGGAAGCGTTACGGTACATCGAAGGAAAGCCCGTCTCTATGAGTCTACCCGTCATACCTGTCGCACCTTTGATGGTGTTATATTAGTTCTATATAAGTTATCGCTTAGTTATGCCTTCTGACGCGTTCCGTCACTAGGATCAAGCCCCGCAGTCTATTACCAGACCTCCATCATTAATTAGTTATACACGTGTGGTGAATGTAGGTACATGTATGTCGCGGAAGGTTTTGTAGAGGCGGTACATGTGTTATTCCTTTATACGTACCGAAATTCCAGGTAGACTTCTGTCGGAAGTACGATTGTGAACGTGACGATAGTCTCTCTGCATTCCGTATTCCACGTCCAGGCATACATTTTCAGATCCCATATTACTTGAGCTTAGCTCAATGATAAATCGATTCATATCAATTTCCTAATTAGCTGGAATGTTAATTTTGGGTGATTTGTGTTCCCAGTGGTCACTTCAAATTAACATATATGTTTATACATGTACCACGACAAAAGTTTAGCAAGTGATTAGTATTAAATTTCAATCTAATTACAAATGCTTTGTAATTGTTAATCATTGGCTATTTGAAAAATCATACACGTATACCTATATTATTTACTTGAATAGTTCAAACGTAACTGTTGTATGATTTTATTCAACAACTATTTACTATTATTAAGCATTTACCGATACCGCATTCTGAGGTTTTAGCTCAAGGTTCAATATCTGTAAAGCGTTCATAAATTATACTAAAAAGGAGTTACGATATAGGTTTGGGGTTAAGTAAACTTTATATGCAAATCAATGTATGTAATGTCGAGATGGGTTAACAAAGAATGAAATGAATGAAAGAGTAAACGAGAAAATATGAAAATAAAGAGTGCGAGATGAGAAAGAGGCTTCCTGTGAGAGGCGTCATTTTGTAGGAGGGTTGAATCCAGGCTTCCTGTGAGAGGCGACATTTAGTAAGAGAGGTTAATCCATGCCTTTTGCGAGAGACGACATTTTGTAAGAGTGGTGAATTCATGACTCCCTACCCTTGTATCTCTCAAATGCTAACGGGGAATAAAAACAAAAAATGTTCGTGAAAAAAATGTGGTAAAAAACAAAAGTAGCACCAGCACTAAATAATAAGAATACACGTGTTTGATAAGGACTTTTATTTACGTCGTCCGGGAAGTCCCGGCATGCTACAGTTGCACGCGTCACCACCAAGCTGTATCTTACACAGAGTATCACATATGTCCGTGGTTGTTTTTAGTTTCGGTGCGATCGTAGTTGTCTTAAAAATCCGCAGTGGCATCGGCGTCGTTTCCGGTTCCGGTTTCGGTGAGGTTGTTACTTGTGGGTGGGATGTGTGATGGTGGTGGTGATGGTGTACCTGTCTCTCTATTAACTCTGAAACTGAATTGTACATGTCTATTTTATATAAAACTGTTAAGAATCGACTTGGTTATTTACAGAATTGCTAATATAGTTTTATTTCATACTACTTCAAACTATTTATACTCAATTTTCCGTTGATAACTGACATTTTAAACAAATAAATAAAGAAAGAATCAAATCTCCTCGGATGTTATTCCTTAGTTGGCACTACATAATGTAATCATATATTTTGTATAGTATTGTAGAATACAATGATTATGTAGGATACAAATGTATATTGTGTCAGTCTCTCTATTGTATTAGGGAACTGAATAATTATTATGTCCATGGTATTGGTGTGCTTATCGTTCTTTGATATGCTTAGTGATCGCCACTGCCTCGGTCCTCGTTTTGAGAACGTGATATTCCCTTGATCTGACCTAAATACACAAACCATGTGTCGATAATGAAACAGGGGACGTTTACTGTTCCACAACACATTTTTGTATTTTCCTGAACGTTTTGATAATTTCCTTAAATCTACATTAAATCCTCATTTCATCCTATTTGTTTACACGCGCTGTTCCCTAGTTCCTGTGTCATTCCCAAATTGTACCGTCCCGAGCTGACAAGGAACCACCAGGAATCTATGAGCGTTTGCTTCGAGAACAGACAAAAGATCTACGGAACTGACGAATTAGTCTCAAAAAAAATTATCGTTCAGATAGTTCGCTATGATTGGTATGTTACAGTAACTAAGGAATTATTATATAAATTACTGCACTATCGTGTAATACTGTGGCCTTGTATATGGTTTATTATAAAATACCACATGGGACCAGAAAATGGTGTAGGGGCATCAGGTTATTGAGTTTCAATTATTGACGTCACAATAATATATTTGGGACACTGCCCGACATTTTGTACAGATAAGAACGCTTGTCCGAATATGACATGATGCTATAAATACAAGTAGCTAAGTTTAGTTGTAAATAAATCTTGTTCGCACGTTGTCGATTGACAATTTTACTATTTTGAAGGTTCAACTTTTCTATGGTCGACATAATTGTAAAAAAAATCAGATAATACAATTATGAAAATATATACATAAAATCGTGTATTACATTGATGATCCATTTCATATTTTCCGCGAAAGATTCGCTCTTAAGCTGAAATCTTTGGTAAACACGCCAAATTAACAAACAAACAAACAAAACAACAAAAAATATATTAAAAACAAAAACAAACAAAACAAAACATTTTTTTTACTAAAATACCGTTTAGTCGAATTTCTTCATTGATCGACACGAATTTCAAGCAACTGTAACTCTCTACGATACATAGACAAATGGAATGTGTTATTGATACCTGATAAGTGGTCCAAGTGCATGTTACAGTCACAGCGGGAGATGGAGCCGGAAGTGGAGCCGGAAAGTGGAGCCGGATAGTCGACAGCGGAGGATACAGGAGAGAGAGCCATGTACAGCGGTATTGTACATACTAAGGACCAGGATGGCGAGGACCACGGACAGATTCATCTCTAAGTCTGTAACAACAGCAAAAAAAAATTCATTTATTTATGAACATCGATGCCATTTAGTTAGTAGTTAATCTGCTATTCTGTTAAACGTCATTGCAGTCTTTTTGTTTCTGCATATTCTACATGTATTTATTCCGGAATCAGTTTCTGTCCTCTTCTTAACTGCTTCTCTAGGCTTAGACATCTTGTTCATATCGTACTTCCTCAAGAGTCTCCATATAAATCTATAGTTTGATAGTACTGTGCCTTCATTTTGCAAACTTTGGTTAAGAATCATTGGTTTGTTTCCAATGTTGGTTGTCTATGTTGTTTTTGGTCGCCGGTATCCCTGACGAGTCCTCGGACTAACAGCTGTATGAGGTAGTGTCATTCCTCACCTGGAATATACCTTCACGATCATTATATCCCTGTATCAATTCACCTGTGTGACTTTACTACACGTTACAGTTAATATGGTGTAGATATATAGGACTCATTAGGTAAGGGCTCGGTAGGGCATTGTCCTAAACTGTGTTAGGTATTTTATATGGTGTTTAACACTAATAAAACCTAATAAATCTACCGAAATAACTAGGGTGTAATTAGGTGTTGTTGTGACTACTTGACCAAAGAAATACAGGTGTTCCCCTTATGTTATATACATGTAGTCGTAAAGTAGAAAACTGTAGGGCTCGTACGTGATGGCTTCGTGAAAGGTATTCCAGATGTATCGTGAAACATATTCTCCAGGTCGGTAAGGATAGCTATATAAAAGGTTATCTTACACAACCAATACAGAACATGAAAAAATAATGGTTGTGTTAGATAACCTTTTATTATATAGTCTTCCATATATAACTTTATCTTAACAACATCTTAACGGCTTACATCGACGTATCAACAATCCCAAACTGTATAACATAAACCACGAAATATATTATTGTAATATTATTGTTACATGTGCTAACCACGAAAATATCTACCCGCTAAACAGTTTGAAGACTCCAAACCGCGAAATAAAATACACACGAATATATCATGTTGTACAGTATCGTTATACTCTAAGACAAGATATATCAGCTTACAGAGGAAGAAATGGAAAGCGTTAAAATGTAAAGATAAACATTTTGTGTTATACGGCGTGATGAAAAAATATATAAAAAATATTATAAAATATTTCACAAACGAATTAGAAATCATAGTAATTTGATAATACTTGTTTGTTAACAATGAGCAGCTTTTCACTTTCTGATGACTCGCCAAAACTTTAAAGTTGTTAAAATGCATTGCATGCCATTGACGTATTTACAAGGATGTTAACTTGATTCATTGTCTGTCTAGACTGATTCATTCAATCCATCGTAATTCATTGTTTAAGTCATTATCAGTACATATCCATACAGAGAAAAGCAGAAACAACCAAGACGTAAGAATGGAAATGATATGATAACAGACGAAATCCGAGGGCAAAGTATAGTGAACAGGGGTTTCTAAGGAGTCAGCTTCAAATCTACGACAGGCGACATCGGAGGCTGTAAAATGTAGGACGAATGTCGTATAACAGGTATGGAGGATATGTCATCGAGACGAACACTCGATATATATCTAAACAGGGACAGACAGATACCTACACTGTATTGTAAAGCAGTTAGAATCAATGTAGGTTGGTGGCATAACAAACAACAACTCATGAACATGTCTACAGATAAAAGTGGAACAATTAAACGAGGAAGGATGGCATGCTACTACTGAGGAACAGGACGTCCAGTTGTATTATCACACCATGCTATTACCGACAACGTTATTGCCATACAGATGTAAAACAATGGTATTTAGTAGTAGGGTGTTTGCAAACAATTGTATTTTTCATCTTATTGTAGTAACTTAATATTTCATTACAAGTAAAAGCATACATTAGAGGGCCTAGCTGATCATTTTTGTTTTCGCTGTTACACGTGATTAATAAATGACATCCTGAGTATCACTATTAAGTCGGATAACATAAAAATATTAATTTTAACATCATAATTGATCTCTGGTCTATGGTAATATTGTAATAAACTGATGTTTTCTAACACTTACCGGATGTTCATTGACTTCCAAGATGCACTGAAACATCTACTAATCACGATAACCGATCAGTTTACGGTATTATCGTGGTATAAGTACGTGCGTAGGTAAATGATAAGAACAATAAAATCGTGAACAGCGTGCGCCATGTATAGTCTTATCACGTGACCTACTGACCCGTCATTTATATCACGTCAATCTTGTCAGATCAATTCTCACTTTTGCCACGTGATCTAAACATAATGACGAAGATTAGGACACATGTAGTAATAGCAGGGAATTGGTAAATACAAACACGTGAATAACACGGATTAAATAGCAGGGTACGAGCAATCGGGAATATAGAACTGCTCCATACAGCTGTCCCGTCCTTCTAGGACTCGTCAGTGATGTTAGGGACATCATACAGCTGTTTGTCCTTCTAGGACTCGTCAGTGACGTTAGGGACATCATACAACTGATCCGTCCTTCTAGGACTCGTCAGTGATGTTAGGGACATCATACAACTGATCCGTCCTTCTAGGACTCGTCAGTGATGTTAGGGCCGAAATTGTTGACATAAACATAGATAGTTATTCTAATTATGAACTGCTCATAAAATAGGGGAGAAGTAAGCACATGGCAAGTATAGTTGAGTGTAGACTAAAGGTTACACCCAGGTGCAGTCAGTGTGCACTCCGTTTGGACTCCATTTAAACAAAGAGTGCACTCCAAGTGGACTCTGAGTCTACCCGGAGTCCTATAAGACACCAAGTCTGTCCTGGGTCTATTATCAGACCATATCATACACTGTATATATAAATACTTTGATATTTTTATGTAATTCATGCATAAATAAATACATTTTACCTATTACTTTTTTTCTGTTTATATCATAATTAACATTTGTTTAGTCTACTAGGAATATTTTTACTGTTAATTCATGTTATCATTAATACCTATATACAGATGTATTAAATTTATATTGATAAAGATGTACGAACGAGAGATACACAATTGTACTCTAATCAGGTTCCTTTTTAGTATCTTGCTTATTATTTCATATGTTATTAAAATGTAGCTAAAATATATTACTTTTAGTTAAGGAATTTATAATAAAATGGTTGTTTCAATATTAATTTCTGTATATCTATGTCTGACTTTAAAGGATGTTTAAATAATGTATAGATCAATTATCAATATTGCAATTTTACAGCATTAATGAATTATGTAGATTAGAATATCATGAAAAAATGAAAATAAGTTTCCGGAATGATAAAAAATAAATAAACAATTGAATGAATAAAAAATAATGAATGAAGTATGGCGAGTGATACCCCTTGTATGAGGACATTTTTGTATTTGTTTGTGTATTTTCAAAAATAAAATGTATAGAACCAAACAAAAAAGCATGGTTACAAATGTAACGTTTCACGTCCCAGTTAAGTCATTTATTCATTCATTCATTCATTCATTCATTTATTCATTCATTTAATCATTGACACACATTAGAGTATTGCATGACACCCACAGTCATGAATGCATGTATTATTTACTTCAGAATCGAAACATGTCATTAAAATACTTACGCTCCCGTTAAATTTTGACACGTTTGAATGTCTGAGTTAGCATTTCACACACAATTCTATTATTTAAAATACCAAGACTATGACCAGTGGTCAAGAACTGGACAAACGGATGTAGATGTCAGCGTGTTTCGATGAAAGTATTTATGTTCTGTTTAGAAATACCTGCCTATTAATGGGACATTAGATAGGCTACACGCTACAAGCGAGATATCCATTCAGTACCTTGTCAATGGTAGCACAATTAACCTGGAAGAATTGAAACAACGGGTGGCCACTCCCACATACGAGATAACACGAGATTAATGGCTGCACTGACGGAAGCTCTTTAATGATGAAGGTACATTTGGTATGACAGTTCTAACTATCTGTCATCCGACACCTAACAATTTCTCGGACATTAGGGTTTGGTAATTTCTGTGTATGTAGCGAGCCCCTTGACTGGGGCAGCTCAGCCCCCTAGGGGCTTGCTGTATTGTGAAGTGTCGCGAGAGCGAGTCGGATGGCGCTGAGACCGTCATTTGTCAGGGAAAGTCAATACGGAGGTGTCTGCATACCAGGGGTGGGCTAGACTTGATTACTGCAGAGTGGCACAGTTTCTGTAGAGGGCCCAGAAAATCTCAGATACTATATACGCTACATGTTAAGACTAACAGGCTTATTTAGGATTGGTTTTGGATATAAATACAGTACCGTAATGACGAATATTGAATTTCAATATTTCTACGTTATCATATGTCCCTTAACTGTAAGTACTGATTATAATATATCTTCATTAAGCTGTATGGTGATGTTTCACATTTCAGAGTGATTTCATTTCTGTCATACCCTCCTCACATAGCAGTATACCATTGTATCTGCATTTATTATCAAAAACTGATCTGGATGCTTTTGAATATTTCCAATGTGTATACAAAGATATTTACTTTAATACATGATTATGAGCATCAACATTTACAGCATATCTTCATCTAGCAATGAATATGGAAGATTTTTTATTTTTTTTATTTTAGGATGTATTTAAGTCATCTGTAACACTGACTGTTAAGATAATGTGTTACTCTTACATACTTACATATTGATAGCATTGAAGCCTGTCTGTACACGTGTGTGTCCTCTTTAGTATCATTCAACTATGTCAGGACGTTGAATCACTCACCTTGGACACAGGGCCAAATTTAATGAGCAACACATAGGTCAACGCCAAATTCAATGAGAATTCCGTTATAAATAGAATTTAATTTGGACGGATTATCCCTGAATGACTGTTTCTATTTTGTTGAAGTTTGGTTTGATAACATCCTGCAATAGTTTAAATGGACCAGAGAACGTCTCTGTATAGTGTCTATAGGCGGGGAAGAAAACTGTCGCCAGCATCTCTGGTGATGGTAACTGTTATATGTAGTTCAGGATCTGACTAATAGTCGTCTAAATGTCACATCGAAATGACAAAAATGTCGTCTATACAATATTGCCAGTTTGGAAATATTTCAGCGTTTACGCAATATCTATCTTTATACTATTTAATCCAAACTCCCTATCTTGTGTGTTCTTATACTTCTGGAACGCTCAACGTTACAAATATCTACAAACTAATTCAAATTAGCAATATTCTATCTTTGATTATAACATCAAACGAAAGGTTCTCTGATTGGTGGACTTGTTCACCCCTGTCCTCCGTTACCTCCGAAATCAACCCGGCATTGTTTATGAGTCCTAGAAAGGCTAAAGAGATGTAGTACTCAGTTTTACGTATTAGACAGGTGATATACAATTGTGTGCTTTTGTACATTATGTTTCAAACAGTTTCATTATAATTTGTGTGTTACACCTATTTATGGGTATAACTAGTGACCATACAGGTATAACTATTGACCATACAGGTGTAACTAGTGACCATACAGGTATAACTATTGACCATACAGGTGTAACTAGTGACCATACAGGTATAACTATTGACCATACAGGTGTAACTATTGACCATACAGGTGTAACTAGTGACCATACAGGTGTAACTAGTGACCATACAGGTATAAGCATTCTTTCTTGTTAGCTCTATTGGAAGTCCGAAGAGCTGGGTATCGAGCCATGGTCACCATTGTGCCAGTATTACAGATCGTCAGTATACTCGGTTGAGAGATAATTAAAAACGTCTAATTTATAAATGTGTTGAATGGGGTTTTTTTAACGCGCACCTCGGAAGATATGTAGATAGCTACAGCTATTAATAGCCGCCATGAAAATGGCAACAGAAATCATATATTTACATTAGGGTGATTTGAAAAAAGACATAAAGAACAAAGTGATTTCTAATTGTTCAACTTTTGATAGCTATATATGATAAGATGCTAAATTGTCGGAACAGCCGGTGATCCCGCTAATGCACCATCATTTACCGTGTCCTTCCGCTTAGCAATTTCAAGTCGATTTTTTGTTTTCTGTTTTTGCTTTTTATTCAAAACAAAAAGACATCAAATAACGACAAAAACAATAATTCGTGTTAAATTAGAATTATTTTATGTGAAAAGATGGCAAAGAAAACACAGTTTATGGAAACGAAATGGGGACTATTTTTAGGCGTATTGTTTATCTAACTGTTGTAATATGTGGAAAATCAGCACGTGAAAGGATGTTTTCATACTGTTTTCATAGTGTTTGTATGGCCAAATGCTGGCTGTTTTCACTTGTGTATGTTCACATAAAGAATCAACATTCAGAATGTAAATATATAGAAACAAAAAATATATAGAACGTTGTTTATAAGAACTAGCTGTGTTTGAATGCTAAGAACAAGTATACTTTAAATGTTGGAATATGGTGTAATTGTAGTCGCAAATTAAAGAGAAAAGCTGATACTGTTGCGAACATGCTGTTTCGGGGTATTTGGGTTACATGTAAAGAAGGAGTTGGGGTCTACTTCATTTGATACCTGATAAAACAAAATGTTGCATGGTTTATGAGAGGGGGATTGTGGTTAAACTATACAAAACAACTCTCGGTACAATTCAACATTTTATTTTATACCAAAATTATTCGTTATACTTGAAGTTGAGATACATACTCTAACATTGTCATTACATACTGGGGTAAACAAAATGAACCTTATCTAGACATGCTCTGGTATTACTTACCAAAGTAACGACTCGAAGTAAAACATATATATCTATTTTAACATAGACTAATTAATCACTAGCATTTAATTCAAAGCTTCTAATGTGTTCATGTTGGAATGTTGGTATATTGAAATATCAACTTTTTTATATTCTTTAGGCTAAAATTTCGCTTCGCCATATCTACATTTCAACAGCTTAGTTTCCTTCCACTCAAATCATGTGCAAGTCATATATTTACGATAGAATTACAGTATTTAAAACTAGAAAAGCACATGTACAATCAAAGAAATCACAGTTTATATTTTTTATAACTGACAGGATTTAAAATCATAAATGTAAGCTAACTTAATTTTGTCATTAGATAATTAAGCTTGATGGAGCCCGTCCTGTGTGTGATACAGGAATGTATGGGTTATAACATGATCTACGGATATACAACTATTCTATTCATGTCGACGGAACGAGGACAATTTATGATTCCTTCACCTAGATAGGTGTCAATGATTGCAGCTTGTAATCTGAGGAATTTTCACCGTAACAAAAGAAGAAAAAAAGCTGGAGCAGTTTATATTTCGTTCATTTTTATTCCTGAAACTGACACCAGAGCTATTTTGAAAGGTGTAAGAACAGCCCCCTACATACATATCAATTTCTATACTACAGTCCCTTATTTGCATATTTGACTCGTCCATGTCAAATAAACTGGGTTTATTATGTTCAAAATAAGGGATGACAGGTAGAAATTTGCCACACATAGAGACATCAACTCTGGGCACATGATATCACACCCTGCTGTGAGAAAGGTAAACACGGTCTTCCACCAGAGACTTTCAGGGGGTACTGGTGCAACCTGTATTTAATTTTCACCATTAACGTTTCCGCGGGTACCTGCTACCAGTTTGATATCCCCTGATTAATTGTTGCACTTTACTCAGCTTCTAATCATACGCTGACTACTTTTTTGGTATCGGATGTCTATTAGCTAAACAAGCGCCGCTGTGAGATAGAATTGTCGCGGAGAGCCGGCAATATATCTCCTAGGCGAAAATGTCAAGTGGAAATATACATCTCTATCACACAGGGAAATTAAAACCCTAAAATGAAATGTATCAATTAAGGTTTCCCGACGGGAAGTGGTCGAAGGTACAAGGCAGTGTTCACGTCCATGCTGGGCGGATATACATCATGTCGACCCTTGGCCACCGGGGTTGCCTGTGACCACATCTGTGCCCGGAAACGATAAAAAACCTATAAAATACTGAAACACACGGGTGGTGAAATTCCGGATTCAGTCTCATTCAACACATAATATACTGCCTGAATAATTTGTACATAGTGGTCTATTTCCAAATGTGGTCTGCATGTAAAAAATACTTTAGGAGATCCTGTAATTTTCAATATACATGTATTTCTCATCATTACTGACATACTTGGTTGACAATAAACCTGTCGTGTGATATGATTATGGTTTATTAAACCTTGTAAAAATGTAATGAAAGTCATGCTATGGGAGTCGACAAAAATGTCCATTCTATATAGTTAATATTAAAAACCGCTGCAGAATTTTATTTAAACTTCACAATATTTAATGTGAACTGCCAGAAAGTACATTTAATAGCAAGTCAACATGACAAAGATACAATTTACGACATATAGGGTTTTCCGAGCACCTGTACCTCTCTACATCGTAAAGAACACGTGGACAATAATTGATTGTGGTCCTCCCGACACTTTAAATGAAACTGGTTAATACGTATATCGAATATATATCGTACATACTACAGGTAACAGATGATATACACCTGATAACGCATGCGCTCAAATGGCTTTCGATCAACGTAATCCCAAGTCGTAAAATCGTATGCAGGAAACTTATGCTGTTGTTGCTTTTCCTTTTCGGAATGTTTTGTTTGTTGACTTGTTTTCTATTGTCGGCTATGATATAGATATATCAATGTATATCTGTGTGTTGTGTAGTATAGTTCACCCTCTGTATGGTTTCCTAACCTTTTTGTTATCTTGTCCCTGTGTGTAGATACCGTAGTAGATGTCCAAGTTTATTCTGAAATATATTGTTTATTCAATAATCAACATATTTTCACATTGGTCTGCGAAGAGAACTGAAACAGCATGATATGGAAGTTATTGTATATAATACGTTTTTCAGTTATAAAATCGAAGTAACGATAAAATAAACTATTTAAACATCATCACCCGTAATTGTTTTAAAAACTATGTGACCGTGTTTGATATATTAAAAGAGAAGTCGTTCGTCTAATCAATTTCAAAATTTATTCTCGGAATTGTACGACCTATTGTGTTATATAAATGTGCTGCATTTCCTGAATTCTAATTACCTTATTATTTCTAAGATAGGCTTCATAACTTTACATGGTTGACATGGTTGGGCGTTCTGTGGAAGATGAATTCCCCTCTCCACTAGAATCATTAACAGGGATAAACAATATCAAATGAACACAATACTCGAGCGTACATACAAAACTCCTTTCTTTTACTGCTGTATAGAAGTAAAAATCACAGACAATTATCGCAATTACTTCATGATCAAAGCAAACAGATTTACACTTTAAGTAACTTTTTCATCGACACAGAACGGGCAGGTTCGAAAAAACGCCTCCGTGTGAGGAATAAATATTCAACCACAATCATAAGCATATATCATAGCTCATTAGTGGGTTGTCTCTCAACAAACACAGGAGCATCGCGAGGTAATTTGTCAATAAAGTGTACATTAACAATTTTGACAGTGTTGCGTTAAGACAAACATTAGTGTTGTTAGCATTATATGTGCTGGTGCAGTAAATGTCAAGACAAAGGTTTACATACGTACATGAAACGTAACTATCGTTATTTTCCTTAAACGACCGATTGTTACTACATACGTATTGGCGTTTACTTAATACTTTGAAATCATCTATAATCATGGATCAATTCTTAGATGAAAATCATGAAATCAATTTTGGAAAATGTTTCCTCAATCATATTTGCGCGCAATCTATTGGTTATTTTTACATACACGTTCTGTCGACCTGAATTCGTCCAGAGTGTCCATAATATATACGTTAATATTGATGAAACATTATTGTGTGCGATAACTCACTTCATAAACATGAATTAAGAAAATTATATAAAACAGATGAAACTGTAATACATTGTCACCTAATAAGACAAATGATACCTAGTAACAAATCAAATTGAAGCTATGAACGTGATAGTTATGTATCAATGTAAAATACTAAACATCTCGCAATAAATTTTCATTATATATGTTCCACCAATATTCTTTAACTGACATTTTATTCCTTGAATGTACATCGTATGGTTTAATACATTCTCGTTTATATTACTACCTATATACATTGGAAAATGATTAAGCAGTTTTGTGACTTGATCACTTTGCTAGATAAAATTATGCAGAACTTCTGAGGGAGATGGATTGATATAAGCTTTCAGCTTGTTTCCAGAGCCTTTTGCAAATTATGTACTGATATTTTATATTTTTGTATGCGATGTCTATGAATAAAATAAAATACTGTTTAAATTTGGGATTTCGCATCAGGTCGAATTCGTAGTTACGGAACGACACAATTTGGAACACGTGAGAAAAAAAAACGAAAAATACCGTCAACCTTGTTGTCCGTATGACCAGACAGCAAGGCATGTAACCGTGTCCAAATGACACTATCCAATGGATGTTGTTGCCGTGATGTCTTCTACATTCTACTTGATTTGTTTTACGATGTTATAAACCCCATACAACGAAAGCATAACCAACCCAGACAAATAGGCTGTGTTAGATATGGTGTCGCGATAACCTTCAATTTCCAAGAAAACAAAGGAGCCGGAATTGTGCTTCAAGTCCATCAGTTAGATCCAGATCCCAACAGTAAATGCCATACTGTAAACTTTCTTATGAAATTCATCCACTCCGTTACCTTTTATTTAAGCATTGATGTCATTTTTTTTAGTTTCATGGGGTATGAAACAAATTTTGTTTGCAAACTTACGCGGATTCATACAGAAATTTGCAAACAAAATTTGTTTCATACCCCGATGAAACTAAAAAATAATTGACATCAACGCTTATAATTAATTTTCGAAAATGATTTTCTAATTTAAAACATGTTTTATGTACAATTTTACTGGTTTTAAATGGGATTCTTTTTCTCAAATCAATATGCAACGTCAATTGTCGTACTGTGACGTCACATATTTCGCGCCATTCTCGAAATTTCTTTCATAAAAGAATGAAAAGAATTTTTCGACCAATCACATTTGAGTATTTACCATGAAAACAAAGAAAAATTAATTATATGTATTATAAACAGTCTGGTTTCAAATTTATATCCGGAAGTGCACTAATGATTTCTTTAGTTCCTATATATTTAGATATTTTCATGTTTCCATAAATTTTTGTTTTGTTCTTTTTCTCACTTTGATGGTTTAGTTAACAGACCTGTGTCTGTATCAGTGATAGTCACCTGAGGTTAAATCATCTATGACATTGAAGTTGTCCTCATTAATCGTCACGGTTTGTGTCAAACAGTTCATGCCAGGCAACATTACTTGTCAGACAAACACATATACTCACACAGATCCTGAACAGTGAGCTTTGATGCTTAGTAATCTTTTATACGCTTAATGGGCATATCTTGGATTTTAAAAATCAAAAATGTTGTCAAATTACCAAATGATTTTGAAATTGAAACTAATTGGTGTTGACGAAAGGACAGGTGCCCGACTGGTCTTATAGTCGGAGTACTCAGTAATATCATTATCACATAATAATAGTTTACGTTAGTTGTTGCTTTCGGGTCCAATTACCGGTGGCGATGATAAGCAGTTGAGAGTGATACCGTGTCAATTTTATGGGCGGAAAATATGTCATTAAATCAATTTCCAAGCCAATAACACACAACCTTAATTGTTGCCGTTTCTTGTTAAATTATTAACAATTACTGAGCTTGGCGGTTGTGAGTTTCCGAGAGAGCGTGTCAACTGACAAAAATTAATTTTCTATTTTTTTTCGCAATGTCTATGGCTTCATTTTGTTCTATTAGCCTTGTCAGCTTAACACAAGATGATTTCAATACAGTTTTAGCATTGACTTAAATTGATACTTTTAAAAATCTTTAAGTTAAATGCGACACTAAGAAACGTGAATTTCAGAAGAAGGACATACAAGTAGAAATAATGCTAATTCATTAAACCTAATTTACTACCAATTTCTGTCACATAATTTATATCAAGTTGTATATAATTTGATTTCCGTAGTCACAATGGCCCAAACTCGAACATTCGGTAAAACTTTACTCTTTGTCCCTCACCCCGTCTGTTGCCCTGTAAAAATGATATTTTTAAAAAATAATAAGTCCCTCTCACATGGCCGGTCTGTGTTACTGTGAATCCCGGACAGGTGTTCCGTGATATTATCGGGTAATTGATTGTAAATATTGTTATAAACTGACAACTTGTTTTCGATACGATCATTTGGGATGTGTTTTATTACAGGGTATAATGACCACGGAGATGGAAAGCCGGTCTCATCAGATAGCGATCTTCACAGGCACAGCCAGTAGATCCACAGCGCCAACAACTTTATTAAATTTTTTTTCAAAAAAGCTTAATAAACATTGAAAACACTTATCATGGTATAAATTCACTTTTAATGAGCTGTACAGCAGAAATGGCAATTTAGGTAACTTCATCAAAAACATAAATATGCATGAGAAGACATGTACATGTTAACAGTTAGTGGGTATAGGGTTACAACACCTGCGAGGATGTACTCAGCAATTGCCTGTCATTGTCCTTTTTTACACGAGCAGGTTCGTCTCAGGACGAAGGAATTCAATCTGTCCCGATGTACCGGTTTATATAAGGTCAGGCATTACCTGTTACTACCCATTTCACGTGATAAAAGTACAAGCAATAGAACTGTCTGTCGGGGCCTTTTACACGAGTTGATTCCTCTCATGACGGCCTCAAGATGCTCAGGAATATCAAAAATCGTTTGCTGTTATCAAATACCTGGAATCAATTTCGTATTCAAATGCATTAAGTAGATACCTAGGGTAATAATGGTAACTGGTGAACTGTCCAGAGGAAGCGGTATGTATTTCTCAATAACCCGGTAATCTACCATCCTACTAATGCGAGGGTTCACGTTTTGTCAGTTGCGAGTTGCGAGTTGGAAAATGCGCAACTCGCATTTTGTAACTCGCAACTCGCAACTCGCAACTCGAAGAAAAGAAATCCTCTACTAATGTTGTATTACCCGGATGTGACGTATATATACATGTCAGGTGTCATCGATGACGTAAACACGCTTACCCTCCCGAAATAGTGACCCGATGAAGGATTTAAGGAATGTGTTATTGTAGACAATGGTTAAGTGACCTGTATTGGGTTAGGGTTAGTGTAGCTCTAACGTTCCATGAATTAGTTTTAATTAGTTTTAATTAAGTCTATTTAAAGATATATATTGTATATCGTTCATGAATCTTAATTTTAAGTACATTTGTATATATTAATGTAGCAACATTCATATTACTCTTAGGTCTGTGGATCTGTTTTTCCTCCTTCCATTCTTCTTTTTGTCTTTATAAATTAATACAATTATAAACTGTACTATGTCGGAATCACAATCTTTGTAATATATGTTTGCCTATCGATTTGATTCTTATTCAAACTTTGACTGGATTTATTGATTTGAAGTGGGAAATGTGTTTATCCACATAGTTTTTTCTTGTTGTGTTTAAGAGAAGAGGAATGATCGATTGAGTTCATTCTTTTTAATTTCCCTCGTACAGAACACCAGATTAAATTATTAGATTCCTGAAGTGGCTCAATGGTTTTAATCCTATTATACAGAGGTATGTGTTATACAACTCGCTAAGTCATTAGATATAGCATGAGATTCTAATCATAAATCACATCTGTAAGATAGATTTAGATTTATGAGTTTGTGTGTTATATTTCGGTATCTACAAATCTGAGTACATAGTGTAATTGTCTCGAGATTTAAAATGGTTTCCGCCCTGTGTTTGTCATATGCATGCTCATTGATGTATGTACATTTTTTTTAATGTCTTTGAGAGTTTTAAGATGAAGTTAATGTTTATTACTACCAAAAAAAGCAAGCTTTCGATGGAATACATGTACTTAAATAGACTGGAGGCGAAAAGCAATGGTGAATATGTGCTGATTTGAATCTCAGGAAAAAAAAATTTAGACGTTTAATCTAATGATAATATTATCAAAATGAAAGTTTATACAATGACGTTCTACTATTACAAGATTAAGGTACACGAAGTACGACAATTAAAGAGTCCATTACACCACTAAGCTATCTACATTGTTGGTATGTTGCTTTAATATAATAATGGATTTTGACTTTTTCAATGATAACTCCTCGAAAGGGAAAGTCCTAATTCATGATAATCCGAAATTATTCTTGCAATGTTCAATGTTAATGTTACCTGTGTTTGGGAGGGATTTAGATTGCCTGCTTTATTTGATCTTTATCGTGGAGAGTTTAATTAATTTTCATCTCAGGTGTTTGGCCTCTATATTGAAAACATAATGAAATTGTGGCCCTGCTATCGAGATCTTTATCGTGGAATGACACTTGTCAGTGATATAAAGACATTGTCATCATTTACGTGAGGGGTTGTTAAGTTAAAATAACATACCTCTCACTTACACACACCCGTAAAATATATATCCTCGTGTTAATGGAATAGGGAGTCTGTTTTTCCTGCCAAAGTAAGATGTATTATCTTCTGGCTAACTCATATCAGGTAACAATATTTTCTAAATACCTGTCCGGCGAAAATAGGTCTATTTCCAGTGATGTATGGTAGCAAGCCCTCTTTCGCTGTTAGAGGCTATTTTAAGTTCACTGTCTGTTTCTATTCGTTTTACAATAATCTACACCAGGTATCATGGTGCTGTTCTGGATTGGTTCTAACGATATTTAGACACCTGAATTTATTCTTTAAAGGGAAATAGTGTGTTTATATTAAATTATATAAAAATTAGTATCTACGCCATCCAGTACACTACTTACTCGATCGTTATTATGAAGAATAGCTCAAAGACACCTAATGAATTATATATTTATCGTTTTTGTGAAAATCCTTTATTTCTGTATAAAACACCATCAATATACCTGTACTTTACTGTTGTACAATGTATAATCGCTTTAACACCTACACTGAATCCTTTTAGATTTCACTTTGAAATCGTCATACATGTTCTTACTACATTTGTACACTTTTGTCAAAATATTTTATATATTGTACTTGTGTGTGTTATCTGAGATTATTTGTATGCTTTGTTATGCATTCATAAATTCGTTGCTTCGTTTTTAGTGTTACGAAACCTGACTAATTTGAAGCTCGTCCATACATAGCAGCAGATAATTTCCCCTTAAGTATTGTCCTTTGTTAAAGCTTATTTTTTCTATCAATTTATTTGCTCCTTCGTCCCTCCTGTTGAATAATATATGCAATAAATTTTCCCGTTTTGTATTTCGTTTATGCCCGCAATAATTGTTGCAGAAGTTTATGAAATATGCATAAGGTGTACCTCATTACCATATGTAATGAAGCCGTTGGTATTATTCTAATGAATCTCATTTAAATATGTAAATTCTTGTGGTGTTTTATTTGAATTAAGTGTTTTGCAACAGTTTTTTTCCCGACAATATTACAATTAACACAAGTGATATCAATTGCACCGGTTTTTTCGGCATAGCCGTATAATTTTCTTTTGGCCCCGGATATGACGCGAAGGTGGCGTTACTGGTCAAGATGAAGTATGTGATTGGCCAATGTAGCGGTAAATGCAAAATGCAGATATGCAGTTAAAAACGAAACAACATTAAGATTAAATGCAAGCTGAATAAGTGGACGTATCTATTCAAATGACACATTAATAAAATTATATTCCTGATTCAAATCCAGTCTTATTATCACCAAAAATGATTCAAACTGATATAACTGTTTCATCCGTGCTGAAATGCATTTATTAATTAGTTCGTTAATTTATTTCACCAGCAGTTTTACATTATAACCACCAGCATTAAACTATGCCGTTTATCTTTTTAAAGCTATTTCTTGTTAAGCATTATGACGTCATAATTTCAAAATGAACTTGACATAATGAGCAATTGGAAAAATATTTCTTCAAAATAACGGTGGTTGGGTAATTCATATTTACGGAAAGGGTATTGGCCCCTCACTTATAGTTTTTTGTTTGATTTTGTTTTACAGAATGTAATCTTAACTGAACAGGATTTTCTGTGTTGAATTTAATTGATAGTTTCTCAATTTTATTCTATCACCGAACAAAATATAGAGAAGAAAATAACCCATCGAAAATAAAAGAAATTATCAACCTGCATTCGTTTAAAAATACCAATCTGTTTCATAGCATGAAAATAACGAATAACGATAATATCTGAAAGTTTGGAAATTGATAACACCGTGTAACAAGCCTACTTAACTCTATAATTTAATGTTTGCTAAGTCCCGTTATGATTTTACTGACTCCCCACCATATTTTTTTGTTTTAATTTGAATATTCGACACCTACTATGTCAATATTTTAAGTATTAAACAGTAAACGTTAAGAAATCTTAATGTTTTTGTCATGTTTCCATTTCTTGTATTTTAGATATACAGTATATGAATGGAATGCATTCTTCATAGAAAATAAATTAATTTGATAATTGACGCGAAAGAATGTTAATTGTTTTATAATACTGCCTTTTCATCATATAAATTTGATAATGAATTCTCAATATCCTTATTACAGATTTTTTTATTGTAGGATTTCCTCTACACGTTAGTGACATAACTCTCTGACAGCGTGAATATGGTGATTACATCAGAGAGAGGTAACCGGTGGATGAATAATGTATAAGATCCCATCATTAAAATGATATGAAAGCCGCGTATGAGAACACTATATAGCCGTATAATATGGTAATATTTCTGAAACAACTTAATGTCTTTTTTCCTTATGAAGTAAAACTGTATTTAATATCGTGTCCCAACTTTGGCCTGGCTCTTACGCAGTTAAAATCCACCAGTATTGGTATCTTAAGATTTATATTATTATTGTTTTGTAAATTGATTCTTGCGTATCTATGTAATCTAATACCGCGAAGATTAAAGATCGTAGCGTGTTCCTTTGTAGGTGGATGACACGACTGTATATATATGCCATACAACTTGACAGTAAAGTTAAAATGTATTTAAATGAGTCCTATTACGCTGATAAAGTTATTGTGGAAAAATGTGATGTTTATTCCGAATTGCTGATTCCCATCTGGCTGAATCATCACTGACTGAAAGTGTGTGGTTTCGTTATGCATCGATAATATTATGTACTTTACTCATTGATAATACTTAATTGAATTAAAATGGACGATAAAATTGGGATATAAAGCGGTGACATAACTTGATAGCCTTTACCCATCTATTCGTATCATCTCTATAGAACAGATTGTGTTCTGGGAGATCCGTCAGTCTGATGATGTCTACACAACACCGACGTTTCATCATAATAAAATTCCTTTACATCCTCCATCATGTTAAAACTTCTTTAATATTTCTTTCTTGTGATTTCTCGATAAAATCTCCATCACAATGAAATTACATTTTTATATAGTTAGATTCCATACCATGCATTTCTATACGTAAATTATATCGTAAATAAAACATCTAAATTATATACTTGTACAAATATACTCTGCAATATTATTACGTTTATCTACGTGTAAAAGTATTATCTAGTACATATAACTGTCTTTTTGGGGGGGGGGGGGGGGGGGGGGGGGAGTGATCAAACGGTACAGTGATAACACACTCACATTTCACCTAGGCGGCCGGGGTTCGATTCTCCGATCGGACGTGAAAAGGTGTGAGGTCACCTGTCCGACCACGTGGGTTTATTCTGGGTACTCCGTTTTCTCCCAACAGTAAGACCCCTCACGTGTTCCTGGTTAATATGGTAAAATATGCAGTCTTCTTAAAGCTTCTTGATGCCTTTATCATTGCCTGTGTTATTCTACTCTATTTCGTCAATGTCTGAGTGAAAATACTAACAAACATCCAACCTAATTATAACTAAAAATTGATCAAACGAGATCCAAATACGAACTTGAAATAAATGTTCATTAAGATCCTTGAAGGCGTTTAACGTTAATGAGACCAGGTGGTTCGCTAGTGTAAGCGCCTTCTTCTTCACCACGACACCAGCAATACAGATCTAGGTCGGTCAAATTCATCATACGTCACATTATCTAAATAGGAACTTGTGTGGTGACAACGGAATCACCAGGCATATCCGATTTCATATTACACAAGGAAAGAGAATATTTCGAGAAAAAATATCATGATTGTTTTCTTATTGTTGTTGTTTTAATTGTAACGTCCTGGCAACAGCCAAGGTCATATGAGGACGGGTGTCAAGGAGACACCAACAGTCAGTCATGTGAGGACGGGTGTCAAGGAGACACCAACAGTCAGTCATGTGAGGACGGGTGTCAAGGAGACACCAACAGTCAGTCATGTGAGGACGGGTGTCAAGGAGACACCAACAGTCAGTCATGTGAGGACGGGTGTCAAGGAGACACCAACAGCCAAGGTCATATGAGGACGGGTGTCAAGGAGACACCAACAGCCAGGGTCATATGAAGACCGGTGACAAGGAGACACCAACAGCCAGGGTCATATGAAGACGGGGTGTCAAGGAGACACCAACAGCCATGGTCATATGAAGACGGGTGACAAGGAGACACCAACAGCCAGGGTCAAATGAGGACGGGTGTCAAGGAGACACCAACAGCTAGGGTCATATGAAGACGGGGTGTCAAGGAGACACCAACAGCCAGGGTCATATGAAGACGGGTGACAAGGAGACACCAACAGCCAGGGTCAAATGAGGACGGGTGTCAAGGAGACACCAACAGCCAGGGTCATATGAAGACGGGGTGTCAAGGAGACACCAACAGCCAGGGTCAAATGAGGACGGGTGTCAAGGAGACACCAACAGCCAGGGTCATGTGAAGACGGGGTGTCAAGGAGACACCAACAGCCAGGGTCAAATGAGGACGGGTGTCAAGGAGACACCAACAGCCAGGGTCATGTGAAGACGGGGTATATAAAAGAAACATTGCCACAGGAAGAGGAAAGAAAGGAAAACACGGACGAGAAAGGAAACGATCCCAAAAGTGTTGTAATGGGGATAGTAGATCCATTTCAGTGTCTCTTTCCAATGCCCTCTAGATAGACGACAAGGTAGCAAATCCCCAATTCTGATGAACACTTTTAGGCATTATGTGTGTCCATGCATATGATAATGGGAGCAAGTGATTGAATGTCGAATCAACAGAGGCATGTAAATACCGAAGATAAGGGAAAAGACGGAATGTTGTTATCTAGAAATGGAAAATTGAAAATTTGTAATTTGAAATCATCATGCTTACTGTCAATAGTCGCTACAATTTACTGTATCGTGTTTTATTGCCTGAGAATTATCTGTCGTTGTCTATATGTACAATTATATTGATGAATAACTATGAACAAAATATTATTTTGTCTGGACTCTCAGTCCGCTATTTTATTATTTACGTAAAATATAATCCTTATTATCATTGTCATATAACACCGTTGCCATCATATTTGAAAACGATAGGACAAAGAATAATCTAATTTAGAGATATCATTTTACATGTTGCTGATAACAAAAACCTAAGAATAACAATTGACTTAATATTGAAAGCCAAACAGCCCGCAAGGTAGCCGCTATATCAAACAGTACAATCTGAGTCCTCTACAGATATTATCTTCAGGAGACAGAAAGATGCCTTTTTCATTTTTTCATTTTTTCTCTTTAAACAGATACTCGTGTTTGAATACTACATAAACATCCTCTTGACCCCAATTTTACGGATTGAATACCGCCACATGGCCAACAGACAGCAGTGATACATTCAGAGACAGCTAGGATGCCCCTACTAGAGACATAAATAGGTCTTTGGCAGGTATTGCAAAGGTACGCTGTTGTGCTTTCTAATCCAGTTCGAGTGCTTGGTATGCCCTTGTGACATTAAGTACCGGTATTATGCAAGCTCGGTTCCACAAATACCATGCCTTAATTCAACACAATGATGCTACTCTAATTTCTAACGCGAATGCTCATGGGACGTCATTCAAGGAGTTTAAATTTTTCATCATGGTTGTTGAAATAGTGTTTTATTTCCCCCGGGGGACGAAATGGATACTCGTTGTTTTGTAGCATTATTACCAACCCTTTATATTGATATCCTGTGTTATAAAAAGCGCGCCACGGGTGAGGCAGTCGTAGCGGCTAGAAAATTGACTTAACTGTTAAGTCGAGAGTTGGTAGTAGATTGATAATGTCGGAATAATGTACTCTCCACAGGTAGTCTGCTCTGTGTATTGTATAGCTGACAGTCTGGACTGATGGCTTTATTGAGTGGGGACAACAGAAGACTGGGGTCTATGTTTAAATAAGGTATTCCTATACACGTCCTACTCGCTATCTATATGCATTGTTCATATACATATATAAATATATATATTGTAAGAAATTTGCAAATAAACAGTGCATTATAATTCTGCATTGCAAATTCAAAATAACCTTTTTGCAGCAAAAAAATAGATTTTTTAGCATACAGTCATTACTATATAATTATCTGAATTTTTTTATGGTATTTCGAAATCACGTCGACTTAGACTGGTGAAACATTCTTGTCGGGAGTCAGTTATTTTATTTTTTTTTTATTTCTAGAACTATATTTCTCTGATACGTTCTAAAGGCGTAACATTGGCGACAAACACGGGTAATTGTTATTTATCATCTTATTGACATATTTTATATTTATATTCATTTTAATTCGAAAGATTTTTAATCGGTTAATTATTAGCTAATATGACAAGCAACGAGAACGAGGTGGACCTAAGATAAGATATATATACCTTAGTATCCACGTAAAAGTATGTTATATGACGCCAGCAATGTCAGTATAATCTAACAAGAACAATAGGATGTACGTCACAACAAGAGGAACGTCAACACAATCAAACGGTACCATTAAAGACAATAGGCCAATATATACACATATGATTATATTCAGAAAGTGCAGTTATTCATTTGGACGCCAAAATATATATAGTATATCGTCTCATTGTATTACTGATAATAGGTGGAAAGGGACAATGTTAAAAATTATAAGTTGATATATGGTAAGAACTTCTGCCAACTTGCCTATTTTTAGCTCAACGGTTACGAGTAACCGAGAGCTAATGCTGTCACCCTGGCGTCGGTGTCGGCGTCGGCGTCGGCGTCCCACCCCTACTTTAAAGTTTTTGGGATCAATTTTTGGAAAGCTTCTAAGTCCAAAAGTATACACCTCACACCCATCTAATTTGGTTTATACATTCATTAGAGGTCTAGGATTGATGTTATGGCAAAATCATGCAGAACAATTTTGTGTTTTTTTCGCATTTTACCATTTTGTGGACTTAACTTTTTTAGCACCAAAATCCACTTTAAAGTTTTGGGGGTAAGTCCAAAAGTATGCACCTAACACCCTTCTAATTTGGTTTATTCATTCATTAGATGTCCAGGAGTGATGTTATGGCAAAATCATGCCGAAAAAAAATGTGATTTTTTTTGGCATTTTACCATTTAATGGACTTAATTTGTTTGGCACAAAAACCCTCTTTGGGGGTAAGTTTTGGAAATCCACACCCTTCTTATTTGGCTTATACATCCATTAGAGGTCTAGGAGCGATATTATGTGGCGTACAATTTCAAAATGACATGCTTATACATGTATACATAAAGAATGAATGCATAGTGTGATTGCTGCCGTCGGTGAGCTTTCGAAATCATTGATTGCACTTGTTTATTGTTACTAGTATTTGAAAGCCTTTCATTGCACTCTGATAGACATATGGATATCGATTTAGGGTTTTTTAAGTGAAGTGTACATTTGTTTAATTTCGGTTTCTTATTTTTACTCTGGCCGGTAAACGCCGACGTTCGGTCCGCTATCCAGAAGACGCCGACGTTCATACCTCTATCCGGAAGACGCCGACGTTCGGACTTCTAACCGGAAGACGCCGACGTTCGGAAAGTGTTCCTATATTAGAAGGGAGCAACAGATTTACACTTTCTAGTCATATTGAAAGTGATGGCAATAACGGAAAGAAACGAAAGAAGAAGAAAAAGACAGCGACCGAAATATAGAGATATCCTAATTAATGATACGCCAAGAGGCAACATAATAGAAGATGACAGATTTGGAGACGACGAATGCAGATGAAACTCATGAAGATGTGACAAACATGTAGATAAAACGATAATTACCCATAATTAACCATAAAACTATTAAATGCTTCCGGGTTCGGTAGGCACGAATGAAGTCCTTTACAATTCTAGGTGATTTTGTAAAAACTATACTATGTCTGTTAGAACTTTGTGATTTGTGTACAAGATTGGTGTTGAAATACTGATGAGATATCATTCTAACATTTACTGTGTCAATTTTGCATATTGTGCATTTCATTTTGGCGCTTAAGTCCTGTCTTTACCCCTACTCTTTGACCCGGAAGTGTATATTTGACGTTGATGACACGGGCAGACGACTATCTCAAGAAAAGGGCCAACATGCAATATTGATTTTTAACTCCCAAGACATTGCTCTTGACAGATAAGAAGGGAAAAGTTGGCTATCGGATTTTGGGAATTTGTTATAAGATTAAATATTATATTGAAAAATTTAGTGAAAATAATTGTGGTCTTAGTCCTGTATGGAGGCGACAAATATGAAAGGGGTACGTGGAAAGGAAGTAACATACTATACAGCATCTAATGGCACGTTGTCCAAGGATTGTGGCAGAGTGTGGCCACAGGAACCTGTCAACATGACCAATTGTCGTTTCTATTGGGTAACAGGAAGTTTTGTACACAAAATGGCGGCAAAAATATGTGACAAATACATTAGAAATTTTAACCTACACGGTCTCAGTAACTGAATGAGGGACGTCAAATTTAGTACTTAATAGGTTTCGTAGAATAGAGATCTTGGGGTGTCGCAGTGTAAACCGATTAACAGGGTTTATACATATATATCATATCTAACCTTTTCGCCATTTCATGTCAAAACTGTTCGCATGTGTATTTTTGTCTGTGTTGTTAACACAGTCTGAATACAGAGATATTGAATATATCTGTTAAATTCTGTGGCATCCATGGTATTGTGATAAAACATATATAATCTCAATTATCACGTGGACGGAATGTTCACAAAGGTAAATGAATCATTACTAGACATGAAGATTGTACCCCATAATGATATTCTTGTTCCATTCGTGATTGTACTTGAACCTTGTAAACGGTTCACATTTTAATCACCAATGGTCAGGGTTTTGAAAAATAAGTCGATGTTTCACAATATTTATATTCAAAGTTGACCAGAAACCATTGCATCAATCAGAATTTAGCACCCCGTTAGAATGGCTGTCCCTGTTCAGTTGTCATTTGTGAGGGGGAAATATTGCCATCTAGGTTCATGTATTATTTCGGTTTTGGGTTTTTTTTCCTCGGCTCACGTTCAAGTCGTTACTTTTGTTTTTATATTTTCGCGGTTTCCATTGTATTGGATTTTGCATTTCATCGGTGTTACTTTTGTTTTGATATATTTCCGCGGTTCCTGATGTATTGGTTTTTTATTCCTCGGTTCACGTTCCATTCGTTATACATACTGTTGTTTTAATATTTTCGCGGTTTCCATTGTATTGGTTTTGGCGTTTCCTCGGTTCACGTTCCATTCGTTACTTTTGTTTGGATATTTTTGCGGTTGGTATTGTATTGGTTCCTTCCTTTTGTTTTCTGTTCCAATTTTTTTGTAATTCTGTTTTGTTATTATCACAGTTCCTGTTGTCTTTCTTATCTAAATCAAGTTGCCATATTTTCTTCATTATAATTTGTATTCTATTGTCAAAGTGTTATTTCCTCTCGGAGAATGAATCTTCTTTCACTAAAAAGGCTAGCAATCTAAACCAATACAAGTAATACTCACAATACCTTTATATTTGAACTTAAATAAATATTTCTATGAACTAGGATTTCATCTTAGCAAAACATGTGCATATATATGCTCAATATTGAATCCTTTAATGACAAGAAATTTTCCATTTTATTTGCAGTCTTCGGGACAGAAGTAAAAACACATCTTCATTAGTGTTTATGAAGACGAACTATTGACTAGTTGGATAGCGGCCTGATATTGTTGTAGCCTAACCCTGTCTAAATCTTGTCGTGGGGTCCTTATAAAGATAGAAACGATGGGTAGAGGACTGTTATTAGGTAACAGATGTTTGTGACGAGCCTTTCCCGCTAGGTGTACAGACGTGAGACATTTTGGGTAGAGCTGCCAAAACGTTTCACGGATTGGTGACCTGAAATTGTCAAAAATTACTTGTGGGGTCATTTGGTTTGGTCCGATTTGGAGTATTCGTTGTGAGAGTATTTAGTAAGTACTAGTTTGTAGAATGAATGATGAATTATGTAAGAGTGGTTGCCTTTGTCCTTTAATGTATGTATACTATGTTATTCAATAAGATGTAAAACTGACGGAATAAAGTTGAATTGAGTTGAAATATATAAGCACTACCATTACCGAAGTAAAGTAAGTGTTTGATAGAATACATACAACAAGGTGTTCGGCTCAGACTAAACTAGTTTGTTGTATGTCTGATGAACTTGTGGTAAAAGAATCACCTTAAGGATTCTTTACCGTAAAAGTGTTATATTTTAACATGATCTGTTTTACTCTGTTTTCGAAAGAATAAATTAAGATGTATAAAGGGATAAATACAAAGATAATAACAAATGGAGATCGAAGAAAAGAAAAAAGTAAAAAAAAAAAAAACACATTTTATGTCCTTATTTTCAATTTATTAAGTATATATGGCTCACATTTTATCAATCTGCTTTGTAAATAGGACATGAAGGGTTAAAGATCAAAAGGTAAACAATTGTTATGTACATAAAGTGATACGCCCGTGTGTAATTAATTGACTTATATACTATATAACATGATAAAAACCACCTCTCTCTATTTTCGTTCAAACCAAATTTAGCATTATTTGAGGTTGTTTTACCACTTTTTATCGTGAATAATAATATCAGCGATGCAAATATCGAAATTACTTTATAAAATCCATAACTTGTCTTAATGTCTAAAATCCGATATTTTGTTAATATCAGTCAATGGAAATTTCTGTTAAATTAATATTGTATTGATTTGATGGATATATTAAAAACACGATAGTGTAAATCTACTCACCACCTATCTACTATTTGTTTTTGAAATAAAACGGAAGTCTCGCGTGAACTTATACGTTATTTTAACCTCTCCCTGAAAGACAAACATTTTTTGAATATAATGTTTAAAATACAATTTGATTTACCTGATTCCACATAACGATGTTGGCCTGTGACATCACAGACAAGTCCTAGAAGGAGGCGACAAGTCTTATGGAGTTTTATATTTATAATTCGGTATATCCTTTAAATTCATGTAAAAGCTGTTATACATTTGACATGTACAATCCTTACACAAATACAGACCTTGTGTACTTCTACTTGATCATGACTATTCATTCTTTAATCTCAACACTATTTTACAGTTTTCTATATACGCCAGTAACAGTACATTTCGTAATCGCCAAATAAAGTATGATATAATGTATTCGGATAGTACAGGACCTCGAGTCTCTGTGGCTATATGTACGGTATAAATATGTCTGTGACAGGAACCAGATGGTATACGTTTGTCTCCTGTACCTCAACAGTTCAGCCATATTCCCTCAAAGTACTTCCCCGGTCCTATCGTACTGGTCGTGTGTTTAATTGGCCATCTTGTTTTAGTATTGATGATAAACAAATGTTGGTAATATTAGGTTATAATCAGATTTCTTTTGTATCTACTTAAATCTATCAGTTTTCTAAATCTACGTCTCGGGTCTGTTTAACACGTGTCGCTGGAGGGTAAATCCGCCGGTAGTTATTGACTGTCCGAGAGGTGGCGCTTTTCAATAAAGAGTGTACATGTCGTTACGATAGAATATAAAAATGTTCCAATTTTGGTAAATATTAATCAATCTACTCCGGGAAAAGTAGTACTTCAAATTACAATGTCTGACGAGAACTCTCAGGTGTATCTTGGTTTGGGGTGGAGACAAAATTATGACGTAACACCTATCTCCAATTTATCAATTAATAAAATACATGTATGTACAGTTGTTGTTTCATTCCGCCATTGCAGTCCATGTCTTTTCACTGTTCACATCTTTCAATGCGTAACTCCCCTGGGTAACATGCTAATTTTATCTTTCAAAACTTAACATATTAATCGTACCCACGAAAAACAGTACCGTTCTTCAGGGGCAATTGCTAATTCAAATAAATATATTTAGCGTTGAAATAGGAATCAGCTAAGGTAATATACTAATATGTATATTTCTATCTGGTTTACCATTTAACATACCGGAACGCTTCCTCTCCAGAACACCTGGTCCAGTGACTTGTGTAGTTTACAAGTCAGTATTCCTTTGTAGGACACATTCATATCCTTAAGATCGTGTTAACGTGAATGTATGTTGTACAGAACTCTATTACTGGCGTTTATTATACTATTGTGTAATATTATTGCATGAGAGATCTAGTCATATTTATGTCAAATGATCTGGCACACTTCTTCTGGACTTATTAGTATGGTATAAGTCAGATTTAGTGTAGATGTTCTGTTTGTCAAAATAAGACGAGGGTTCTCCTTTGCTTTTATATTTCAATTATAAAGTATCCATTAATGTTAACTTTTATGTAATTAATGTAAACATCCAGAATATGAATTGGTCTAATATCAGGTGTTTTCGGATAAAAATATCCCCCTAAAATATTCTTTTTGATAATATTTTTCCGCATTAGACCTCTTGGGGTTGAACAAGCAATAACAACTGCAAAATGCCGACATCATGAAATATTCCCAAATGAGAGATTAGTGCCGACAAGTTAACTTATCATCATCGCTCTAGCCAATGTACACTTGAATCTCGAATATACTACGATATGTAGACGGGAGGTGTTGTGATGTTGCTGTGATTGTCATTGTTTAACGTCCTAACAACACAATACAGTCGTTTTAACGATGGTGTCTGATCGAAGGAGCCAACATCAGAACCGATTTGTCAAAGACACATTGGAATGGAACCTCTCGCGGTCATTATACTGACACAGAACTCATGGACATTATACTGACTCATAACTCACGGTCATTATACTGACACAGAACTCACGGTCATTATACTGACACAGAAATCACGGCCATTATACTGACTCAGAACTCACGGTCATTATACTGATACAGAACTCACAGTCATTATACTGACACAAAACTCACGGTCATTATACTGACTCAGAAATCACGGTTATTATACTGACACAGAACTCACGGTCATTATACTGACTCAGAACTCACGGTCATTATACTGACACAGAACTCATGGTCATTATACTGACACAGAACTCACGATCGACGGAGTCATTAAATATTATTATTTAAGACAACATATCATCGCTCTGTGAACATCTGAATGGCATATCGAAGCACTTTCAGTCCGTACATGTAGTCTATCAGTTAAAATCAGCCTCGTGTGAAAAATCGGCCAACAGAGGAGAACGTTGTGTTTCTTGGGTATGTCAATAGTCTCTCGGAAACTCTTGCTACCAAACTCGACAATGATGGCGTCAAAAAGGAATCCAGTCACTAGCTGTATTTTGATATACCATATATATATATATAATTGGAAAACAAATAAAGTAGGTTTCTGTACTTAATTATACAATATTCACATTGCCGTTGTGTGTTCGTTAGCTTTACTAACGAAAACGTCGTTTACAAGTGTAAAAACATCAAATTGGACGCGTAGTAATACATCGTTCATGGCCGGACCGGTGCATAGATGGACAATTAGTGTGAATGCGCGATGAATAAATTTCATTGCTGTTTTGGCTTTTTTCCAATAACATATGAATGGAATTTGGTATAATTAACTAAATATAACGATGAAAAGATAAAATGTTTGAATTATCTAACAAGAATCGGATAGGAAAAAAACATGCAACTGTGGAACTATATTTTGTTTATTCCTGTAGTTGACAACTTTTCCCGCCAAATTGGAATCGGCTGTTTAGCGATTCCATTATTTGTCGAGCTGTTACGTCTATTTGTATAACGCCAAAAAAAGAATGCGGATTTAATTTTTTGATAACATTAAATAAAAACACAGGTTAAAATGTAAATATAAGGAATACTTCTGCGTTTTCTTTATCGTTCACTGGTGTGCAAACTGCATTTTTTGCAGATATTTTAAATGACGCATATTAAGGCGTCATGTTGAAATAGCTGTAAAAAATGATGAGTTTACACACCAGTGAACGATAAAGTATATAAAACATGGTCAAATGTTAAAATGTGTTTCTGTTTTTTCTAATATACAATATAACTAAAACAAATATTAAAGTTTGTTTCTGTATTTTGATATACAATGTTTATATATTACTAAGACAAATGTTAACGTTTGTTCCTGTATTTTGATATACGATGTATGCATAACTGAGGCAAAAGTTAACGTCTGTTTCTGTATGTTTATACTATGTACATGTATATATTGCTGAGACAAAAAGTAGTTGTTTCTGTATTTTGATTAATATCTTATATATAACTGGAGACAGGTATTAAAGTTTGTTTCTGTATTTTATTTCACATTGGTATTTATACATACAGTGTTCACAATAATAATGAAAAAGAAATAATAAAAAATATCACAGACAGTTTTCTTGTCCTCTCATCTAGAAAACATATAATACCATCCACACTCTCACTTTCTCTTCCTCTCAAACAAACAGGTCATAAAAACTGGAGCCATTGTAACCATGGCAACTACACATTGGGAGGAGACCCCTACGTCTGTCCAACACGCGACACACATCCATAAAATAAAGTCCCAGCATCATAAATATCTATGTAATAGTAATTCATTGTAGGTAGTCTACTGGAAGATCACAATTTATACTTTATAATTCAGAAAATATCTTGTATCTCGTACAAAATATTTAAAAATATTTTCGGGATATTCTCACATTAAAAATTGTTTAAACGAAATTATTTTATAAGTGAAAGTCAATACAGTTTTATTCTCACTTCCCATACATTTCTTTATCAATATCATTTGAATTCGTTTCATTTTATTCTGATTTTGACAGAAATGTTGAACAATCGAGTGTTTAGCCAATCAAAATATATTACAGATTCGTTGCAGCCCTTCACATGACGTCATTAGTCCGTTTACACGTTCCGGTTTCGTGAATACTATGTTATTACCACCGGTAAGATCTACGTCGGCAAAGCTAGTGAACATATTATTTAAATCAATGTGTTAAAGACAACTGCCACGTATGAAGATGTAAACATGTATTACAAAGTTTTAAAATTAAATCTACAATCTCGGTAATTATATGAGTAAGTGTATAATAATGTGTCAGGTTAAATAACGAATAGCTACCGTACATCCAAGACTTCCAAAATAAATTATAAATTTAATTTTATCATATCAGGATTCTTTGAAACTAAATATAAAACATACCTGAAGTAAAAATGGAAGACATATTTGTCTCAATCACAAAAGTTCTGAAATTAAACTTTGAGATTGAAAATCAAACTTTTCCTCAATCTGAACTAGTGTGCAGTTGGTCGCATGTGTGATTGAGAGGATCTGTCAATTTTAGAGGAGCAATGATTGATGATACCACGGAACGGACCAAACACTCCAGGCAAGAAAACGGATCGGCGCTTTAAAGACCGACCGACTCTAGGTGTTATTGCTTATACCAGTTACCATGTATCTGGAATATTTTTGGAATCTGTTAAGTACAGAGACGTAAATAGCGTGGAAATGCCCAATGCATGTCGGTATTTCAATTCTATCCACACACAGGAAAGGCCGAATGTAGATTGATTCGTCCAACCGTAACTAATTGACATATTTTAATATCCCTTGTTTGTGTAGAGTTAAACCGTCGGTGTGGTGCCCCAGTTTTTATTTGCATGTTCATTTAACGTTATAAGTTTCAATACCAATTAATTTTGATTAAAATTCTCCTTAAGAATTGTTTTATAAATATATACTTCGGTAACTGAATATATCGCCAAAGTGAAAATATAGAGATGGCATTATAACGAAACGTTCCGGTAATAGAGATTAATTCAAGTTAGTTTTTTTTCTCGACGGATGGTTCCGTTACAGGGCTTCGTATTGGTGCTGAGCATAGCTCCCTCTTACTGTATAAATATGAAAATATACACCCCGTTTTCCCGCATATTTCAAAAATGAAAATACGATATTCGTTTTATGATAAATCATGACATCATATAAGTATACATATATCATATAAGTATACATATAAACTTACAGTTCGACTAGAGTCCCTAAATAGCACATATTGTCCACCGTGTCCATTGTTTGATGAACCGTATCAAATAATTCTCATCATTAACAAATTCATGACAAAACTAATGTTCTTCGGTAAAATTCATCAACAACAACACAAGACAATGTTTCTTCGGCAAATTCAACAAGTTCGAGCGTCATTCAATAAAATTATGATTATGATGAGTTTGTGGCACTGCATTACGTTTCTTCGTCCTTGATGGATACTGTGGAGTGGTTGTACAGGCCCTGTGCCATTAGACTGAGAGCAAGAGTATTTCTGGGTGCCGAGGATTTCTTTATCTTTGCACGCTTGTTCTGGAACCAAATTTTAATTTGAGCTTCTGTCAAGTTAAGCTCCTGCGCGAGGTCCAGTCGCCTCTGCTCCGTCAGATACCGACATTCTTCAAATTCGCGTTTCAATCTCTGTAGCTGGTCGTTCGTGAATGCCGTTCGGGGTCTCTTTTCATCTACCGTCTTTTCCTTATTCTTCCGCATTTTTCTCGATCTTGGTCCTGTAAAATAAATGACATGAATAGTTATTGGTGATTAATTATATAACACGTGCATGTAAGAAATGTTCCGAGTTTCAAGAACATTTATGAACGCGTTATCGCGATATTTCTCTGTCGACTGGTGCCTTAGTCTTAACTAATGATGTTGTGTAATTATCACAGATGTATAAGATTAATAGTATATACAAGTGTAAATGGACAGACCTATTCAGACTTATATACAACCCTACACTGGGTATTTGATATCGCGACTGCGTCCTGTAACTGTTGTAAATTGTCTCATATACATATTGTTTGGGCATTAATAATAAACAGCTATCATTGGCTGCAAATTTTTTTTTTTTTTTTTTTTCGTCTTCTAAGGAGTGGCGTCTTCATGTTTTTGTAATTTTTACAATAGCAAAGTGTGCAAGCATACGTACGTAGTAATATTTCCATTGTTATTAAAAAATAATTTTGTTGTAATCTGATATTTCGTTAAAATGTCAACACTTTTATTATATATAAATAAGGTAGGCATAGGGCATAGTCACTGACTATTTAGCCCCGTCACAATATTTATCCCTTAGTAAGATATTGTACTCTTTAATTAATCCAAGAATGTTCTGAAACCTTTAATTAAAACATGACGTGTGCCCCCAGCCTTTTAAACATATACTAAGGAAGACCTTTAATTAAATACTGGTAAGACATCCAAGTTCTATTAAAATTAGTTATCGATTATTGAACATGTCATGGAGCGACATTCTTCGATCGAAATTGTCAACCACTTGCCACCCTCTTAAGTTTAGAAAGTTACTTATCTGTCAGGGCCAGAGACAATCCGGAACACGGGCAATTATTTGGTATTTTATTAGATCATTTCATGGCTTCCCATTGGCCGTGTCCTTCTAGCCTGTAGCTTTGACATTATATTGGAGTAATTGATTGTGGGACCCCTATAAATAAACTAATTAGTTATCTATCCAACTCGTTACAGCACTAAATATATTAGCTTTAGATCGCGGGTTTTCATTAGCTCGTTGACAAGTCGGGAGGGCTTATCTATTTTATTGTCCGGATGACGGATACGGCTCGATCCGGACCTACTATCCCATTAGGTAACTCCCATAATGAGGCTGGGGAGATGTCATTCAGAAAATGGCAGCCTCCTACTGAATAAAGCCAGATTTGTTATTAAACAGTAAACATCTTCTCAGCATATCGACCATTGCTTATCGGATTACAATCGGTTTGTAAGCAGTCGTACTTTATAATACACGTTTCATGTAATTAATTATATATGAAGAATCTTTTTGAAACCCAAAATTTTATTAAAAATTTTCTTTCCTTCAACTTTAATCTATTTATCTATTTTGTGTTTATATATTTATTATCTATTATATTTGTCTATTTTTGTTTGTAATATGCGGCTAATGCACGTAGTTTTAATCATACCACATATTTATTAATTTGCACTAACTATATTGTATTCAGTACGTAAGAAATGGCGCCTATCACATTTATAGAATGATATAAAGATACCTCCTGTAAAGCTATTTAAAGTACACATCGATATATATCATACAAAAACGACAAATCGTCCATGTCTTTAATATCCAACAAAATAAACACGTCTATAATTGTAATATAATGAAAAGTAATTCATCCGAAACTCTAAATTGTCCATTTTCTTACACAAATTTCACCGCCGATTTCCTGTTGTACATTATAACACACCATAGTCTGCCATCTTAGATAACTTCTAAACCTCTTAATGTACACATCAATATCATCCTAAGGTTGACAAATTCGGATAATTTCATTAAAAAAGAACACATTAGGTACATTATATTTTCTTTCATTTGAATTATCCTGAACCGGCACACTTTAAGATTCTGTGGTTTTATAACTTTAAGTAAATTATCGTTTAAGTGTTTAATTTTCCGGGGTAATTACCTGAAAAATGACTTACAAACCTTTAAATAAAATCAAAGTCTGGTGTTAATTTAATTACAGGTCGGCCTATTGAAGACTTAGTGTCAGGTATGTAAGTACATTAGCCACAAACTTCAATGATAATGGTATAACATTGCTGCTGATTTCTGAAATATCTCTTTTAAACGTATAATTAATAGCGAAATAGAGGAAACAATTATCCGGCACGATAAAAAGGAAATATTCTTTAATCTATGGAAATAACGCGGTTGTCACTCTGGAAAATTATTTTTATATAGTTATTGTACAGAAATATCCATTAATGTTGAATTTTAAAAAATAATAACTGCAAAATTATGACATCAAACACTTATATTTTGACGAATTATTTCAAATGCATCTTTAGCTCACAATTATCAATAATTGGAGTGATATTAGGGTGCTGAGGGACTGTATTAACATATTAGTTTAAGTAAGTTTAATTTGCTATGTTATATTAGACGGATGTTATTTATCAGTGTGTGAAGTCCTCCTCTTATTATACTTTATTTGATTATAGAAAAAAGAATCTAGAATGAAAGACTGAGGGAGAGTGGATTCCATCTACCGTAAACCAGGCCAGAAAACAATGTATACAGACAACCAACTCTACAGAACCACTTCATTACAAATCAATGGTAAGGTTAAAATATTTTTGACATCCGTTTTGTACAAAAGTCCAATGAAAATCTAATATCAATATAACCAAATAGGAAAATTATCAAGATAACACCAATTCTTAATATTAAATATCTTAGGAATAAATGTATGCTAATTATGCTAAACTATTACATTATTTTATCCCTAAAATACATGTTTAATATGAATAAACAATGGATTACCACAACTTCGTTCTTACTAACGAAAACACTAAATCAAAGATTTGAGATTGATTTTAATTTCACTAATTATTTAAAAGTAATTAAATCTACGTAAGTTTATCAAGTATGTCTATAAAAAAGTTTAAATTACATTCATAGAAAGAACTTGAATAAAAAAAACAATTAAAACAAGAAGATTTAAATAGCAAATAACTCTTTGATACCTTTAATTTAAGAATAATTTGAAACCATTCTGTGGTTTGAAACTGAAACAGAATTTTCTGATGGCAGAGCATTAGAAACAGATTTTGGATATGTCATGTTAATTCTTATAGATAAATATATCACGTGAATTAATCACTAATTAGTAACTGATTAAATAAGACGATAATTACCTGATGAGGGCCGGTCGGAATAACGGGTACAGTAAACCCAGGCTGGCCACAAAGAGGGGCGGTCCTCGTTGTCCGGGGATTTGGGGGTGCGGCCGGAACTTTCTGGGGATGAGGGAACACTTCCACAGGAACGAGGGGACGATGACGACGATGATATTGACGATGAGGCGGAAGCACATCTTGGTAAAAGCTGTTCCTGATGACGAACAGGAGTAAAGGCAGAAAATGCCGACGTCATATTTATGTCCAGTGCCTTTTTCATTCCAAATTCTGGTTTTAAGATTTCGTTGATGGAAAAGTTTGTCACTCTCATCACATTAGACTCCATATTACCACTTACATTGTCATTGTCATCATCGCTGCTGTTTTCTTCCATATCGTTTTCTCGTTTCAAATCCGGAGAATGTTCACCTGTTTCCATTTTGATTTTGTCATGAAAAAATAAAAGCACCATTCTCGATTATAAGTTGTTAAACGTCCTGATAAAAATAGGCAGAAATAACCTATCACTATCGGGCCTGTTTTGATATTCCTGTCTGAATGACAAAGTAAACAACACAGCTCTCTCGACCACTTTATGACACCACGAGTTTTGAAACTTGATCAAATTTTTCTCATCTTTTCTATGTTCGGAGGTGTTGTGGGCGTGGCTTACTTGAATAAGATCGATTTATGCGCCGTCCAATCAAAAGCAACGAAGTGAGAAAGCCATCAACTTTGCCCGGAAGGCGGATTTCTACCCTGGCATTCTCACTACACGGCGCCCGGCGTGGGGTGTAATTTTATAGCATAATTTTAAAGAGGGGAAAAATAACATTTCTAACTTTACGAAGGGATGGCAATATAATTAAGCTACACTTGAGAGAAAAAAGGGCATAAATTGGAATAAAGTTAGTTTGAAAAGCCCGAAGTGAAGCTTTGTACATCAACAACATCTCGCGATAGTAGGCATTGCTATACCGATCTGGGGGTTTTAAAGGTAACAGTTTTTCAGAATAATTTTCATACTTGAAAAGAATATTTAATACACATTTTGTTTTATTTTTTTCCCATTTCCACAACTTTTTGCAAACGTTTCAAAATACTTTTTTCCTTCAAACGGTTACACCATTTATGAGGAAACAACTAAATGTTAAACGAAACACGATTACCAAGCAAATGGCAAAAACTTTAAATAATTATTCTAAACAATAAGAGTGTAATGCAATTAGAGTAAACTAGGACGGACGTGTGTCTGTGTAGAGTGGAGACGGGGCCGGGGAGGAGAAAAATCACCGATACAAAATAATATCTAAACGCATTTCACAATTATGCAGAAATGCTGACCTCAAAAATATAAGTCCATAAAGCATTTTTCTGTATACACTCAACTGCGTTACCTGAAATACACGAAATAAATAAATAATGAGATCGATTTTAAACTGTCTGTCAACTCCCGGATAGAAACCAGAAAGGCACTTCGATAGAAAACAACTGACAAGGCCAATTAACGTCAATGTTTTATTGCATTAATGTTGCAGATTCATCGATAAAAATTGTAACATCTCACAATTGAATGATAATTTGTCGGAGCCAAATTCCATTTACCCGATTACGAAATTGCCATCACCTCATATAAGATTAATTATTATTAACAAGCTGTAATGCATTTCTTCAATTATAATAAAATATACATAGGAAATGTAAGATATCAGCATTTCCTGTAAATTTGTTTCAAACTGAAGTTAATCCAATATCCCAATAATACGATATTATCGCCATGCATATTGATACATTTAATAATTTTCACCGAGAAATGAGGAATTTTTTGACACATGCTGTTGTTTATGTTTATTATACAACCCCCTTCTGCCAGTGAAAAATTGAAATAAAGGGTATTCTCGTGATAAACTCACGAAATTCCCTTTTTTTAAATCCGTACAGGGATCTAACAGCTAAATCAGTTTTAATATCTTATTGATAGGATATGGAGAATGCAGACACGTTTGCCAATTATCAGTGACAACCTGATGTTACGTAATTATTTATATCCGGAACTTCCCCATACAATGGTTAGAGCACAAACTAATGATTGTAATAGAATCAATATCTCTCTAATGATTGGTTAATTATTCATCATATCAGTCTATCTGTAATACATATCGATCCGGAAATATGTTTGTTTACGGAAAGTTAGTTTTACCAGAAATTATTTTATTAGGATTTGAAAATTGTTGTTGAATTGTGATTAGCCTAATCACAGTTTAACAATAATTTTAAAATTCTGATTTTTTTTTTCTGGTAAAACTAACTTCAATTTTTTTTATAAAGCTATAATTCTCCTCAGTCTTTCCCTACCTGCCTTTTTTCAGGAACACACACACTCAGGTTTTGAAGTAAAGGAGAAATGAGATTTTCACTAATCATTGATTAAGCTAATCAGCTATTGAACAACTCGGCCCTGGTGAACAACTGGGCCATGGTCTATAATGAGTTAAAATTTCAATGTCAAGTCCAGTCTTTGTATATGATATAAGTTCTCTACATCCAAAGACAAGTTCGGTAAACGATTATTATATCTACTATAAATGAAACACGGTTTCTGGAATTAATTACATTTTAAGAGTTATTTTAACCAACTATTCCAACATACTTTGTGTTTAAACGCGGGGTTTTAGGAACTGTTACTTAAATACACCGGTATAGTATTGTTTATGACTGTCCAAAACTAATTTGTCATCTAATTCTCTCTCTCTCTTTGGGGACTATTGTTTACTTTAAATATTATGTTACTGATATCATTATACGTTAGAAGTTATGATGTGATATAAAGATCTACGTAATGGAGATTACAGAAGTCGGAAATGTCAATCATTTATGAACTACACTATATCATTAGCTAGGGGACTAAACTTGAAAATAAACTTTAAAATTGAGAATATAATAAAAATATTAAAAGGAAAAATAAAAACTACGGTTTTTTCTTATAACAAAAAAAAAAAATGCAATCCTAGTTCAGGTTAAAGGTCAAATTAATACGATGAATTACTAGTATCTAAATCTCAATTCAAAGTCGGGAAAGCAAAATCAATCGGCTTCAGTCCCCGGTACCGAAAATATTTCAAAATTCCAGAATAATAAATATTTCCAATTAGAATAAAACCTATCTACATCATAATGTAAGTAAGAAACCTATTTACCAGGTGTCTGGGATTTCGCGGAAGGAGACATTAAAAATGCACTATTGGGTCTGGCGCAAGGATACGTACCCGGGAGAGGATGACTAGAATTACAACTGACTGACAAAATAACGAGGAAAAACGAAAATAATAGATGTATCTTGTATGAAAACAAGGTATTTGTTACGACTGTAATTCATCACGTTTGGTGTCCCAAGGACAGGTGTTGACGTTGTACTCTTGTTTGTATTGGTAAGTAATTCTTTATTGACACAATGCTTTATATTTCACTCCTTATTGTGATTTGAATAAGAATTGAAAATAAATATACGGCATCAACTGCCCCTTGTCCCTCTTTCTCTCCAAAATCGATTCACCCCTCGCCCCTTGTTCTCTCCGGAATCAATTGAACACCCCCTCCCCATTGCCCCTCTTTCTCTCTAGAATTAACTTCCCCCTTGTTCCTCTTTCTCTACGACATCAATTTACCCCATCGCCCTCTTTCTCTCCACGGATCAAATGACTTTCTTGCTCCTCTTTCTCTCCAAAATCAATTGACTTCTTGTCCCCCCTTTCTCTCTTTCTCTCTGAAATCAATTTACTTCCTTGCCACACCCCCCCCCCCCCCCCTTCTCTCTTTCTCTCCAGAATCAATTGACCCCCTCGCTCCTCTTTCTCTCCAGAATTAATTGACCCCCTTGCTCCTCTTTCTCTCCAGAATTAATTGACCCCCTCGCTCCTCTTTCTCTCCAGAATTAATTGACCCCCTTCTCTCTTTCTCTCCAGAATCATTTGTCCCCTCGCTCCTCTTTCTCTCCAGAATTAACCGATCGCCTGCTCTCACTCAGCCATACTCTGTGTCAGTTCCTATTTTATATCTGAATTAAAGTTTTAATTTCAAATTTATGTCTTCTTCATTGGTCGTGATCTCAAATAGCATGATTTATCACGTGGCGTGTTTCTAATCGACAGATAAGCTTTTTGAAAGATAACACTATGGAGAATTGTATTAACTTGTTAAACAATGCATTTAAATGTCACAACGGATGTGTCGTTATTTGTGAATTAAGTGTAATAAAATGTTAGAATTTGAATAAATGTGAATGAAAATGGATGGAATTTTAAAATGTTTAAGTAGAGGGTTTGTATTTGAGGACAAACAATGTTGATTGACTCTCCTCCCGATACAATAAAACTCGTCAGGAATACGTAATATAGGTGTGGCGTGTACTTTACTGTGACCTTGACCTTCAATCGTTTCTAAAAGTACTTAAGTTATTGTTCAATTAGTGTCGTATGTTAAAGTTGCGGATCTTTCGAATTGTCTCCAAACGAGAGCTAAGTTATCAACAGTGTTAAGGACCATGATCTGTTGTACAAACGTGTACTTGTAAGAAGAAAAAAACTATGTTTGCTGGTATTAGATAGATAAATCGATATCAAATGACAAGTTAAATCAATTATCGATATGTTAGGGGTTGTTCGGGAGAGCTCGCCAACGTTTACGATGAACATGTGTTTTGCAAGCGAAAAGGGGAAAAGCTCGTGAACATCTTCCCTACCGAACGCACGTTTACTGTCAAAATGATGGCGCTGAAGTCAATCGGTACACGAAAACACGATTTCAAAGATAATTCTCATCTATTATTGAAATGTTTTTGGTTTTGTCTTTAAAGAACGTGTCTTGGTTTATGGCATGCAATGAAAACGAATAATTGTACAAATCCCAAATAATTATAATCGTACTTCTAAAATAAATAATTCCAGTGGCCACGTGGTCCCCGCTGTCGATGACCTTCAGCTATATATGACCTTGCTGTTTCTGTCACCAAAACGTCACACCTATTTTTCTGGCACGTTCCCGCCCATTGGTAACTCTAATCAGAACATAATATCCATTACCATTTTATCTGATTCTTCCATTGTAGTCCGCGAGTTAAATCATCTAACTATTAAAACACTTAATAGGTACTTAAAATGACCCATGTCCAGTGTGGTCAGTTGCCTCCAGCCACCTATCAGGACTTCTCAATGTATACATTGACCCGCAAATCTGATTAATCGAAAGTCCGTCGAGTTTGGTCAACTTTAACCGTTTGTCATGCTCTTGGGAAATCTCCAACATTATTATTACATTATTATTCTCTAACCTGACATTTTAAAGTTACATTTTTTTTTACTTTTGAAGAAAAACAAGGAGAAAGGAAGACACATTATCGTATTGGTTATACTTTTAAATCAACAAATTATGTTTACTTCCGCAAAGACGTTTAAAGATTTTAGGACATAATGGGCAAAAGATCTATTTTGGCAATATTATAAAAATTTAAAAAAATATGTGTGAAAATGGTTGTTATGGATAAGTAAGAAGCATTGCATTGATGGCAAATCGAATTCAAACGATAAATTAATAAATATAATTTTGAATTTCAAACTAACAATTCTTCACCATTTTGTCTCTTAGATTGGTCAATCTGGCGTGATCAGCGAAGGTCAGTTGATACTGGCATGGCCGGAGGCTACAGCTACTGTCCAGTGTCAGATTTAACGGGTTACGGTCAACTTTCTCACGACAAGGTGCCACGGTCAGTAATGGTCACTAATTCGTACTTACGTCTACAAATTTATTGACCGTAGTCAACAGATTGTATAAATGTTGTACCTCGTCCATTGTCTCCGTATTTCACACGTAATGACTAAACTACAATAAAACAAAGACAAACAAACAATAGGAAAATAAAGCAAACGTCACAACATTTATATATATTACGTATACTGTATCTTATTAACAGATACATAGACATTGCTTATTAAAGTATTGATACATAGAAAATACATCAATTATATGTATTTATATTTTATACTAAAACATAAAAAAAAAACATAAATACCCATTGATATTTGGATTGATACATAAAAAAATACATCAATTATATGTATTTATATTTTATACTAAAACATAAAAAAAAACATAAATACCCATTGATATTTGGCTTACGAGACACTATATTACATGTAAAAAGAATATGAAAATTGATTTAAAACCATTTCATACAAAGTTCTGTCTTCTTTGATACATTAACATCAATTAACAATGGGATTGAGCGAAAGTTTACAAAACACAATGAAGTTTTTTCCATTATTATAATAAATGTCTATATCACGGTGCCATGACGAGAAGAATGGTCACATCGAAGATGATGACATTTAGATGAGGAAGAAATGCCTTTGGGAAACGATTTGATTCCATCATAAAATGGTGAACAGGTGTTATTGTACGTGTCTAAACGTGAGAGGTACAGTTATATCCCTGTAGGACCAGGGACACACATGTATGTCCCTGGTAGAATACGATCCCGATATGGTGAAGTCGTCCGTACTTTAACCTCGATGTCCGTGTGTGGTCATAGACGCCATGCCCTAAGTATGTAAAGCATTTGTACTTCAGCATTACAATATGCCAAGAAAAAACATGTAAAAAATTAACTGATGGCTTCGCTGATTATGTTTTGTCTCAAATTGTTGGGTTTCTTAAAGTCTGTTTCAAAGACGAACAGTTCCATATAGCACTAGTTAAAGTATTATAGTTCATTTCCATGAACCTTTTGGTCTATATAGCTTAAGGTTAAACTCCATTAAGATTGAAAGAAAAACTTCTGAATAAATTAGTTGAAGTTGTTTTCGAGTTGATGCCGATACCTGCTTGCATCTTTTCAAAACTGTCAGTAGTCGAAATAATTTCTTACAATAAAGTTTATACTTTGTACATAATGGTATCGACCGTAAAACATGTCTCAAATTATATTCCAATCTAACATGCAATTAACATATTCATAAGATATAAATTAACATATTAATTAAGATATGAATAAACATTATCATAAGTATATCTATCAATTACCATATGAAAATGGATTTGAAGTTGCCTCGCCGGACAATATCACTCTTTGACAGGGAATTATTGTTTCAAGATTCCTGACAAATTCTTGTCTTGAAATTTTAAGAATATTTTGTCGGAGCTGGACCAAGCGTTGTATGATTTTTCCACGAGATTACCAACTTGATTTTTTTTAAACAAAAAGAATTAAGTCAGAAAAATGGAGGCACGTGTACTGTACCAGGCACAAAAGTACGCGTACTTTGTGGAGAGACAAGAAATATTTTCACCAAATTTTCACATGTTTATTTTCCATTGGCACAAGAATGCTTAACGCTTGATGTAAACAAAAGAGTATTACTTCTGAATTCTTCAGGAAATGCGAAATAATTCTTTCCCTAACTAGACTTATGACGTGAGGAACATAATAAAACAAACTCGCGTGATCATATGATATATATGTAAGTAAGAGACTTAGCATGCACGTGCTAATATTGACCAGAAAACAAAATAACAATGCATGGTCTCTGTCTTAATGCAAATATATACACAATTAAATATTTGAACAATTAAATATATACACAATTAAATATATACACATTTAACTTCATATCACAATGTAGATATAATTTTATCCAACACATTAATCAATTTCAAGTGTTTCAATAAGTATTTATATTTTATGTTCGAAATGTAACTATAAATAATAGAATAATATATTGAATTTAGATGAAACATTGAATAATTTAATACCTGTCATGCCATACACGAGCCGGATATTATTTAACTTTATAAAATGGATGATTTTTTTTTAGTTTGACACAGCCATTCCGTTCTTTATAACAACATATTTTAATGCATCAATTTTCCTTCTCCTCGAAAATAATGAGCAGGGTCTCAGAAATGTATGCTGGAGTAGTCGGCGATGACTTTTGATGGCAAAAAGGAACTCCAAACATTCCTTGCAAACTTTTCGGAAAAGATTTTTCTCGCAAAAAAATAAAATGGTGTTTTCCCCTAAAACATGAAACTAAAAAAACATCTGAAACAAAGACGGCATCCATGTTTTCTCTTCCATCAAATCTCCGGCGGGAATTTTTTGACGTGACGTAACAGAAACGTTCATTTTCTCTCTTCATTATAGGGCACTCAATTTGTTTGATAAAACATCAACACCAAAAGAAAATACAACTTAATTGAACGAGGGGTAACTGATGCCAGATTTCTAATTAAAATATTTGTACTGGTTTTTTTTCGGTAAACCGCACACGTGCAGCAAGAGAAATGGATATTTCAAACAAGCTCTCGTCTCGAGAAAGAAATATTGTTGAGTCAAGCAGGAGATGTAAATCTGGCTATAGCTTACTTCGTGACGGGAGTTTGACAGAGAATTAAACAATTTGTGAAAAAGTGCAAATCAACTCAATTTGTTTTTTACAAGCTTTGTCGGAGGTACATAGCATTTCCAATTACTTGACTTGAAAATAAAAGAAAATTGTCATTAACTATTTTTTTGGTTATAACTATCAATGCCACCGCCCGGAAAAAAAAATCCGTGTAGTTGTTTCTGTGATTACATCACAACCGTAATATCCGGTTACGTCGTGTGTTTGTGAGCGAGCGTTGTTTTCTTTTTTACTCGCTGTGGTTCTGGCCGAGCTGTGAAATGTTGGTATTTTACGGTTCACTAGAATACACCTCTGTGTGTGCTGGGTTTGGCTGTCTGCTTTGAAATCGACATTTTACGGATCGACTAAGCAACTAATGATACGCCGTCGCGCGCATGTTCAACGCTGGTAACGGGATTGCACGTGCCGCTTGTCATAATAAAATTCACGTGCACCACAGGAAATTTGTATTCCAGCGGTATGGTATGGTACAGGGTTATATTGGTGATTTAAACATGCACTTGTCATCTCGGTCATAAATTAACCCCCGCTGATCTCTGGAGGGATGAAGTGTCGGGATTTTGATCGACTTTCTACATTTTACGTGTAAAACCAGTGCCGCTACGAGAAGTATTACACGCGTTTAATAGATATTATGAGGATTGAGTAATCAAAGATCATGATATGAGCTTTTCAAATCAAGAGATTGAACAATTGATCATTTGAATAATATGCCTTTTAAATGCTTGTTGATCGAACTTCGTATTATTTGAATGTACTATCTACAATGCTGTCATTTACAATGCTGCCATATTCGTGTTATATATCATATATATTAAAAGGTGAATTTGAATATTTCGGTCATTTAGTATCTTAACATCAACAATTTCATAATACAATCTATTTCATGGATTATATCGGATATTTTTTAATGGAAATAAAACATATCTCCGCCCAGCCAAAAACCGCAAATACGTCAGTTCGAGTGTGAATGTGCTGCAGGTTCAACTAAAGTGTCAAATGTTCAAACATCCGATGTTTCATTTTTATGATTCATTTCTGATGACAGCATATTTGTGTATAATGTTTAGTCTTTCTTAATACAAAATTCATAAAATGTCAATTGTCAATTTGACACTTGGAAATATCTCATTTTTGCAACTGATAGATAAAAATGATAATGATCATAATTTTGTTGTTCGTAATAGCGTCATTCAGACAGAAATGGTTTAAGAGGTTTAAAATGGATTTTGACAACATATCAAAATGCTCACAAATGTCAAAATCTACTTTTAATTTTCTGACTAACATTGTGCGGTTAACCACAGGCGCGGGTATATCGATGCATGATTGCCACATTTTGTACGATACAATAGCTATTTACCAAAACAATGAAACATTGAGGACTCTTATCGGTACAAATATGGCTTGAATATGACAAATCACATTATCTCTGACTTAAATGTATAACATGTATTAAATATATACTACATCTATTGAAGAATTCCAGTGTTTACTAACCGCGATAAAAATATTATCGAACGCGGCCATTTAAATATCCTATCGAACGCACCTGCATGTGTGGAATATATTTTGATTCAATTTTACCTTTCAACGAATAAGTGGTAGTACCATTGTAATTTAACACGGATACTGTATATTTACGTGTAACTTAGTATACATATCTCTGATTTATATCCTTCGAATCAAAATTTATATCTACATGTATTAATGGTATCAATCTTTTTCAATAAACATACAATTTCCGGTCTTTAAGATCGAAAACATAAATTTTAGATACAAATTTGGCCAATCCCTTTTACGGGTAATTCAGCGGTAAGTTCGAATGTTACGATTCTGTCATCATTTGTCAATCAATGTTGGTTGACAATTTTACTGCCTAGTTTCCACAAAAGATTTGCCCCCGAGGAAAGGAATTATATTTTCATCGACCGATCGAATCTGTGATACCCTAAGATACACATCAAGGATTCGCTGATTTTCAACGTGAAGACATTATCGGTTGTAATGATGCAGAACGTAATTCTAACCTTCACACTTGTCCCAAACCTTAAGACGCTGCCTAGGGGAACAAACAAAACAAATTTCTTATAAATAGAATTGAGATATTAAATTGTTTATAAAGATTTCTGAACCATTTTAGTTCCCCATAAAGTGTTCTTGACCGGAAGACCAAGACATTGATCGGACCTGTTGACCACTGATTTAGTCCTATTATGATAAAATTAAAATCACTGGACAGGACAAACAAGAGTGGACATGGTCGAGTACTAAATAAAAAATGGAATCTGTGTGGGCGAGCCCGCCAGTTCGACAGGACTAGGGTAGTCGATTTTATTTTATTTTATTCCAACTTTACTAAACACAGCTTACCTGTACTGTGGCATGATCAGGTGACAACTGCAGGTTCTTCTTATAATGTAATGCATGTTGATTACACTAATATCTTGTGACGTCATCAATTAAACAATTGGTATGACGTCATAGCATTATCACGTAAATTAGATGCTGACGTTGTGCTAAAAGCTGGAGAAAATGTTAGGGGTTTTCCCGAATATTCATATACATTTCTGGTAATTCGATAAGGCTATTAATTTCGTTTTCAATTGATAATTATGAATATAATTTATAAAAAAGGTAGATAACCACAAAATGTATGTAAAGGATAAAAAAAGAGTGGAAAAGATTTTAATGTGCATGTACACTGTAATCAAGTACATGTATGTCTCCGATAAGCGTCTAGCGGTCAAAATGTGTCGGAGTTAGAAACCAATGAAGCTTATTAAACATGACCTTATAATAGTTCCTTTTCAAATTGTTTTTCAAAATGTTTAAAATGTTTTTTGTTTATTTTTTTTTTTTTTTTTTCGTTAGCCGTGATGGTGCATGGGACGCTTACCCTTCCGGGATACCTGGTACTTTGAACGCCTTCAGTATGTTCATACTTTACCATCGTTTATCAATTTGAGTTACAATTTTTGTTTTGACGGTATGTTATTGTTTTACAAAACGGGTAAATGAAGTTTGCTGTATTATATCGATTGACTACCTGTTGTTTGTTCTGCATCATTTTCACAATTACTGTGGAATTTTCTACATCTTGTGCATTTTCAAACGAGCACATATTGTCTTCAGAATGTCATGACACACATTTGAGATTTGTCGGTATTACTGTTCGGATGGTTGCAAATTTTCATATTTGCTGCAAAATATCAATACATTTTCTAAGTCTACATATTTTAATGATTAGGGAGCATGCGTACATGGTGTCCAACACGAGTTCACCACACACACCATATACATGTACATGTAACTGTAAATGTATGTGGCCTGTGGTTACAACCAGATAAAATCATGGCACGTCAACTTCCGGAATTTAGGTACCATACCCGAATTTAAAGTCTCCATTTTATGATAGACATTGGGACTAAATGCGCCCGCGGGCAGGAATACGTACATATACCATTGACACAATGTCAACATCGCTAATATTAACGGGATCTGATAATGTTTTTATGTTGATATGTCAATTTCTATCTCCGTAGATTACTGGACACGTGTGCTGTAACACTGGACAGAGACTGGACACACGGAAGCTTGGACCTCAGAAATTTGATAGATAAATGACCGACAACCTTTTAAATTATTATTACCAATTATGACAACGGGACATCAGATGCAACTAACTGGTCATTTAAAAGCAGTGATTTCATTTTTTATTTTATAATTATTTTACCTTTTTTTAGGATGCGTCTCAGATAAATGAATCCAAAATCATGTCAAATATCAAATGAACAATTACGTTGGTTCTAGTAAATCTGGGAATTGTGTGTAAAACAGTATTTTCTCAATACCAGTCTAACTGGAAATGTTATATCTGGTCCCAGGGTTTAGAAGATACACGGATTCAGTACAGACTGGTTCTACATCTTACACGGCGATCCCCGCTCACTACTGAGAATTAGATAGGTTCGCCATATCAGACAAATCTAAACAGTTATATCCATTGGAACTTAAAAACTATTTAAAAACGGCGTTATCTAGATAAACAAAAATATGTCTCTAATAAGTGTCCCCGTCTGAATTTCAGAACACGGAAAATTATGCATACGTAATTTTAGACCACCTCGCAGAGGTTACAATAAGAAAAGAAACCATGAACTTTTTGTCGAAGGAAGACGATTTTTGTATAGGTGTGCGTGTAATTATAGCGATTTTATTAGGATTTTAGTACGCCACCTAACTATAATTAAGTTTATATCTCTTCATTGCGATTCGGCTGACAGGAGTTTAGGACGTATTTTAATGGTCTAACATACTATTAACTTCCTCGTATCCATCACAAGCTAAAACTTAACTTCACAAGCTTCATCAACTTTCACCAATTTTGAAGATAATATTTAAGTCGGTTTTAAAGTGTCTTTTATAATCTTGAAATACATTTTAGATTTGTTAAAGATTTAAACATTTCAGTATTCCTGTCTTCCATATAGATTGGAGCTAAGTCTATTTAATTGTGATTTGTAAAATATTAATTAACATTAAATACAATAACGATCGCAAAGCTTGGCGAATTGTAACAATGTGTGTCCTTGTTCTGGCAATGATAGTTAAGGTTTGTGACCAGTCTCTAGGTTAGAATACGACTGTCTGTTAGTGATCTTACTTTGAATCACAATAGCGGTAATAAGAAACAATTTATAGCAGTTTAAAAGCTATTAAACTTTACCTGTGCAACTGTACGAAAAGACAATTAAATACAACTACTGGCAGAAAAACAATTCTAAATTTTACATCTCCCTATTTCCCAATGTAATGATAACACATCACTTCATAAAATGTTTTTAATTAACATTATAATGTAAAAAGCTGTGATAATTGGTACATAAACTATATCTGATTTAAATAGTTGTATTCTTATTCAAGCTTGACTATCAATTTACACAATTTCATATACGCAACCCGCGGTGTATTTTAGTGATTTTGCAGAAAATTATATTCTTGCATTTGTTTCAAATGGTTGAGGAGCGTCTAAATGAGGCCGTTGATAATGTGACGAGTATATAAAACATGTAATCACCATAAATAGACGATGATTTATGGATGTATGCACTACACACTTTAATTAATTATTATCTAAATATCTTCAAAAGTTTTTTATTCTTTTCAACATCGCGGTTTTTGCATTTAGTTTTAAATCTTGCAGCGTCATGGACATAGTAATCTATGCCGGCTCTTAAATAAAGATAGTTACGTTATTATTTCTTTTATAATTCCTATGTCGTCATAAACTGCTGGAGTCTCTTTGGGATATTATGTCCGGTTTTCATATGCGTTAATGTAAGATGATAAATGATAATTTATTTTGAGAACAATTAGTGAACGAATGATTGCGTAACCGAAGTGGATAAGGGACTCCTATAAAAGTCAGAAACAATTACGATCAAGAACTATTAAAAATATTTTATTATTTATCTTTAAATGCAAAAGGACAAGAAACACAATACGACCTTGGTAACTGCTACGCAATTTCTATGTACAGGATTATGTATTAATTTATTTGAATTATTAATACATGTATATTTTGTAAAAATGGCCCACTGAGCGTCCAAGCAGCTCAACATACATTATTATTTTGGGATGACTTTTTAAAAATAATACACTTCACACAAAACGAACCTCACGGATTTTATTCTTGTTAACTAAATTAGAATTTCTCGGATACATCTTCATCTAGATTTCTGACTAAAGTAGTCTATTTACCGTCACAAGCGGACGTTGGATGTTCCCGCCAAATCCTCTCTATTTGCGGAACCACAAAATCTATCATCCGCCTCTTCCGATCGTCCATGTTTTATGTGTAACGACTGGGAATCTCACGTTGACATAGCAGTGTACGATAAGGTTGTTTGTCCATAGCATGTTATAGTAACCTTACAGTCTGATCGGGACCCAAAAACAGACCCCATAGTCTGATCGGGACCCGGAAACAAACCCCATAGTCTGATCAGGACCCAGAAACAGACCCCATAGTCTGATCGGGACCCAGAGGTAGACCCCATAGTCTGATCGGGACCCAGAAACAGACCCCATAGTCTGATCGGGACCCAGAGGTAGACCCCATAGTCTGATCAGGACCCAGTAACAGACCCCATAGTCTGATCGGGACCCAGAAACAGACCCCATAGTCTGATCGGGACCCAGAAACAGACCCCATAGTCTGATCGGGACCCAGAGGTAGACCCCATAGTCTGATCGGGACCCAGAGGTAGACCCCATAGTCTGATCGGGACCCAGAGGTAGACCCCATAGTCTGATCGGGACCCAGTAACAGACCCCATAGTCTGATCGGGACCCAGAAACAGACCCCATAGTCTGATCGGGACCCAGAAACAGACCCCATAGTCTGATCGGGACCCAGAAACAGACCCCATAGTCTGATCGGGACCCAGAAACAGACCCCATAGTCTGATCAGGACAAATTATTCCTCTATGTAAATTTATGCAAAAAAATTCAGTTCGCAATAGTAGCGAGTCCGAGGAAAACAAACATATAAACTGTAAATATCTTAATATTGACCTAAAATGAGATGAGTATACCCCCCTGCTCGACAATCCTCGTAAAATGGTGACCTGAAATGCGTAAGCCCTGCGCATGTTCGACAATCCTCCTTAAATTTTGACCTGAAATGAGTATACACTGCTCGACGACTCAGGAATGTCCTATCAACAACAACATGTCACGTAAAGGTCATGTGAAGGTCATGTGAAGAAGATGTTCATGGAAGGTGACGCTTTGTAGTGTCATCCCACTGAATTACAACAACTGGATTTAGTATCGTGACACTCCACCAGGTCACATACTGACAACGGGTTCTATGTCGCCTACTTTAAAACTGAGTGCCTAGCAAAGAACTCTACCAATGTTATTATAAATGTACAAAATGTACGTATTTGTTTGTGAAGAAAGTTTATAACAGTCCTCATCACTGGCCGGAATCGGGATAAAAATGAGGCAATAGAAAAAGAAACTTTTCTGTAGTAAGGAAACAGGGGAAGTGATACAGATACTAAATTTTAGACATATGTTTAGCAGATTTATTTCGATAGCTTTCATGTCCCCTTAGCAGAAGACACGGAATCAAACCCAACTAGGAGTTACCACATTGGTCTCCTCTCGCGTGGCGTGGCTTGACAGAGTGAAGTTATGACTCAGCGACTGCCACTACACTGCCCATCACCCCGATACGGGTGTACAGCGTGTACATTTCGGCCTCAATGATACATTTATCCATCAGGGTACATCTTCCATCCCAGAATCAATTCTGATTTTAATTACACGACCCAGAAGGAGTGCGGAGAGGCACTGGAGGGGAGAACACTCCTTGATACACACGTTTATACAGTGATATCCTGATCAGCGTATCAGTAAACGTCAATCTTAACCACAGCCAGTAAACGTTGATCGAACAATCCATAATTAGCCGGAAGTGATTGCAGAAATCTTGATGGATCACGTGATCGCCAATCATCTCTCAAAACCAATCGAGCCATTTATATAGACAGCAAAGATTTACAAAACAGGGAAGAGAGGGGAAATCTGTTCTATGGATGATTTATCAAATCCTCTTGAAATACATTTTTAAGTTAAAAAAAAAAAACCAAACAAACAAACAAAACAAACAAACAAATTCTTTCCGTGTCTTAGATATCATTATCACTATGAATTGTAGTAAACATATTCAATATCGTCATAGTAAACATATTCAATATCGTGATAGTAAACATTCAATATCGTGATAGTAAACATATTCGATATCGTGATAGCAAACATATTCAATATCGTGATAGTAAACATATATTATATTATTATAGTTAAAGTATTTGATATTATACATAATATGATACGTTATCATGCGTCATTTTACCATAACTTTAAATTACAGCTATTGTAAGGAGAAACAAAGTTCAAAAACAATGATTTAACGACAATGTCGTGATTTCTTTCATTAAATCATCGAAAAAATCTTAACGAAAAAAAAAGCTGTAGGGAACAAAAGCTAAACGCATTCGAAAACGTACAGAGTTTTATAAACTAGGTAGCGTCATCATCACGTGTTTCCGGTGGAAGCCATGTTTGCTCGGGTCGACATTATTTTTGCGATTCTGGATTCATTAAAACGATAAGAACAATGGAGGCCGTATACAAAACATGAACGTCATCTTGAAGCAAAACCGTTGTTTTATTGTTTGGAAAACTTACTCATTATGCTTTTCAATATCCGAAATCATCTATTTTTATTAGCAAATTTGCGCTAGACTATTATAAAGTTTAAACCGACGAACTTTCGTCAATTACATGTACTTGTGACCATTTTTTCCATTTCGGCTCCTAACATCTGTATTACACATACTAGTTATTCAATTATCTGTTGCGGCATCGTAATGTTAAATAAGGAATCTTAATTAATTGATTGGCCTCCCATCGTAAGGTTAAATAAGGAATCTTTATCAATGAATTAGCCGCCCATCGTAAGGTTAAATAAGGAATCTTAATTAATTGATTAGCCGCCCATCGGAACCGACTCTTTAAGCCGTCCTAAAACCATCAAAAGAAAACTTCCCTTTATGCATAGGCGCCATATTTATAAACGTCTTTACGCAATGAATAAGATGCACACTTATTGCGCAAACTAGTAATTCGTGTACATCGTGTTAGCTATGAGCGACACGTGTGTAGCACCGCGGTTTCAGGCGCGTGTCCTTTTTCCGTACTCGTTGCTCACTTGTTCGTTGTTTTGCTTCAGGCTTCTTGCATTCACACAGTCGGAAACATCTGTACGTTTACATCAATTTGTTAAAGTCTAACTAGATCTAGCCTGCAGCTATGTACGGTTGCACTTCTTCACAACTAAAGGTTAGAATATTGCACCATATTCTATCATCGGGTGGTCGGCTGTCGAAGCGGTTCAGACTGTGATGTTGATGACGTCAACAACCATCCGGGTACGTGTACCCAATCAAGCGTGAAGTCGACTAGGATCAGTCGTGCGTTCATCCATCTCAATTAATCATGTCAAATTCTGATCAATCAATCACGCATTGATCATGTATATTAGTCCAGAAGAAATTGACTTCAACATAACAGAATCCCGACCAGATTCCCTAACCTTATCAGTACCCTAACCTTATCAGTACCCTAACCTTATCAGTACCCCACCCTTATCAGTACCCCACCCTTATCAGTACCCTAACCTTATCAGTACCCTAACCTTATCAGTACCCCACCCTTATCAGTACCATAACCTTATCAGTACCCTAGCCTTATCAGTACCCTAACCTTATCAGTACCCCACCCTTATCAGTACCCTAACCTTATCAGTACCCTAACCTTATCAGTACCCTAACCTTATCAGTACCCCACCCTTATCAGTACCCTAACCTTATCAGTACCCTAACCTTATCAGTACCCTAACCTTATCAGTACCCCACCCTTATCAGAACCCCACCCTTATCAGTACCCCACCCTTATTAGTACCCCATCCTTATCAGTACCCCACCCTTATCAGTACCCTAACCTTATCAGTACCCTAACCTTATCAGTACCCCACCCTTATTAGTACCCCATCCTTATCAGTACCCCACCCTTATCAATACCCTAACCTTATCAGTACCCTAACCTTATCAGTACCCTAACCTTATCAGTACCCTAACCTTATCAGTACCCTAACCTTATCAGTACCCTAACCTTATCAGTACCCCACCCTTATCAGTACCCCACCCTTATCAGTACCCTAACCTTACCAGTACCCCACCCTTATCCGTACCCCACCCTTATCAGTACCCTAACCTTATCAGTACCCTACCCTTATCAGTACCCCACCCTTATCAGTACCCTAACCTTATCAGTACCCTAACCTTATCAGTACCCGACCCTTATCAGTACCCTAACCTTATCAGTACCCTAACCTTATCAGTACCCTAACCTTATCAGTACCCTAACCTTACCAGTACCCCACCCTTATCAGTACCCCACCCTTATCAGTACCCCACCCTTATCCGTACCCCACCCTTATCCGTACCCCACCCTTATCAGTACCCTAACCTTATCAGTACCCCACCCTTATCCGTACCCCACCCTTATCCGTACCCCACCCTTATCAGTACCCTAACCTTATCAGTACCCTAACCTTATCAGTACTCTAACCTTATCAGTACCCTAACCTTATCAGTACCCTAACCTTATCAGTACCCCACCCTTATCAGTACCCTAACCTTATCAGTACCCTAACCTTATCAGTACCCCACCCTTATCAGTACCCCACCCTTATCAGTACCCTAACCTTATCAGTACCCTAACCTTATCAGTACCCTAACCTTACCAGTACCCCACTCTTATCAGTACCCTAACCTTATCAGTACCCCACCCTTATCAGTACCCCACCCTTATCAGTACCCCACCCTTATCAGTACCCTAACCTTATCAGTACCCTAACCTTATCAGTACCCTAACCTTATCAGTACCCTACCCTTATCAGTACCCTAACCTTATCAGTACTCTAACCTTATCAGTACCCTAACCTTATCAGTACCCCACCCTTATCAGTACCCTAACCTTATCAGTACCCTAACCTTATCAGTACCCCACCCTTATCAGTACCCTAACCTTATCAATACCCTAACCTTATCAGTACTCTAACCTTATCAGTACCCTAACCTTATCAGTACCCTAACCTTATCAGTACCCTAACCTTATCAGTACCCTAACCTTATCAGTACCCTAACCTTATCAGTACCCCACCCTTATCAGTACCCCACCCTTATCAGTACCCTAACCTTATCAGTACCCGACCCTTATCAGTACCCTAACCTTATCAGTACCCTAACCTTATCAGTACCCTAACCTTATCAGTACCCTAACCTTATCAGTACCCCACCCTTATCAGTACCCCACCCTTATCAGTACCCTAACCTTATCAGTGCCCGACCCTTATCAGTACCCTAACCTTATCAGTACCCTAACCTTATCAGTACCCCACCCTTATCAGTACCCTAACCTTATCAGTACCCGACCCTTATCAGTACCCTAACCTTATCAGTACCCTAACCTTATCAGTACCCTAACCTTATCAGTAGCCTAACCTTATCAGTAGCCTAACCTTATCAGTACCCCACCGTTATCCGTACCCCACCCTTATCCGTACCCCACCCTTATCAGTACCCTAACCTTATCAGTACCCTAACCTTATCAGTACCCCACCCTTATTCGTACCCCACCCTTATCCGTACCCCACCCTTATCAGTACCCTAACCTTATCAGTACCCTAACCTTATCAGTACCCTAACCTTATCAGTACCCTAACCTTATCAGTACCCTAACCTTATCAGTACCCTACCCTTATCAGTACCCTAACCTTATCAGTACCCTAACCTTATCAGTACCCTAACCTTATCAGTACCCTAACCTTATCAGTACCCCACCCTTATCCGTACCCCACCCTTATCAGTACCCTAACCTTATCAGTACCCTAACCTTATCAGTACCCTAACCTTATCAGTACCCTAACCTTACCAGTACCCTAACCTTATCAGTACCCTAACCATATCAGTACCCTAACCTTATCAGTACCCTAACCTTATCAGTACCCTAACCTTATCAGTACCCTAACCTTATCAGTACCCCACCCTTATCAGTACCCTAACCTTATCAGTACCCCACCCTTATCAGTACCCTAACCTTATCAGTACCCCACCCTTATCAGTACCCTAACCTTATCAGTACCCTAACCTTATCAGTACCCTAACCTTATCAGTACCCTAACCTTATCAGTACCCTAACCTTATCAGTACCCTAACCTTATCAGTACCCTAACCTTATCAGTACCCTAACCTTATCAGTACCCTAATCTTATCAGTACCCTAACCTTATCAGTACCCTAACCTTATCAGTACCCTAACCTTATCAGTACCCCACCCTTATCAGTACCCTAACCTTATCAGTACCCCACCCTTATCCGTACCCCACCCTTATCAGTACCCTAACCTTATCAGTACCCCACCCTTATCCGTACCCCACCCTTATCAGTACCCTAACCTTATCAGTATCCGACCCTTATCAGTACCCCACCCTTATCAGTACCCCACCCTTATCAGTACCCTAACCTTATCAGTACCCTAACCTTATCAGTACCCGACCCTTATCAGTACCCCTAACCGTATCAGTACCCTAACCTTATCAGTACCCTAACCTTATCAGTACCCTAACCTTATCAGTACCCTAACCTTATCAGTACCCCACCCTTATCCGAACCCCACCCTTATCAGTACCCTAACCTTATCAGTACCCCACCCTTATCCGTACCCCACCCTTATCAGTACCCTAACCTTATCAGTACCCGACCCTTATCAGTACCCCACCCTTATCAGTACCCCACCCTTATCAGTACCCTAACCTTATCAGTACCCTAACCTTATCAGTACCCTAACCTTATCAGTACCCTAACCTTATCAGTACCCTAACCTTATCAGTACCCCACCCTTATCAGTACCCTAACCTTATCAGTACCCTAACCTTATCAGTACCCCGCCCTTATCAGTACCCTAACCTTATCAGTAACCCACCCTTACCAGTACCCCACCCTTATCAGTACCCTAACCTTATCAGTACCCTAACCTTATCAGTACCCCACCCTTATCAGTACCCTAACCTTATCAGTACCCTAACCTTATCAGTACCCTAACCTGATCAGTACCCCACCCTTATCAGTACCCTACCCTTATCAGTACCCTAACCTTATCAGTACCCCACCCTTATCAGTACCCTACCCTTATCAGTACACTAACCTTATCAGTACCCCACCCTTATCAGTACCCCACCCTTATCAGTACCATAACCTTATCAGTACCCTAACCTTATCAGTACGCCACCCTTATCAGTACCCTAACCTTATCAGTACCCTAACCTTATCAGTACCCTAACCTTATCAGTACCCCACCCTTATCAGTACCCTACCCTTATCAGTACCCTAAACTTATCAGTACCCCACCCTTATCAGTACCCTAACCTTATCAGTACCCTACCCTTATAAGTAACCTAACCTTATCAGTACCCAAACCTTATCAGTACCCCAACCTTATCAGTACCCTAACCTTATCAGTACCCTACCTTGACCTTATCAGTACCCTAACCTTATCAGTACCCCACCCTTATCAGTACCCTACCCTTATCGGTACCCTAACCTTATCAGTACCCTACCTTGACCTTATCAGTACCCTAACCTTATCAGTACCCTACCCTTATCAGTACCCTAACCTTATCAGTACCCTAACCTTATCAGTACCCTACCCTTATCAGTACCCCACCCTTATCAGTACCCTAACCTTATCAGTACCCTAACCTTATCAGTACCCTAACCTTATCAGTACCCTACCCTTATCAGTACCCTAACCTTATCAGTACCCTAACCTTATCAGTACCCTAACCTTATCAGTACCCTAACCTTATCAGTACCCTACCTTGACCTTATCAGTACCGCACCCTTATCAGTACCCCACCCTTATCAGTACCCTAACCTTATCAGTACCCTAACCTTATCAGTACCCTAACCTTATCAGTACCCTAACCTTATCAGTACCCTACCTTGACCTTATCAGTACACCACCCTTATCAGTACCCCACCCTTATCAGTACCCTAACCTTATCAGTACCCTACCCTTATCAGTACCCAAACCTTATCAGTACCCTAACCTTATCAGTACCCTACCCTTATCAGTACCCTAACCTTATCAGTACCCTAACCTTATCAGTACCCTAACCTTATCAGTACCCTAACCTTATCAGTACCCTAACCTTATCAGTACCCGACCCTTATCAGTACCCTAACCTTATCAGTACCCTACCTTGACCTTATCAGTACCCTAACCTTATCAGTACCCGACCCTTATCAGTACCCTAACCTTATCAGTACCCCACCCTTATCAGTACCCCACCCTTATCAGTACCCTAACCTTATCAGTACCCCACCCTTATCAGTACCCTAACCTTATCAGTACCCTAACCTTATCAGTACCCCACCCTTATCAGTACCCTAACCTTATCAGTACCCTAACCTTACCAGTACCCCACCCTTATCAGTACTCTAACCTTATCAGTACCCCACCCTTATCAGTACCCTAACCTTATCAGTACCCTACCCTTATCCGTACCCCACCCTTATCAGTACCCTAACCTTATCGGTACCCCACCCTTATCAGTACCCTAACCTTATCAGTACCCTAACCTTATCAGTACCCGACCCTTATCAGTACCCCACCCTTATCAGTACCCCACCCTTATCAGTACCCTAACCTTATCAGTACCCTAACCTTATCAGTACCCTAACCTTATCACTACCCTAACCTTATCAGTACCCCACCCTTATCAGTACCCCACCCTTATCAGTACCCCACCCTTATCAGTACCCTTACCTTATCAGTACCTTAACCTTATCAGTACCCCACCCTTATCAGTACCCTAACCTTATCAGTACCCCACCCTTATCAGTACCCCACCCTTATCAGTACCCCACCCTTATCCGTACCCTAACCTTATCAGTACCCTAACCTTATCAGTACCCTAACCTTATCAGTACCCCACCCTTATCAGTACCCTAACCTTATCAGTACCCACCCTTATCAGTACCCTAACCTTATCAGTACCCCACCCTTATCAGTACCATAACCTTCTCAGTACCATAACCATATCAGTACCCCGCCCTTATCAGTACCCTAACCTTATCAGTACCCCAACCTTATCAGTACCCCACCCTTATCAGTACCCTAACCTTATCAGTACCCCACCCTTATCAGTACCCCACCCTTATCAGTACCCCACCCTTATCCGTACCATAACCTTATCAGTACCCTAACCTTATCAGTACCCCACCCTTATCAGTACCCTAACCTTATCAGTACCATAACCTTATCAGTACCCTAACCTTATCAGTACCCTAACCTTATCAGTACCCTAACCTTATCAGTACCCCACCCTTATCAGTACCCCGCCCTTATCAGTACCCTAACCTTATCAGTACCCCACCCTTATCAGTACCCCACCCTTATCAGTACCCTAACCTTATCAGTACCCTAACCTTATCAGTACCCTAACCTTATCAGTACCCCACCCTTATCAGTACCCCACCCTTATCAGTACCCCACCCTTATCAGTACCCTAACCCTATCAGTACCCTAACCTTATCAGTACCCTAACCTTATCAGTACCCTAACCTTATCAGTACCCTCACCTTATCAGTACCCTAACCTTATCAGTACCCTAACCTTATCAGTACCCTAACCTTATCAGTACCCTAACCTTATCAGTACCCGACCCTTATCAGTACCCTAACCTATTAGTACCCTACCTTGACCTTATCAGTACCCTAACCTTATCAGTACCCGACCCTTATCAGTACCCTAACCTTATCAGTACCCCACCCTTATCAGTACCCCACCCTTATCAGTACCCTAACCTTATCAGTACCCCAACCTTATCAGTACCCTAACCTTATCAGTACCCTAACCTTATCAGTACCCCACCCTTATCAGTACCCTAACCTTATCAGTACCCTAACCTTACCAGTACCCCACCCTTATCAGTACTCTAACCTTATCAGTACCCCACCCTTATCAGTACCCTAACCTTATCAGTACCCTACCCTTATCCGTACCCCACCCTTATTAGTACCCTAACCTTATCGGTACCCCACCCTTATCAGTACCCTAACCTTATCAGTACCCTAACCTTATCAGTACCCGACCCTTATCAGTACCCCACCCTTATCAGTACCCTAACCTTATCAGTACCCTAACCTTATCAGTACCCTAACCTTATCACTACCCTAACCTTATCAGTACCCCACCCTTATCAGTACCCCACCCTTATCAGTACCCCACCCTTATCAGTACCCTTACCTTATCAGTACCTTAACCTTATCAGTACCCCACCCTTATCAGTACCCTAACCTTATCAGTACCCCACCCTTATCAGTACCCCACCCTTATCAGTACCCCACCCTTATCCGTACCCTAACCTTATCAGTACCCTAACCTTATCAGTACCCTAACCTTATCAGTACCCCACCCTTATCAGTACCCTAACCTTATCAGTACCCCACCCTTATCAGTACCTTAACCTTATCAGTACCCCACCCTTATCAGTACCATAACCTTCTCAGTACCATAACCATATCAGTACCCCGCCCTTATCAGTACCCTAACATTATCAGTACCCCAACCTTATCAGTACCCCACCCTTATCAGTACCCTAACCTTATCAGTACCCCACCCTTATCAGTACCCCACCCTTATCAGTACCCCACCCTTATCCGTACCATAACCTTATCAGTACCCTAACCTTATCAGTACCCCACCCTTATCAGTACCCTAACCTTATCAGTACCATAACCTTATCAGTACCCTAACCTTATCAGTACCCTAACCTTATCAGTACCCTAACCTTATCAGTACCCCACCCTTATCAGTACCCCGCCCTTATCAGTACCCTAACCTTATCAGTACCCCACCCTTATCAGTACCCCACCCTTATCAGTACCCTAACCTTATCAGTACCCTAACCTTATCAGTACCCTAACCTTATCAGTACCCCACCCTTACCAGTACCCCACCCTTATCAGTACCCCACCCTTATCAGTACCCTAACCTTATCAGTACCCTAACCTTATCAGTACCCTAACCTTATCAGTACCCTAACCTTATCAGTACCCTAACCTTATCAGTACCCCACCCTTATCAGTACCCTAACCTTATCAGTACCCTAACCTTATCAGTACCCTAACCTTATCAGTACCCTACCCTTATCAGTACCCCACCCTTATCAGTAACCCACCCTTACCAGTACCCCACCCTTATCAGTACCCTAACCTTATCAGTACCCTTACCTTCTCAGTACCATAACCTTATCAGTACCCTACCCTTATCAGTACCCCACCCTTATCAGTAACCCACCCTTACCAGTACCCCACCCTTATCAGTACCCTAACCTTATCAGTACCCTTACCTTCTCAGTACCATAACCTTATCAGTACCCCGCCCTTATCAGTACCATAACCTTATCAGTACCCTAACCTTATCAGTACCCCACCCTTATCAGTACCCTAACCTTATCAGTACCCTAACCTTATCAGTACCCTAACCTTATCAGTACCCTAACCTTATCAGTACCCCACCCTTATCAGTACCCTACCCTTATCAGTACCCTAACCTTATCAGTACCCTAACCTTATCAGTACCCGACCCTTATCAGTACCCTAACCTTATCAGTACCCCACCCTTATCAGTACCCTACCCTTATCAGTACCCCACCCTTATCAGTACCCCACCCTTATCAGTACCATAACCTTATCAGTACCCTAACCTTATCAGTACGCCACCCTTATCAGTACCCTAACCTTATCAGTACCCTAACCTTATCAGTACCCTAACCTTATCAGTATCCTAACCTTATCAGTACCCCACCCTTATCAGTACCCTACCCTTATCAGTACCCTAAACTTATCAGTACCCCACCCTTATCAGTACCCTAACCTTATCAGTACCCTAACCTTATCAGTACCCTACCCTTATAAGTAACCTAACCTTATCAGTACCCTAACCTTATCAGTACCCCACCCTTATCAGTACCCTAACCTTATCAGTACCCTACCTTGACCTTATCAGTACCCTAACCTTATCAGTACCCCACCCTTATCAGTACCCTACCCTTATCAGTACCCTAACCTTATCAGTACCCTACCTTGACCTTATCAGTACCCTAACCTTATCAGTACCCCACCCTTATCAGTACCCTAACCTTATCAGTACCCTAACCTTATCAGTACCCTACCCTTATCAGTACCCCACCCTTATCAGTACCCTAACCTTATCAGTACCCTACCCTTATCAGTACCCTAACCTTATCAGTACCCTAACCTTATCAGTACCCTACCCTTATCAGTACCCCTAACCTTATCAGTACCCTAACCTGATCAGTACCCTAACCTTATCAGTACCCCAACCTTATCAGTACCCTAACCTTATCAGTACCCTAACCTTATCAGTACCCTAACCTTATCAGTACCCCACCCTTATCAGTACCCAAACCTTATCAGTACCCTAACCTTATCAGTACCCTACCTTGACCTTATCAGTACCCTAACCTTATCAGTACCCTACCCTTATCCGTACCCCACCCTTATCAGTACCCAAACCTTATCAGTACCCTAACCTTATCAGTACCCTACCCTTATCAGTACCCTCACCTTATCAGTACCCTAACCTTATCAGTACCCTACCCTTATCAGTACCCTAACCTTATCAGTACCCCACCCTTATCAGTACCCTAACCTTATCAGTACCCCACCCTTATCAGTACCCTAACCTTATCAGTACCCTAACCTTATCAGTACCCTAACCTTATCAGTACCCCACCCTTATCAGCACCCCACCCTTATCCGTACCCCACCCTTATCAGTACCCTAACCTTATCAGTACCCTAACCTTATCAGTACCCCACCCTTATCAGTACCCCACCCTTATCAGTACCCTTACCTTATCAGTACCCTAACCTTATCAGTACCCCACCCTTATCAGTACCCTAACCTTATCGGTACCCCGACCTTATCAGTACCCCAACCTTATCAGTACCCTAACCTTATCAGTACCCCACCCTTATCAGTACCCCACCCTTATCAGTACCCTAACCTTATCAGTACCCCACCCTTATCAGTACCCCACCCTTTCTTGGATTCTATGCGGAAGAAGTTAATTTAATGTGAGCATTTATGTAGTTTTAACCGTCATCAGTGGTATTATACATTTGGTTCACCCAGATATAACAAATATACCGTTGGAAAAAATGATATCAATTGAAAAAAAAGATATTTTTATTTATAATGAAAATACATATATGTAATTTTGACACGTGGCATTTCATGTATTCGTGTGTCTATTATTTGGCCACAGGGGGCGCTGCTATCACGATCTCTTATTCCCGTGGGAGCTGTTAAACCCCTCACGAAATCCCTCTATTTGTGACAGCTCAAGATTTACTATTAGCTGGGTAATCTTCCACATCGAGTGTGATAAGCCGTAACCATGGTAATGTCTCTACCGGCCTTGTTGACCAAGTCAGTAACGGGCGCGTGTCGCTTGTCGCCATAGCAATGTCTATTTCAGTGCACGTGCCACGGTTGAAAGACGGTATAATTTGCTGACCACGTTTGGGTTTTGTTTTGACATTTATTAATTCCCTGCTTATTTAATGTACCGACAATTCCTCTTTAACATTGGTGTGATTATTTTGCTATAAAAACAAACCACATTAATATTTGTCTATTTATAAATCCCTAATTCTAGAGAACAATGAAATATCTTTCCAACACCTTCACCAACAATATGTTAATTTTATTTGTCTAGTTAGTCGACATATACATTGACCATACGGGATATATTAAACTGACTTACAGGGTCGATTCTTCCTCGATGTTAATTGTAATTAGGTTAAATGTCATTAAATATCAGTTTATGTTTATTTTCGTTTTAGGACATTTTATATCTCCCATTTACATGTACAGCAATCTACTTAGTTTTATCTCAATTGTTTCCCTTAGAATCACTGACGAGGGAGGAAGACAACACTATGATGCAGATTTACATTATCTCCATGTCCCTGGCACATTCCTATATTTGTCGGTATGTAGCCATTTAAAACACACGATCACCACGGGTGGTTTCCTCAAATCACTTTAACATACATGTTGTCCATATCAACACTATGCGCGCGTGTCCGTCTCCTAGGTAGCGTCTGTAGCAGTGCACGTGAAAGATCCCAACAGTGTCCAGTCTACCATTGGTCAGTTTAAAAGTTAGACCAGTTTATCTAAACACGACTTTCTGAATCCGGTGTGAATGAAACCCTGTCTGCCACTAACACATGTGGATTCCTGTACTCACTCGAGACCACCATGGTTACCGGAGAACAGAGAAGTAATTTCACGCATTTTGCTGAATTGCTCCAAAGGGACCAGTAAGTGTGTGATTTCATTGCCCACCACCCTGATTCTGCATCGTAGAAATGAATAGTGCACGTGCTAAGTTTATTTATATGTCAGATCGATGGAGTGTGACGAACTCACGTGCACTATACACACACGTGTAACGAGTCAGACAGTCGTACCGATCTCTTTGGAAAATGATATGAAATAATAAATATATAGGAGTGCCCGCGCGTCCTCTAAATTCCTCGTATAAATCAGGTGATGTCTATTTTTCTGAAAGCAACTTGTGGTGATTGTTTTGTATAAATTTACGACTAAAGGAAAATCTGTGTCAATCAAGGTCAATCCAAGCCCGTGTAATTGCTGTCTCAGTCTTCAGAAAGTAATCCTTTTAATGAATTCACTAAATGTCAACAATCACTATGTACGAGTTCAGGCAAGACATTTCTGCTTCTATTGTCAGTTTTTGACCAAAGAATTCCATAATGGAAGTTCTTGTCTTCATTCCTACTTAACAAAACATGTCTTGGTCCCATCAACGTTCATTAACTTAACTTTTTCCATAGGGAAAGCAGTACAAAGTTAACGGAATGTGCCTTAAACATGACTATTCTCTTAAATTCTGCAATGCTTTCTAATGGGGAAAGTTCATTAAGGAATATTCATCAACCTGGCACTTATGACCATTTATCTGAACAATATCTCGGGTTTGAAATACAATTAAATCGGATATAGGCAGCTTTCTACTAATGATGTTTTACCATATCTCGCAAAGTAAGAGGTTTACCGAGATTTCTGTTGACTGGATCAAAGGCACGAGACATGTTCATCCAGCGAGCGCATGCGCGATAACGATAGTTTCCTGTTTTGTTTATGTTCCTCGTTCACGACAGGAAGCGGTGTTCCAGCTTATTTAATATTGTTGTCATCTACACGACTTGAGTTACTGGCTTGATATTGTTCCGAGTGATTGGATGTGATCACGTCAGTCACAATTTGTCTCTAATATTCTCAATATTTTCATATATCACAATATACGAGGTAATAAACAGACAACATCCGGTCAGACTCCTCACACTTCGGTACACTTAGTGGAGGAATTCACATAGAATTGTCTGTGCAGCAAAGATGACGTAATCATCGCTGACCTTAAAGTTGACCTGGGGAATAACAAAATGGCGATCTCCATAGTAACACATGTCAATCTGATAATTATTCCCGTTGCGAGACAAGTGAAGCATCTTTCAAGTATTGTATTGGGTTGTAAACGTGAGCTCGATATGACATAATAATTTCCACGCCAGAAATATCTATTAACTTTTTGACGTATCTGTTGAAATGATTATTCCTGTGAAGCATTTATCACTTTGTAAATCCAATAACATCGCTATTATTAGGAACGGTTCTAAGAGTTTCTCGCTGTTTGGTGACACTTTATATTTGTCATATTTCCTGTATCATAAGATGTCCGTCACAATGCACAAGATCGCGATATTCAATCCCACAGGCTACAGCGCATATTTGTTTAAAATGAAAGTATTTTTAGCTTAAACATATTTGTCAATTTCCATTTAACAATATACATGTATATACAACATATAAATTATACAAAAAGGAATCAGAAACAAGTGCCAAGACACTTATATAAACCTGACACCTATATGTATATATTTACGTTCCATAACAACATAGACATGATAAAACACAACATCGTAATTAAGAATGATATCCTTTTGAAAAGACAAACTTTTTCGAATGACAAATGAAACAATTACTGATTTACTCTCTGAACAAAAATTAGTTTAAACTGTATTTTATTTGACAATTTCCATTTAATGATATACAACATATATCATACAAAAGGGTGCCAATTATTATTGTTTTATACGCTAACCGCAGGATTAAAACGAGCAAAACTGTCTGTTCTGTTCTTTCTGTGCATTACCTGTTCCATTTTCTTACTGTCTTTGTCACATAAATATGTTTCCCTCAGTATAATAGCGATAAGCCAATTACGTCATTTCGTTATTTCCAACGCAGTTTTGATAATTTTTAAAACATATGAATATACAATGTAAAATGCTTGAATCGTTTCACATTTTAAAATGGATCATGGCTATGCTGTTATGTAACGTCAATATATATATGTGTGTCATATTTCCAATTATAAAAGGATTGGGGATTATTAGGGGTTTTTTTTTTTTTTTTTTTTGTTTTTTTTGTGTGTAAAAAAAATTAATTATACTAACAGACGGATTTTCTCCATCTATGGGTATTTTAACTCTCGATCGTACATTGCGTAGTTACATTTTATGAGTATTACATAACAAATATCATTTAGTTATTAGTTATAATTGTATACCCTCAAAATACATTAGTATATCGGAATGGATATGATTAACTTGTTGTTACTTGTTTTGTATGTTGATATCAGAAAATAAAATATAAGATATCCACGTAACTATGTTAATCCGTCAATTATACCCGTTCCAAAATACAATTTCCCAAATTAATTTATTGGAAAGGACCAGTGATTGAGTGCCGTAGATCGTGAGTTCGAGGCCCGGTCAGGGCACGAGTCAAAAAGTTGTCTTCGTCATTTGTGTTGCTAAGTTAGATATATATATGTAATTGTATATAAATGTATTACTTGATAATAAAATATTTTGAAATAAAATTGATTTATGCTTCAAAACCAGCAGTATTTACTAGAAACTTGAATCATGTGACAGAACACTCCAATATTGAATTAATATATGTACCAATGTCTTAACTCAGCCTCAAAACGGCCAGACACAAGATCGCGTTCCATTTATTATAAGTAATATACATGTATGTATCATCAGTGTCAAAACACAGCCTAACAAAAATTAATCTTATCGTTGATAATCTATATCGATAACCATGACAATAGGTACATAAATTTCACTATTTGTAGAGATATTATCCTGATAAACATATTTAATAGTATTACAAGGGGGCGTGGTCATGACGTAATAAATTATCAGCTGTTAACACCTTCCGGTAAGGCGGACGTTATGCCTCGATTGCGGAGCGATATCGGGATATTATAGGGTCAGTCTGGGCCCCTAGGGACCATGTCTGTGGCTCTTGACATTCCTGCCAAAAACAGGTGCTATAACGCCTGTACGTATCACGGCTTTTAGTGGTCAGCTTCTAGGAACCAGGGGACCGGGAAGTGTTTGGTATCACTGAGGCGAATGACGAGACAATAAACGAGCTGGTCCCCATAGGTTTCAGAGCTGTCACACGACATTAGCTGTGTAACATTAGCTATCTGGTAGTTCACGTGTCAACAGGTCAAGTGTTACACAGCTGACCCCTATACTGATGACACGTGACCGTTTATAATGTCCAATCAATCGAAATTAATTTTAATTTCCTTCTCTCGTTGATTATTTGGCCAATTGCGGTTTTTCACAGCTGAAATATAATTGGCATACGTATGTCATTTAATTAAAGTGAATGCCTTCTTCCAAGAAAATGTCACAGAAAGTAACAAAATATGTCAAAGAAATATCAGCAATAATTGTATATATTAATTTGATTAAGATACATGCATTGATGGATAAAAAATAAGCTAGGTGTATTTGAACCAACGCGCCGAATGTTCACTGTCACCAGTATTATTTACAAAAGATGATTTTATGTATAAAAAATGTTTTAATAGTACGCCCCCATTGTATTATTGTTAAGCAACAGGCTGTCATGTTTTTTTTTGTGTGAAATAAGATGCTAGTAGGTAGGAAAGACTGGAAACAATTCACTGTAGTAAATGGACAATGATGAACGCGACTGTTCTTCAACGAATATCATTCAACATCAAAGTGTTCATTTTCAGCTATTGGAACATTAGGTATAGACAGAACTGACAATAACCTATTGGTATAGAATTAAAGGATAAAACAATTGAATCTGTCGGATAAATTAACATTTACAAATGCTTGATAACAGAAATATGGTGTTACATTTGTATTTTATGTACATTACAATGTTGAATGTGTTGGACGAACCGTATGCGGCATCAGAGACATATATACATGTCTCTGGCGGCATATATGGCAACTGTTACAAAAAAGTGCTTGTTTTGTAAATGTAAAAATGCTTTCAAAAACATACTCATCGTAAGAGATAGAAATATATTTTTTCTTGTGATGTCTGGAAAGACGAAAGTCCAAAACAAAAACAAAAAATAGCTTACCACAAAAACCGAGAATTTGTCAAATGTCAAAGTCATATTTCAGGATTTTGTTTCCGACTTTAATTTTATAGTTGTTGATGTTATCACCACGTGATGCCACATGTCGCTTAGGATAAGTAAAAAAAGAAAATATTAGAAACCATAAAGAAGACGCGACACAAAGGAAACGTCCATCATCCCGAAACAGTGCCATCAATGTGTTTCGCACCATTTCTGTGAAATCTCGAGGCCTCACTCGTCTCCATGACGATAATTAACCGTGAAACAATACGCATTCCATCATAAACGTTTTCCCTCCCATGTCACGCTTCAGTGAATCCCGCCATTCTGATGTCACAGGGGAGTGAGTGCCAGTCAAGATAGCAAGGCGTAGAGGTAGATATATGGTGTTCTTATCAACACCAGTTTCCTTTACTTATATAATATAAACATTGTACCTGTAGTGAAAAGAAAAACAAAGTACGGATGTATAACTAGGGATATAAAATCATACGAAATTATGTAAAATGATATCAAAATATAGAAAAATTATATCAAAATATATAAAACTATATCAAAATACATAAAATTATATCAAAATACATAAAATTATATAAAATACTTCAGATAGAGATGTCATTCAGCATTGTCGTTAACATTTGATCATAGTGTAATTGACGAGTCACAATTTTTGTAACCTTATTAATTTGACGCTATTTTGTTATCCAGATGGTCCGCGCATGATAGTAGAAGTCGTATTAAATCTGGAACTTAATAAGATACTATTTTAGTCGCGATCGTCAATCGGTTTTAAGTTAATACGGACTTTAATAGGTACATATACATGTGACTGCTACAAATTCCAAAGGTAGAAAGTAAATCAGAAACCATACTTGTGAGTACTTATAAGCAGGTTTAAGTTTAGAGTTAAAAATAGAATGTTGAAAATTTAATATATACATGTAGTATACCATAAAATGATTCCTCAAGTAAAATAATATTATTTTTGCATTTTAAGATACTTTTGATTTCATATAGCTCAATTTTAAATTGAATATATCAAGTTAAATATCTAAAAGACAAAAAAATACATTGTTACAGGCATCCGTATGTAACTTCTCCCGCGAAACACCGTCACATTAAAACCCTCGCGACACAACGTCACATCAAAACCCTCGCGACACACCGTCACATTAAAACCCTCTCGACACACCGTCACATTAAAACCCTCTCGACACACCGTCACATTAAAACCCTCTCGACACACCGTCACATTAAAACCTTCGCGACACACCGTCACATTAAAACTCTCTCGACACACCGTCACATTAAAACCCTCGCGACACACCGTCACATTAAAACCCTCTCGACACACCGTCACATTAAAACCTTCGCGACATACCGTCACATTAAAACCCACTCGACACACCGTCACATTAAAACCGTCACGACACACCGTCACATTAAAACCCACTCGACACACCGTCACATTAAAACCGTCACGACACACCGTCACATTAAAACCTTCGCGACATACCGTCACATTAAAACCCTCGCGACACACCGTCACATTAAAACTCTTTCGATACACCGTCACATTAAAACTCTTTCGGCACACCGTCACATTAAAACCCTCTCGACACACCGTCACATTAAAACCCTCGCGACACACCGTCACATTAAAACCCTCGCGACACACCGCCACATTAAAACCCTCTCGACACACCGTCACACTAAAACTCTCTCGACACACCGTCACATTAAAACCCTCGCGACACACCGTCACATTAAAACCCTCGCGACACACCGTCACATTAAATCTTCGCGACATACCGTCACATTAAAACCTTCGCGACATACCGTCACATTAAAACCCTCGTGACACACCGTCACATTAAAACTCTCTCGACACAACGTCACATTAAAACCCTCTCGACACACCGTCACATTAAAACCCTCTTGACACACCGTCACATTAAAACCCTCTCGACATACCGTCACATTAAAACCCTCGCGACACACCGTCACATTAAAACTCTTTCGATACACCGTCACATTAAAACTCTTTCGGCACACCGTCACATTAAAACCCTCTCGACACACCCGTCACATTAAAACCCTCGCGACACACCGTCACATTAAAACCCTCGCGACACACCGCCACATTAAAACCCTCTCGACACACCGTCACACTAAAACTCTCTCGACACACCGTCACATTAAAACCCTCGCGACACACCGTCACATTAAAACCCTCGCGACACACCGTCACATTAAATCTTCGCGACATACCGTCACATTAAAACCTTCGCGACATACCGTCACATTAAAACCCTCGTGACACACCGTCACATTAAAACTCTCTCGACACAACGTCACATTAAAACCCTCTCGACACACCGTCACATTAAAACACTCTTGACACACCGTCACATTAAAACCCTCTCGACACACCGTCATATTAAAACCCTCGCGACATACCGTCATATTAAAACCTCGCGACACACCGTCACATTAAAACCTCTCGACACACCGTCACATTAAAACTCTCGTGACACACCGTCACATTAAAACCCTCTCGACACACCGTCACATTAAAACCCTCTCGACACACCGTCATATTAAAACCCTCTCGACACACCGTCACATTAAAACCCTTTCGACACACCGTTATATTAAAACCCTCGCGACATACCGTCATATTAAACCCTCTCGTGACACACCGTCACATTAAAACCTCTCGACACACCGTCACATTAAAACCTCTCGACACACCGTCACATTAAAACTCTCGTGACACACCGTCACATTAAAACCCTCTCGACACACCATCACATTAAAACCCTCGCGACACACCGTCACATTAAAACCCTCGGGACACACCGTCACATTAAAACCCTCGGGACACACCGTCACATTAAAACCCTCGCGACACACCGTCACATTAAAACTCTCGTGACACACCGTCACATTAAAACCCTCGCGACACACCGCCACATTAAAACCCTCGGGACACACCGTCACATTAAAACCCTCGGGACACACCGTCACATTAAAACCCTCGCGACACACCGTCACATTAAAACTCTCTCGACACACCGTCACATTAAAATCCTCGCGACACACCGTCACATTAAAACCCTCTCGTGACACACCGTCACATTAAAACCCTCTCGACACACCATCACATTAAAACCCTCGGGACACACCGTCACATTAAAACCCTCTCGGGACACACCGTCACATTAAAACCCTCTCGACACACCGTCACATTAAAACCCTCGGGACACACCGTCACATTAAAACCCTCTCGACACACCGTCACATCAAAACCCTCGGGACACACCGTCACATTAAAACCCTCTCGTGACACACCGTCACATTAAAACCCTCTCGACACACCGTCACATTAAAACCCTCGGGACACACCGTCACATTAAAACCCTCGGGACACACCGTCACATTAAAACTCTCTCGTGACACACCGTCACATTAAAACCCTCTCGACACACCGTCACATTAAAACCCTTGCGACACACCGTCACATTAAAACCCTCTCGACACACCGTCACATTAAAACCCTCGGGACACACCGTCACATTAAAACCCTCTCGACACACCGTCACATTAAAACCCTCGCGACACACCATCACATTAAAACCCTCGCGACACACCGTCACATTAAAACCCTCTCGTGACACACCGTCACATTAAAACCTTCTCGACACACCGTCACATTAAAACTCTCTCGACACACCGTCACATTAAAACTCTCGGGACACACCGTCACATTAAAACCCTCGGGACACACCGTCACATTAAAACCCTCGGGACACACCGTCACAGTAAAACCCTCGTGACATAAATGGTATCAACTGCCCATATATGGACATTGTTGAAGAGAATGAATTAACCAATCATGTCAGCATCAACATTGTGGCACCACCACTACGAACAACCAAATCAACAAAGACAACAACAACATTTTCATTAAAACATGTTTAGATAAATATAACATTTGACTTGTTGAAATTAAATGTATATTAACTAAATGTTCAAATCTTAGTTTGATGTTAAGTGTAATTTCATATTAGATACAAAATATATCCAGACAAAATCATCTATGATTATATAATCTGTTATGGAAACGAAAAACTACATCGTACAATGAAATTGCATATTAATTTTATATAAAACTTCACTGTATTACTCTGATTAAAAATATTTGTTCAATTCAAAAATGAAAATATATTATGGTTGCGCAATAAAGCATGAAAGTTTTGAGTCTAATGCCCATTTTGCTAAATCAACTTTCACACGGCTCGTTCGAATGTGGGGCAAATGAGATGTACCAAAATAAAGCAACTTCAGCATCTAAATGCGCAGAATTTCAAGTGACAAATAAATCGTGTCGCTTTTTCCTGGGAAGTGATTTCGGTAATGTAGCGACCAACCCTAAATACAGTAAATATTTATGTCTATAATTAGCCCAGACAACTGTCATACGTGACAACACAAGGTATGTACTGAGACAGAAAAGCGACAGTTTTCACACGAGCTTTGCATTTCGAATGCGCGATATGACGAGCGAAATATATAATTAGATACAACAAACAATGTGCTAAGGGGAGATAAATCTCCTCCTTTATCAAGGAAGTGGTTCATGATTCGTATAGTCCTAAAATACTTCAGCTTTGTTATGAGATGCTTTTGTACCAGAACGGAAATGACGTCACAATGACAAATGCAGATTTTAAACAATGGCAGCAGGTAAATGTGCAGAATGTGTTTGTGACATATAAATCCACAGAAAACGAGTTTTGAAGCCCAGGACTCCACACATGCAACATTTCCATGACAACGTCTATGGCGATTACGTAAGTATCTCTGACGTAGAGCGCGGAAGTTTATTTCTGACGTAGCATTTATGCATGGTCTGGTTATCATAGACACAAATTGCTCTTAGATTTACTTCCTTTCTTGCTTGCTTGTCTTTCAAATAAATAAAATAATAATTTCGTGGGAAGTGGTTGTTGAGGAAACGCGGTCTTGTTTTTTGTTTGGCCGGAACAGTAACTCCGGATGTAACAAGCAGTGCTATTTCTCCAGTATTAAGATTTTTTTTGTTAAACTTGCCTTAAATGCACGAGTTCTTGAATATCTAATTTAAAAAAAATGTACATCTGTATCATCAATATCCGTCTTATATTAAAATCATTATCTGTCAAATAGTACAAATGTAACATTCATGAAGGTGAGGTATGGTGAGGTATGGTGGGGGTATGGTGGGGGTATGGTGAGGGTATGGTGGGGTATGGTTGGGGGGTATGGTGAGGGTATGGTGGGGGTATGGTGGGGTATGGTAGGGTATGGTGGGTATGGTAGGGGTATGGTGGGTATGGTGGGGTATGGTGAGGTATGGTAGGGGTATGGTGGGGTATGGTGGGGGTATGGTGAGGGTATGGTGGGGTATGGTGAGGTATGGTGAGGGTATGGTGGGGGTATGGTGGGTTGTGGCGGGTTGGTGGTGGGGGTTGTGGGTGAGGTGGGGTATGGTGGTTTTGGGTTGGTTGGGTGGAGGTGGGTCTGGTTTGTTGGGTATGGTGGGTATTGGTGGTATGTGCAGTCTGAGGTAGGTGCGGTGGGTCTGTTGGGTTGTGGGGTCTGGTGGGGGTCTGGTGGGTCTTGGGGGTCTGGTCGTTTGTTTTGGTGGTCTGGGTCTGGGGTCTGGTGACGGTGTTGGTGGGGTCTGGTGCGGGTCTGGTGGGGTCGGTATGGTGGGTCTGTCTGGTGTCGGTAGTCTGGGGGTATGGTGGGCTGGGTGGGGTCTGGTGCTGGTAGGTTGGTGGGTCTGGTGCGGTATGGTGGGGTCTGGTGCGGGTCTGTGTGGGGGTCTGGTGGGGTCTGGTCGGGGTCCTGGTGGGGGTCTGGTGCGGTCTGGTGGGGTCTGGTGGTTGGTGGGGGTCTGGTGCGTCTGTGGGCGGTCTGGTGTGTGGTCTGGTGCGGTCTGGTGGGGGTCTGGTGGGTCTGGTCGGGTCTGGTGCGGGTTGGTGGGGGTCTGGTGCGGTCTGGGTGCGGTCTGGTGCGGGTCTGGTGGGGGTCTGGTCGGGGTCTGGTGGGGTCTGGTGGGGTCTGGTTGGGGTCTGGTCGGGTCTGGTTAGGTGGGTCATGGTGGGGTCTTGGTGGGTTTGGGGTCTGTGGCGGTCTGGTGGGGTCTTGGGTATGGTGGGGTATGTGTGGTTCGGTTAGGGGTCTGGTGCGGGTCTGGTGCGTTGGGTCTGGTGGGGGTATGTTGGGTTGGTGCGGTCTGGTGGGTCTGGTGGGGGCTGGTGGGTCTGGTGGGGTTGGTGGTTGGTGTTTGTTCGGGGGGTCTGGTGGGTCTGGTCGGGGTCTGGTGGGGTATGGGGGTGGTTGGGGTATGGTCGGGGTCTGGTGGGGTCTGGTGGGGTCTGGTTGGTGGGTCTGGTGGGGGTCTGGTCGGGTCTGGTGCGGGTCTGTTGGTGGGTCTGGTGGGTCTGGTGGGGTCATGGTCGGGGTCTGGTGGGGTTGTATGGTGAGGGTCTGGTGGGGGGTTGGTGCGTTCTGGGGTCTGGTGTGGGTTTGGTAGGGTCTGGTGTGGTCTGGTGGGGGTCTGGTGCGGGTCTGGTGCGGGTCTGGTCGGGTCTGGTGGGGTCTGGTGGGTCTTGGTCGGGTCTGGTGCGGGTCTGGTGGGGTCTGGTCGGGGTCTGGTGGGGTCTGGTTGGGGTCTGGTGCGGGTCATGGTTGGGGTCTGGTGGGGTCTGGTGGGGTCTGGTGGGTCTGGGGTATGGTGAGGGTTTGGTGGTGTATGGTAGGGGTATGGTAGGGGTATGGTGAGGGTATGGTGGGGGTGGGGGTGATGAACTTTCTGCCTGCCGCACTGGCACACAAGCTGTACGAAATATTCAGACAATACATCTATAAAAGAGATTTTTACAGGAGAAACAACAGGGAATCCATAGATTACAATTGGTTCGTAAGAATAAACGTTTTCAGCTTCATTCACTATTTGCGATATGTACAATGTATATGTAGATCGAATTCCAATAATGCCACTCTCTAAAAATAGAAAGAAAAAAAACAATGATTATGAACATGTAATCACCAGCATCAAAAGCCTCAATCTTTGTAACATGTAAGATATTCTTCACAGTGATACTATTATGACGGCCATGAACAGTTCACAGTTACCACCACCACCTTTCTACCCTATTCACTCCCTGCTGAAATTGGGATATTCGGAACATGTCTTTGAATACAGATAAACTGTGATATGTAAACCGGCTAGGATGGAACGTTGATGATATAATGTATCTAGAAAAAGAGGAAATCGCGTCCTTTTACATCCTATCAAAGTCGCCATGCGTACAAAATCACGCCCGGAGCGTAGTGATAACATGATCGCTGATTCGAATCCTAAAGGAGGTATGTTTATTAGTCTGACTAATACCATAACTTGTTCGGCGTTCAAATCCCGGAACTAGTCAACAAAAGAGGATTACTGAACACGAGATAAAAAAAATGTAAACTGAAGTTTTACAGATAAATTACAGAACAAAAATATTGCCGAAATCACTTTAACTTACGCGTGCAAAACTCACTTATGGCAGTGTCCGTCAGCGTAAAGTTACATTATAACTATGACGTACGTAAATCACCAGACTTAAGTGTAAAGATAATTGTCTCCGACACGGATATTTATCTCCGGACCTGTAACAATGGTTAGGAGCAGTCAGGGAGTCACGCTCACGTGATGCCGTATACAAAGTTGTATAATGTTTGTGACACTTTAACCTCAAAAACGTGTCTTGTCTCATTTCTTGAAATCTAAATCTGAAAGTGTCTATTTCAAAAAGCATACGCAATTACCAATCAAATATCAATAGCAAACAAATCTTAACGTACCGAGGAAAAATATGACAGGATTTTATTTAGGTAATAGAAATTAGTAAAGTTTTGTCCTGTTTGTAATAAAATAAAAACTTTAAACAATGGCATCATGAACACACCGAGTAATATTTATGTAATTTATTTTTGTATCGACAGCGTCCAATCGGGTAAGTTTACAAAACTCTCACTCTCAATAGAGCTTTATTCAACGTGGTAGTTGTTTTCCTTTCATTTGTGTGCGTTTGTGTGTGTGAGAGAGGGAGGGTGTTTGCGTGCGCGCGCGTATGCACGGTACATGATGTAGCCATAGAAAACAATTATGTAACTCGACATGTGCACGTTTTCATGTTTCTCTTTTTTAATGGAGTTTGCAGGTTTTTTAACAATGACACACAGTTCTTGTTCCAGTTATGACGTTATGACAAATCATGTCACTGTTATTTATGTGTTAAAGCCACATACTCCCGAACAACCTAAAATTCTAGTTGCACACATGTATTAAAGGCAATCCAAGATGCTCATTCACGCTCTCCCAACATTAAAATGACCACTGGCCTGGACGCTTGACCGGGGGGGAGTCCTTTTTATATTTATATTTATAGCGAGATTTGTCCCGGAACCGAGAACGAGGCTATAACAACGTGCAATGCGAATAAACTACACACATGGCCGTTGTTTACACATCGAGCATACGTGAACTTTGCCTAATAATGCTTTCATTTAAACATATTAACAGAATAATTGCGTAATACCTAGATTACTTAACAAAATAAACAAACATAGTTTACAATTAAATACTTAATTTTAAAATGTAGCGATATGCATACAACAACCCATCCATAAAATCTTAGCTCGGTTAAGTTGAAAATGTTCAAAAGCTAACCAGCAATCCAATAGACGCCCGGAAAAATCGGAATTCGAGTCTATTCCTTTTTCTACTTTCGTTAATTTCCAACGAATCATTTCCTTTCCTAAGGAAATAACCGAGTTTTGCCGATTTCACATACTTTTGTTAACCTTTTTTTGGCACAATCTGTCTGCGTTTTCGCAGTTCCGCGCTTGCGGAGTTCCGCCATTTTGTATGGACTGTAAAACCCGCCGTTGCATTGTGGGACTAATTTTCAGAGAAACTTGGTCCGGCAGCCACAGTTATTATTTTTGGGAATTCCCCGTATACTTTCATAATTCCCATTTTCTTTCAGTTTCTGATTCACGATAATCTGTTAGGTATGTATCAAGTCCGAAAACTGTAAAAAGTTCAAAATGTAAACATTGATATATGTTTCTTCGGGAGTATGTGACTTTAAAGCCTTTTCATTTTAAAATAATAACATCCAACGTTTTATTTGTAAAAATGTTCGAATGTTTTAAGTTTCGTGTAAATTACGACTTAAGATTATAACGATCCTATCATTTTATAACTAGGACATAAGATTTTAATGTCCCGATCATTTCATCTTGTTTCTTCACTATCGTACCTTAAGATGACTTCGGACACATTTTTGGTATGTCCAAACAAGCAACAATCAAAGGTGGTATTTACTTCTGTACCTGATCTCTGTGTTTTACTGATAAAACAAAATTAATATAAACTTTATTTCATTATAAATATTTAAAACAGTATAGAAGGATCCGGAAACAAGTCTTTATACTTCGAATGATTTTAAACACAGTTTGAGAGTTTACGAGGGGGGGGGGGGGGGGGGGGGGGGGGGGGGGGAGGGGGGGATGTGAGATTGGGATGAAGTTGGGTTGTAGAAGAATGAGAGGAGAGGGGTATGTGGGAAGAGGTTGGGTTGGATGGATGTGGAAGACGGAGGATTGCCCATGCAAATGAGAATATAATATAACTGGCATGGAACAAGAATGGCTGAAAGACCACAGTTTAATCGTTTGGAGTTAACAATGAAAGATTGCACACATGAAAATAGTGTAACATTTTCATCATCAGAAAGCTCATCATTTCCGAACCTAAAGTAAATAAGTTGTTAATGGATATTTTATATCATTAAATATTTGCAGGCTGTGAAAAAAGAAGACGATACAATATATAATGGTCGTTGGGTTCATTTGATTCCATACAAGGACACTTGGGACTATCAATAAGAGTTCTTCGGTGAAGATAAAACTTAAAGAAACAAAATCAAACATTCACTTTCAGATGGTCATTGGACACTTTTCATTCGTGTGTAGGTCGACGTCTCATTTTCGAGTTCTGTTAACTTCTGTGATTTTTGCTTGTTACCATGACTTTGAAGATCGACTGTGTAAAATATATCCGTTATGCTTTCTGACTTCTGTGTTTGACTGGTATACAATCATCAGACATACCTGTTCGACTGACTATCATGACATCGGGCAAGGTAGTTTAAGTTTTGATTCAGATGATAAGCTATAAGCTTGACTTTCCCGTTTCAACTTGAAAACCAACTGTCTCTTTTGTCTTGAACACGAAAGTTTTATATTTGCAAATGTTAATTAACGCGGACGCCTTAATCCTCACGGATATGTCATTTTATGTTTTTTGCCACAGCTATTCGGAAAATAACGAGGATGTCAGCGTGACATACTAATTTGTAAGTAATTAAAAGTAATGCTAGAATTACGAATATACCGGAAGTGGAGTAGTAATGTGTAGGACACAACTTAGTAAGAGTCCATGGTGATATAATGCTTCAGTTTATATTACAATGGTCCGGTAAGTATCATTTGTACAGGAAAGGGAAACGGGAAAAGGAAATGGAAAAGGGCAACGGGGAAAGGGACCGGAAAAAGGAAATGGGAAAGTGAAACGGGAAAGGGAAACGGGAAAGGGCAACAGGAAAGATAAACGGGAAAGGGAAACGGGAAAGATAAACGGGAAAGGGAAACGGGAAAGATAAACGGGAAAGGGAAACGGGAAAGATAAACGGGAAAGGGAAACGGGAAAGATAAACCGGAAAGGGAAACGGGAAAGATAAACCGGAAAGGGAAACGGGAAAGCAAATGAAGTAGAAGGAATAACGAAGAGTTACATGAACTCGGTCTTCATCGTAGAATTATCTCTACCTCCGATATACCTTCACACGTCTGGCACCAAATACCATTGACTTTCGGAACACCTTTCCTTTATATATTGTGACCTTTGTTTATTGGGGTCTCTTTTCTGTATTGTGTCGTTTTTCTAAAGCCATAATTATATTCAAAATATCAGAGTTGGGTCTCTTTGTTTTATTTTGTTTTTGTGTCGTTGTCCTGAAGCAATCTATTCCAAATCTCAGAGTTTGGTCTCTTTGCTTTTTTGTGTCGTTGTCCTGAAGCAGTATATTCCAAATCCCAGCGTTTTGCTGCCAATGTCGATGTTTTGGACTTCGACAATAGTGTGTAAAGATGAATTGCTATATTAATATGGTTTTAATAAATATGTACAATGTATACATAAAGTGTGTGTGTGTTCTGATACACATTCTCTCGTCTAATTATCGTCTTATTTATAATAAAGTGATCAAATCTAAACAAAGGAACATTTCAAATTTTCAATTTTAATTTTACGCAATATTTCATAACATCTTTACAGGCCGATTTGATTGATTTAAAATGTGGTTATGACTTTGTGTAAAATGATGTGGTTTACGCTGGCTGTAAGACCATGTGGTGCTGTCGATGTTATCGCCTCACCAAACGTTCGCTGACAACACGAATCCGGGGAGAGCAATTCCACAAGGATGTATGACAAACTAATGCAACGAACCGTGCCATGTTTGTTTTTTCTTGGGTAAACGATGGACTTCTTTTACAGAAATAAAGGTTTAAATAATGGAATTCTCCGAAATCCCAATAATTGAAACGGTCGCTAGCACGGAGTCCATGGAAATGCAATAATGGGAGACAGATTTTCAGACTCCATTCACGAACGATTTTTACTTTTAGAGAAGAAATAGAGGTCCCAAATGGGGTTTCTTTGTAACCAGGACCATTACTTTGAAACTAAATAAAAACACCTAAACAAACTCATCGAATTGAAACTGTGCTTCTTTTTTTTTTTATAAAATATTTATATATTTATGATACGTTCTGATCCAAACTATTCAGATCCAGTGTTTAAATATTATTATATTAATCATAAAAGCATCATTAAATTTATATTATATTCAAAATATATATTAATGCATAACACATCACAAAAATAAACAAACATATCGAATCGCAATTCGCTCCTGTTTTTTATACACATTTAAATTAGATATGGTCCGTTTTTCTCAATTCTCATTGGCTGAACCATGGTTACGTGGAGGTCAATATGTTGTGATATTTTATCGGTATACCATCATCTTAACCTCACCAGAGGTCCATAATTGATAAATGTCAGGTTCCGATAGAAGATAATTTTGTCAATAATTTAATAACATATGTGAATTCATCGTTAGATATAACAGTATCATTTAATTTATGCTAATAGATAAAATGCTAAATACATATAATAAAATGGTTCTTCTTCATATAAATACGAGATATCTAATAATTATTAGCTTGTATGAATTTCCGTCAACAATAAATCCATCTTAACTCAAGTCGAGTAATGAAAAGACGGAAGCTTCAAGGCGGGATTAATTATCAATCGTTGGTAGTACAATGTCAGAACTCCGGGCGCATGCGCGAGTAAAAAGTACGGGCTATATGTTAGAACATGTAGAGTCGACAGTAAACAGCTTATCGTGTAAGATTTATAGTGAGGTATGTGCCACGGTGGAGTTCTAAATGTAAAGAATAACCTATTTAGACATATATTTGTAAATAATGTTCCCCCATAATGACCGAACTCGTGCCAATGTCCGAGGTCCGATGATTTAACCTTAAAAGGGCGACATTGTGTTTCCCCGTTTTGCCCTTCCTGTTCCCTGATTACATCTTAATTGGCCAATAGGTTTTGACTTATTCTGAAAAGGCGACAAAAATCTGCTAAAATGTTAATTAGTCACTATAAGGGCTTATTGTATCGGACATGAAATGGGCTACTTTAACGTTATACGCTTGTCTGTTGTTGAAAATCTTCCAAATTTACTGTTGACATCATTAGACTACCCTGTATACTGACCAGTACCGGGTTCCATGAAGTCTCAATAGTTCCCAGCGACAGTGGCTGAATCGTCTACATTGCATGAATAATATGAAGAGGCTCGCGGAAGTGTGGGGACAGTCCGAGTTCACCACTGACTCGACTCGGTATTACCACGTGTGACTCTTAAATAATCGGTGGGTGAAGACATCATGGCTAATTATGTTTAATATGTTATGTGCTGAGCTTATTTACACTTAAAATTACCATAGAAACAACAGGTGACACCCACATAATAACGAATCCGTAATTCTAACTCAAAATCGATAACAAATGGGACAAACTTATATATATTTGTATGGAGCCCTAGACAAGTATGTGGGGACCAGGTATTCTGGAGGTTAGGCGTCGTCTGCCTCATTGACATCCGCCAAACTAAATCTAGGTTAAATCCGGTTGTAGTCAAGGTTTAAGTCACAATCTCAAAATGAGCACTATGGTGAAGACTAATTTACATTAATTTTAATATTCGAGTTCATTGGCAAATACATTAAACGTTTCCACGTGTAATTTGAGATTGAAAACATCTCCTTGTATATATATTATCGATATTGTCTTATGTTTGTTGATATGACTGGTAGTTCTAGTCGCCTGTCCGGTTCTCTTGATGAGAAATTGAAAACTCTTAGGTTTACAGTTAGAACTGATCACGTGGCCATTTGTACCTAACTTTTGTTTATCCCTCCTTCTAGTATCTCCGATCAGCCCGAACATTTACCCTATACGGATGGGACATTGGGATCAAATATTAGAAGTCTGCGAGCACGTGATGATAAAATATATATCACTGATAAGTTTGTTTTTATCACGAGGAAAAAGAGAACTTGTCTAAACAATTATCAACAGGGGTACCGGTGTGGAAAGGAGCGGTGATGAGATAAAAAACACTTCAAGGTAAACACAAAGGGTAAATAACTGGAGCAATGAGAGCGATGACAGACGATAACAAAGACACTGGCAATGACAAATATGATAGTTATTATAACATTTTACACCCATAATCGACATCTTCATGAGACATACGACACATCTACGGACACAAAAGATAATTTTCTTATCAGAATAAATTAGAAATTAGAGAAATTTGACCGAATCCACAATGACATTTATTTTTGTGGGTGACTTCGCAATTTTATTTTTTTTCATGTTATCAAATATTCTCCTGATATCATATACGGCAATGCGTGAATGGGAAAATCTACATAGACGTACGATTTCTTATCAGGAGGGACATTAATCTCTTTAAATACACAAACATATATCATAAACGGACCAAACCATTCCGTCATACACCGGGGACATCGTATTACAGCCTATGTGACTTACATACATTCCATGGGCCTACCTTTTCGGCTATATACGTCCCCTTAAAACCCTCACTCGAGTGTAGATATAGACCGTACGAACAGAGTGACGGAAGTATATGTAGCCATATTTCAGAATTATCGGCGATTCAACAAAAGATATACCATGCTCACCTACTATGTATCAGTATAGTCTGCCCTAGATAATCCGATATCTGGATCTCCATTTGTGTAACATTGATAACACTTGCACTCCCCTACGGCCATTATATGGGAGAGCACATCATCAAACACTGTTTTCTATTCCAGTTTTTGAGAGATTGGATTTATATTTTACTCCAGTTCCTTAGCCTACTTTAGTAAAACTATTGTTTAATGCTGTTGTCATCACTGCGATTCTCATTTAGAGGACGTAACATCATATTCCCTTGACTTAGACTTATTTGGCGAATATGATATATTATGAAGCAAAAGACGCTTATCCTTCCCGAACACTCGATAATGCTCTTGTACTCGATTACTCAGTATATATTTTGCTTATATTTCGCCCTGATTTTATTGATTTTGAATTAAATACGACCTTACCTACACGTCGGCATTTTCTTATATATTTATTCATTTATTCTTTTTTCAACATGCATTGATATATACCGAAGACATTTGTATAAACAGTAGAATAGACTAAAGGGAAGAACTGAAAACGAAAACTCCTCACCACGAATTTATAAAAAATTTAACACTGTTTTAGAAGAACAGTTTTGGGACATATGAACTGTTGCAAGACAGGTAAGAATTTATGTTATTTGACAGGAACCATTAGGAATTCACCCCAAAGGTACCATAAGGACTAGTGTTCTGACTGGATACACACCAGTGTACTAACGAAGCCCAAGTGTCTGACCGCTATATCTCACTAACGTGTCGAAATCTCGCAAACAAATTGCCATATTGTGGAAAATCTCTTACGGTTGATTAAAAGTAGCCCTAAGCCTAACATGTGGTGATATGTCTATTTTGTTTCTACAACGCTTTAAGGTGTTAAGGAATGTACACAAAGTTTAAGTATAGCTAAGTTAATAAACATTGTAGATGCTTCGGTATATCTGTCTTACAAAAGTGACTTATTGTTACCTCTTGTACCTACCTCAAAAAGATTAAAAAGATATTTGGTATAATTCTATAATATAGATACATGTATCCTTTTTCAACCCAAATAACACTGTTATATTCTCAATCACGTTAAATGAATCCCTTAGTAAAATTGTTATTAGCTTGTATTGCCACCAAAATCATGAAGTCAATTTATCAGTCAGGATTTGATTCTCCTTCACAGGGCTTCCGTGTGTGTTCCCTGTTGTCCATCTCTATTAATACATCACCTAAATAATAGAATATTACCAAAGAAAGATTGTACAGGGAGCTACAGTTGACCACAGGATGACCAGTGTCCATGGCTTTAAATCTGAATTTATTACTGTCGGTGTCCCTCGTATAAACGGTCATGATCATTTGTATATAAACATTATTGTATTTATAGAAAACAAAATCATAAGTTCATCTTATGCCGATTCCATGTTTACAAATGAATTACATATTCATATCAACTCCATGTTTCATTAGGGCTCAAAGTCACCCGAGGTTATCTTAAGAGAAAACTAGTTCGCATCTAGAAATAGCGAACATCTTTATATGTTAAAAAAATTGAACTCAAATTTCCAATAGATAAACCAGCGACAGTATCAAGATTTCATATTCCTTCTATAGTAAACTGTAAAACGGTCATAATGCGAAGAAAAATAATTATACTACATCAAATACACAGTCTGGCAGGTCCAAACTCAGCGCGTGTGTATGGGGCCAGAGGTCCATGGGGATTAATTACGGTCACGTGATGATCTGAAATAGTTCCGGATCAGCGCATGTTGCCGACTCTTGATTTTACACCCAGTTAATCTGTCATCGAGTTATCTCCCCGTTCCAGTCCATTTGAATTTTAACATCCGGTTTATTTCTTGTTTTGAAAACTTTTCAAACTAAGATTACTGCGAAGTGTTAAAGACTGAAGTTAATTGTCACTATTTCAACATAATGACAGCGTATAATGAAGTTAAGGGACAATGAAAACCTCGCCATGAATTAACAGCCAGAAATATCCCACAACAAATGACAGATATATGGTATTTTATTCAAACTAATTCTAGTTGTAAACCCTTAATTGACAATAAGACGCATTAAGCGTAATCCGTTAACTTAACCTAGTGTATACCCACAATGTTAGTGGCGACAATTAGTCTAAATGAGGATGGACACGAAGCGTCAGACCTACCTTGTGTTTCACACCTTATGTATGATTCATTTAAACGATACATTGTTCTTTCTTGGTTTTTTTTTCTTATCATTGTTACTGTTTTCAGTCTGAAATGATTTTGATATTGGATTTTATATTCTATGTTTTTGTACTGTGGCATGTTTCCAATATTTCCCGATGTTAGTATGTCACTATCATGTTTATGGAGTATTGTGGTGATGGATATCCCCGTCTATGTTGCCTGTCCTTACCTATTGGTGCTTTTAACTTCCCTGACTTTTCTTTAAGATTTTTATTGTATGTTTGGTCTCGGCCATCACTAACGGGTCCTAGACTTTTATATGTTTATTCAGCATATGCTGTATCTGTTACTGGGTTCATACTTAAAGCTACTTTTCTCATATGTGTATTTTGTACAACCCTTGGTAACCAACATTGAGTAAGCAGTTTCTCTTATCAGAAAATATCATCAACGTTTATATTTTATACCAATGTAGTAAAACATTCAATATGATTCGAAAGGTAAATAACATGCAGCATGACTGTTATATTAGTGTTACTTGACGCCGAGGAGAACATCATTGGTCGACTACATTCGATCCCATGGACCAAATACAATATCAAAGCATACAGTTTACTCTCAAAACAACAGTTAAATTACCGGCTAAAGAAAGCGTGAAAATGATTGAGATTCCATATCGTCTCGATCCTCTTTAAGCTTGACACCCTGCCACCTCCACAGTTGGCAGGAAATCGAACACAGCTCCGTGTAGAGCACCTACCGTGAATGTAAACAGCGGAGCGAGCAACATGGCGGAAAAACATGGCGTGTTTTTGTACTTAGTGTGTTGTACGTGTCAACAAGTGTTTTACGTATCCTTTACACACGTAGGGTAAATAGAAATATCCATCACATAGCAAATATACAATCCAACACTAATCACAGGATGATCAAATATAATAAACACAGTCAAAGAACTAAACAAATATATATTCATTTCCGTGAAAAAGCCAATCTAATTAAAATCTAGATGGTCATTCTCACTACGTTACATGAACATCTAACGACATCGCATAAGGGGCCACGTTCTGATGACCTTTGAAATGTGTGTATTTCATTTTTAGGGCAAATTGCCAATTTGTCGATGTCATCGAAGCAAACCTTTTCGTCACAGCAGCATGCATCTGAAGCAAACCATTTCGATACAGAATTACATTATTGCATCGAAGGACGAAATGACTTGAAACAAATTGACAGATCATGCAGCTATGCACGTATGTTTGTAATATTATGTTAGGTGGATAATTAAGGATTGAACTACTTTCTTAAGAAAGTTATGGTTCTGTAATTCTCACAGAATTGCACACAAATTTGATAACGCTTGTTAATCAAACATAATATTTTTCATTTTCACCAGTGAGGCATAAATTATACAAAATCATACAAAGTGCTACACAGGCAAAAATGTATTGAGGTAAATCTGACCAGAAAGAAAAACTTGACATGAAAATGATCTCAAAATGACCTGAAAATGACGTCAATTTCACATAAAGAAAAAAGTAAATGTCATTTAGAGGTGAATTGACCTGAAGAAACCTTAATTGACATGAAGATATTTTTGCCTGTGAATTCACCTTGTATATCCAAAGTCGCAGTAATTTTTTGTAAACACTAATTCCTTTGAATTACGTAACTTGGCCAATAAAAAGTCGTGTTAAATCAAAGACATTGTTTTTGTCAGATGACATGAACACCTTAGCTAATGTAATATAACAAATATACTTGCACATAATGAAACAGCAACAACAACAGGACGCAATTGCTGTGTTATTATGTTTAATATATTGCTAAACATATTTACTAAGTATCTGCTTTTTCTTTTATGCAATCCTTCGTTATGAAGATTTGGGCCCATAATTCAACATGAAATAACATCCTTTAAACTCAAAAGACATGAAATAGCACTTGCAGTACTGGGGACATATAATTGATGTGTATTCTAATATAACAATCCCTTTCTTTGTATAAATTCTGTATTTCAATATAGCAATCCCTTTCTTTGTATAAATTGTGTATTTTAATATAACAATCCCTTTGTTTGTATAAACTGTGTATTTTAATATGACAATCCCTTTGTTTGTATAAATTGTGTATTTTAATATAGCAATCCCTTTCTTTGTATAAATTGTGTATTTTAATATAACAATCCCTTTCGTTGTATAAATTGTGTATTTTAATATAACAATCCCTTTGTTTGTATAAACTGTGTATTCTAATATAACAATCCCTTTCTTTGTATAAACTGTATATTTTAATAAAACAATCCCTTTCTTTGTATAAACTGTGAACTGTAATATAACAATCCCTTTGTTTGTATAAACTGTGTATTCTAATATAATAATCCCTTCGTTGTATAAAATGTGTATTTTAATATGACAATAGAACGTGTATGCTTATTTTAATGAAACAAACAGTGAACACTGCCAATTCAAGTCAGTCAAACCAGATTAAATAATTATCAAAACAATAAATCAATTCAGATCAATCAACCGAGATTAAACAATTATCAAAACAATAACTAATTCGAATCAAGTACAGAACACTGAAATAGAATTATTTATGAATATTTTTTTAACCTACTCTACACTATGATTAGTTTTATTGGCATACAACCCTCGTTATATAACAAAGCAATACTGTTTTGGGTAGCTGAAAATAGTATATGTCACAGCAAAGGGTTGTACAAATAATGAGTTAAGATACAGTAAAGTCATGCATGCATGAATTAAACTGCATCATTGAGCTATTTTGTCCCTCTAGGACTTGAAAGTGATGTTAGAGACGTCACAAAGCTGTTTCGTCCCCCTAGGAGCCGACAGTGATGTTAGGAACGTCCTACAGCTGTTTCGTCCCTCTAGGACCCGACGGTGATGTTAGGAACATCCTACAGCTTTTTCGTCATTCTAGGACTCGCCAGTGATGTTAGGAACGTCCTACAGCTGTTTTCCCCCTCTACGACTCGTCAGTGATGTTAGGGACATCCTACGACTCTTTCCTCCCTCTAGGACTCGACAGTGATGTTAGGGACATCCTACAGCTTTTTCCTCCCTCTAGGACTCGACAGTGATGTTAGGGACATCCTACGACTCTTTCCTCCCTCTAGGACTCGACAGTGATGTTAGGGACATCCTACGACTCTTTCCTCCCTCTAGGACTCGAAAGTGATGTTAGGGACATCCTACAGCGTGTTCTTCCCTCAAGGATTCGACGGTGATAAGTGAATACGTAGGAGGCGAATGAGGAAATTGTATATAGGTCAGAAGAAAAATGTCAAAATCTTGATTTGGGTACAATAGATCCATGGATAAAGAAATTTTATAATTTTCAATACATGTGTATATTCTGAAGGGATATTAGTCAAATGACATTCATGCTCTATATGAAATCATTTTCCATCAGTTGTAAATTATGATAATGAGGGTATAAGGCTGAAAAGAGAGTTTTGGGGAATCCAATATACAGAAAGAAATGTCGAAATAGAATGTTATGTTCTTCAAATAGTTCATCTCCATCCTCCAACTTACGGTTAGTTGATTAACTCCATGTATGCACATTTTTCACAATTAAATATAATACTCTCTTCACGCAATAAAAGAAGCCGTTGTATTTAAATAATCATATTTCAGTTCATGCAGGGAAACAAATCCTTGATATGTTTTACACCAAGCCGTGCACATTATCAAGCTTGCGTGAAACTTTGATTAATTGCTTTCCTGCGTATATCAAGTGTTTTTAAGAATGTGTGTATGCCATAAGAATTTAATTAAAACTTACCGAGGAAACCCAATATGCTGTAGAACTATATGGCACTGTCTTAATTCATAGACGTCGTTTTAAAATATGAGAAAACCTTACAGATCCGTACAGATAAAGGATAATATAGGTTAAACGGTGAATTTTGTTAGTAAAAGAGCTGGGCAAAGGTTATGGAGTTTTTGACAGAGATGTCGCGACAGTGTGTTGTGTACGACGTTCTGATAACTAAAGTTCCGTGCATGGCAAGGTGCAAACGGTCAACCATGTCAAACAACTGTCAAATGACACGTATTCAGGTAGCAGACACAATACCTGTATGCAAATTATCCGTCATTTTATGAGCACTATTTCACTTTTTATTTTCATCTTGACGTAATAATTTACACCAGAAATCTAAATTCCCAAAGACCTCTCTCTATTCAACACTCCACCCCTGTCACATATTTTATGCAGTTCCATATTTTATAGACGGTACATAAGAAACGAATTTGAATTTAATGAAGGTAGTATTTCTATTCATTAAGGTTTTATCGTTATTTTATTTTTCTCTCACAAATTATAAATGAGATACTGTAAAAATGAGAATGCGTTATTGTTATCAAGTAAATGTCAAGCTCTACGTCTGTCTAATATTAAATCAGATTCGTGAGATATTTTATCAGACAAAATCACTTTACAAAGTTCCGCGGAAAACACAAGAACATGAAGACAGAATCTCATATAATAAATAACGGATTTCCTCCTCGTTCAAATTGTTTCGCAGACTTGTTGGTCAAAGTTGTTGTTGTTGTTGTTGTTGTTGTTGTTTTCTTTAATAATGATTATAACTGATATATTTCTCAAAAATGTCTAAAGATCAACACGTGTAATTCTGTAACATTCCGATTGTTGAATTAGATTAATCATATTGGTGATGAGAAACAAAATACAAATGAATGGAACTCGGGCTTTATTTAGAAATATGAAATGTTCAATAGATGAGAAGAGTTTTTAAAGCAGTAATCTTAATAGTATACAAACACAGCTTTTGCTGCGAGGGATAGCTATCAATAATGTATTTTCATACACAGAAGCAAAATTTAACAAGCTTATTACAGAAAGATGAAAAAAGACCTTTCCATGATCTAGTATATTGCCTATAATACCTATAAATAGTCACCTGATTTTCATCTACGACTTTCTCGCTATATCTCAATGTCTTCTTACTTCTTACTTTGAAAGGAAATCTCAATACCATATACTGAATAGGAAACGCCACGACAGACGCCATATTTGGAACGGGAAAAACTTGTCCTACATCAAAGATTATTACTGGTTTATTGTGTAACAATAGTTTTCGTTTTATTATTTTCATTATGTCAATGATTGCTGATCGAGTTTAAGGTATGCTAGCTAGCACTTCAATTAGCTAGCACTTCAATTAGCTAGTTCTTCAATTAGCTAGCACTTCAATTAGCTAGTTCTTCAATTAGCTAGCACTTCAATTAGCTAGTACTTCAATTAGCTAGCACTTCAATTAGCTAGTTCTTCAATTAGCTAGCACTTCAATTAGCTAGTACTTCAATTAGCTAGTACTTCAATTAGCTAGTACTTCAATTAGCTAGTACTTCAATTAGCTAGCACTTCAATTAGCTAGTTCTTCAATTAGCTAGTACTTCAATTAGCTAGCACTTCAATTAGCTAGCACTTCAATTAGCTAGTACTTCAATTAGCTAGTACTTCAATTAGCTAGCACTTCAATTAGCGAATACTTCAGTTAGCCAGTACTTCATGCAATTAGCGAGTACCTGAGTTAGCGTGTACGAGATTGTATTGATTTTATGAATGTTTCAAAAAGGGGGGAAAACGGAATCTGATTTATATTTAAAATTAAACTATATATCTATAGACATCTTTAGTTATTAGATAGGTACATTGGTAAAGTATTATTATAATCTCTGATTCGACGTCAGAAATAATCAAATCCTTTGATTTTTTTTATAACTAGATTGTGGATATCCAGTCATTGTAAGTTTATGAAGGCGTAACCGATCAACTGTCAGATCGTCGTGTTTAAAACATCAGTTATCTCCGGGTATCCGTGCGGTTAGCGCACTAGTGACGAGTAGGCCTTAAAACGGGGCGTATATAATAACCGTCCTAGTACCCGTTTGTGGTCAGGCCGGAGACAGACAACTGGGAGTGTTTTTCAGAGTTTATACCATTCATAAACTTGTGTTTAAATGACGAGCATATCTTTATATCTCTGTCAAATTTAATCCACTATCGTTCTATATAATTATATACTGGGTTATGTTTACAAGTCGTTTGCGGAAACTGTATCTTATTTCGTTGACGTCATAACTTCGAAGAAAACGTCGAGCGTTAAGTTTTAATTATTATTTTGGAAGGAAATGCAAAATGCACGGTCGTCTAGTGACCGGTACGGATTCCGTCAACGACTTCCGGAGAAAACATTAACGATTATTTGTGGTGATATCGATAGATATGGTCTAAAGTTTGCTATGATGTACGATACTCAGCTAAAGATGAAAGGGAGCAAAGGGAAGGATGTCATTGTAGCTTTTTTTTTTTTTTTTAATAATGAGAATCTTCTTTTTAATTTTGAAATGACAGAAAACAGATTGTGATTTACGATATTCCCACATAGCTATTGGATTAACTCTCGCGATCACTAGATCAATGGTTATAATATATTTATGTTACAAACTGTAACATCATTGTATTGGGATCACTAGTCCGTCGGATAAAATTGATATAAAACTCAATTTGTTGGAGTTTATATTCATTCTAAGGCATAAATAGTAACCTTTTATCAAATTCATATTTAAAGCTGCTACTTAAAATGAATTTTGAAACTTATTGGTATAAATGTAATGTAAATACACAAAGAACTAAATCATTTTTATCTTATTACCTCCGTCATTATCTATTAAGAATAACACCAATACCTCAACCAATCTGTTTCATTACAGTACACTTGCCTATGGCCCTGGAGTAAAGTTGAGCCATATACATACAAGATGTATGTCTGTGGTACGTAAGTACTTCTTTCTGAATTCTCTGTTATTCTCTGTTCTCTGTATTATCTTTTTGAACAAATAAATACTGTTTAAACCATTACAGTACTTACAAATATTTACACTTGCGTTGCATTGTCACTAGGTGAAGCTCATCAAGCCCAATATTTTCGATATTTACGCACAGTAATTAGGCTTGCGCATCGATATCGGGCGGCCTAGTTACGCACTTGTCAAAATATAACTGCGCGGTGGTTAATTATGATTTCATGCATTATGATCAAATGAATATACAATGTATATAGATAATGAATTGTCAATTCACAAAACAAAAACAATGTCTAAATATTTCAATAAATATTGCAAAATATGTTGATAGCATGTTTTCCTATTAATTTGGCTGTTCTATTAAACTGACCACTGTTCCAACGATGTGTATAAGGTAACTTTTTTATTTTATTTTGAAAAAAAATACTTTCGTGGTCAAGCGTTAGTTTAAGGGTTATTTTTCACTTTGTATAGCTGCATCGAAATGTACTTACATTGAAGTAAGAACATATATAACGTGTTGCGTTTTCTGGCAACAAGCAATATGTACTTACCCCAATGTAAATACACTTCGATGCAGCTAGAAAAAATATACTTGATTAAACATTTGGTCACTCAAATATGGGCCATACAATTAAACATTTAGTCACTCATATATAGGTCCTATCTTACAATTTAACATTTAGTCACTCAAATATAGGTCCTACCTTACAATTAAACATTTAGTCACTCATATATAGGTTATACCTTACAATTAAACATGTAGTCACTCAAATATAGGTTCTACCTACCCGAAAGTCGACTTGGGAGGTGTGCTCTGAAACATAAGAAAACATCATGAAAAATGGAGGCAAAGTTTTAATAGTGAGGAGGAAAAGTGATATTGACAGATAATGATGGCGACAGCTATAATTCGTCGATATCCTTAACTTCACTTACTCCTGGAGACGTGTTAATTCTCTCAACCATTTATACCTAGCCTCGTGATGCTTTCTCCCATTATTTCTTTTCAGTGATTTTTAAAAGCAAGAACACAGATACGTTTCTCTATAAAGCGAGATTAATCATTTTCAGTGGTTGCTCCTTTCACATGTTCTCGAGAATAAAATAAAATAGGAACTTGCAAATTTCCATATTAGAGAAAATCATGGCTAAGATGATAATTTCAACAAATACACATCATTTTGCCTGAATTTTTTCTTAAACCTCGATAATGTTTCCCTTTCATTGTCAAATACTGGCGCACTAACTTCGGTTGTCCAATATCTTTTAAGACATATTTTTTGTGATTTGATATTAATTTTGTGTCAATTGTTAACTTTGGGACAGAGATGCACATCTTCGTGCGTATCGTATTGAACACGGTTGGCAAGCGTAGATGATTGACACAATGGTAAGATATTGTAAACGTAATGGGTAAAATTCAAAAGTCATTAAACTCATAAAACAGTCGAAATATCGAGCTGTCACTGACAAATATATATAATTGCACATAAGTTCTTTACTTCAAATCGTTTTCTAAATAATCGCCAATTATTAATCAACCACCGCTTTATATGTTTTATGGGTTGATTAATAGTCGACAACATTCAAATCAATTACTTGCTGGGAGAAGTTATCATTTTACCACCGTAAATTAGAGCGAAATAGTTCTCATATTCCAGTTTAACTAAACCACGCTTTCTGTCGCGTCAATTTTCTCATATCTAACAATAAAAGCAAAATGTTGCATTTTCCCTGTCACTTTCAACACGTGCAATCCAACATCAGGACGTTGTACACGTGACGACTTGTGGATAAGGCACGTCACGTGCGGCTCATTTCTTTGGTCTACAAACACTTGTAATCTTCATCCTATCACATCGCATCACATCGATTCCGCCCGACCTGTCCGGGCTCTACACAGCGTGACGGACTCGAGATTGAATTCTGATTCAAACACTCTGCTGCCTTTGATTTATTGCCAAGGGAGATAATTCAGATTTTAGATAATTATGCTCTGTCTTAATAGATAAAATATGACCAACATTTAAGCTAATCGAGTGTACATATGTATATTAAATTTGAGATTTCATTTCTGATATGCATGTTTTCTATTATAAACTTATAAACACTCCGGATCAAAGACAAACTTGGTCAATGGTCGTGTTTATCGGAATGCAAATATATGGTTTCAAACATGCTTAGCTTCTGACCAATTTATAAATTAAGAGAATATTCTTATAGCTGTGGTCATTAAAATGAATTGCAAAATAATATATTCAATTAAAATGTGTTCAGTAGACTTTTTGTACCCCTGCCAAAATCTGTACCGTTGTGTCAAATCAAATCTATTTCAAATCAACTAAACTCCGAATGTCCATCGAGGGCCCAATAGATAGGAACAGTAGGGTTTATTGATTAGATAAACTGATCAACATACTATTCGTGCGACCTTTTAAAGAAAAAAGAAATAAAAAATAATAATAAAACATTAATTATGAATACACGACGGACTAAATGATGCTTTTATAATTTTTATTATATTACTTCCGTAATTATTTAGCTAGCTATTTAATTGTATGGTATGTTTGTTAAGTAGTTTTGTACATTTTGTTTTCTTGTCAAGGTCATGTTACCACGATGTTTGTCTGAAAAAAACTGGAATGAGGTACAAAAATTAAAAGACGTGCTCTTTCGTAAATTAACTCCTTGGCCATGGGGAACTATTTTTTGTTTTATTTATTCATTGATCTATTCATTTTTGAAAGATTCAAAATACATTGTATACAAATTTTACATTAAGATAATCAAAATTTACATATGAGATGTTCGTATGGTAGATAAATATATTTGACATAATCTTTCTTTTGTTTTTACGTATCAGTCTGTGTTCAGTCTAATCGAAGTATGTGGACAAGTGCGTTCCTGACCTTCGTAATATCAAGCCTGGGTTTCCTACCAGTAATGTTTCATTCTACGCTGACAAAATGTTTACGATCATTATCATATCCGGGTACTGTTCTAGCTATGAGTGAGCTATGGGAGCCTAAGTACCTCATAGAATATTAGGTGGAAGTTGTGCATGAAATGTCTGAATTTGTGTGGCAATTTCCTCTTAATTTGAATGGAATTGTTTTGTTGTTGTTGTTGTTGTTGTTGTTGTTTTTACCGAAAAGTAGTGTTGAAGCATTAAGTATCTTAATCGTAGCCAACGTTCCCAATGATATTACCCCACACCGACAATCCTGCTTTAAAAATGACAAATAGATTCAGACGTTTACGTTTTAAAACTTCCGCCTTCAATTTTCAACTATGTTCACAGAAAAACGAATTCTATTTAACGCTAGCATTCCTGATGATCTTGTTTCTAACCCACTTGTCACTTTAGTTTTGTCGTGTTTAAAATTAACACAAAAACTATAGCTCAAACATTTACAAACAGTAATTGGTCTCGTGTGTTTCAAACTGATTAAGTTCTCTCCGCAGGAAAACCCGATACAACCCAAAACGTTACAATTCAACTATTCCACGAGTTACTACGTCTGTACAAACAAATTCTCATTTACAACGGACAGTTTCGTATAAATTCTACATGTATGGTGGTTACCTATAGGCTTTCTATACTACGTAACATATCGAACAGTATGTGGTTGTTACCAGAAATCCTATAATTAACAAGACACGAAAATGGTAGATTTTTGATGCGCACTGTTTTCCTCAATACGACCAAGAAATAGTTGGACTGTTAGAAGATCGATTGGCTTGTCGAGATATAAAATACTTATTCAGTGTGTTTAAAATCTGACAGACTGAACACTTTAATTTACGGACAATGAATTAAAGAATTTTCCAAGCAAGGATATATTATGTGGTTTACTGAGGATGATACGGAACATTCCACGGGGAATGTGGTTTTGCGCTTTCGATCAGAATATTGATAAAGAATCCATTTCAAGAGGAATGGTGTTGCTTACTGCATTGAAAAGACAGACTTCAACTTATATAAAGCCCTTTCCCAAAAACAATATACACAAATATTTACACAAGATGGCATTAGAATTTGAAAGAAAAAAAAAGTGATTTTATTTTTGGAAATGGGAGTTTACGAAGAGTAGAGATGGGATGATAATTAGTGGGAATGGAGGGAGAGAATGTATAGAAGTCTCCTTCATTTACAATTTCTTATTTTTTTAAAAATCGATGAAAAAGAATTAGGAAGTTTTTGACAAGAAAGTTTTTACGTATTTTTTTTTAGACAGAGTGAGTGATCTTACTCGACTCAGCTGACATTTGTTAACATTACGCTATTCCATACTTTCAGCTGTTCAATGTTCATCATATCTCATGCCATGTTTTGCTTTCACCGTTGTCTTTCCTTTCCTTCTGATGGATCGAGAATATATATATATGTATTATCGAAGGGACATATCTGATTGAAGGAAGAGGAAGGGAGCTGGTAGGGAGAGAGTGATAGAGGGAGAGGAATAGTTCGGAGGGCGATATGTTATGGTGTCGCTAATGTGTCGATAGTCTATATATAGAGGGCCTGTTCGTTTATGCGGACAAACCGATTCGTAAATTTTTAAATATAATATTTCAAACATTTATATTGACGGACCTACAAATTTTAATACATGCCTTGGGAGTCTTTGTCAAGGCTCGTCTGAAAACAATATAAAATCACCAGGTCGTCTTTATTTCATAAACGAACAACACAGTTTAACTGGTCCAACCGTTTGGACCGCAAAAACAAAACCGGCCCTGCTTGTGTAACGATGTCCCTTATTATCTAGTAAAGCTAAACTGCTTTTCGGTGTCGGTTCCAGCTTAGAAAAACTATAGGTTGTCATCCAATAATCTGATGTCGTCTTAAGATATGTTTTCGCTTATTACAAAATGATATAGTATCTTGTTGATAACCTTTTCAAATAAAATTACACTCCACAGTTATGGAATGTTCTAATCTACAAGATAATTATAAGATACAGGGGAAATAAGTCTCCTTTACCAGCGCCAGTTTTCTGATTCTGATCACTATAGACATAATGGTCATTCCGGACAACTAATCGTCTGGCCATAGGTCAAGCCTCAAAGTAGGAAGATAACTTCGGACACAGAAGGCGAGACCAGTGAACATATTTCTTACAGAAGGGATGGTAATTACATACAAACAGAAAAATGAAATATGGCGACGTGGATTGTAACTCTAGCTCTCCTTAAATACTGCGTGATTAGCACCTCGCACTCCGAAAATTATTGGCACTGACCCACGTCAATTCATAAATGACCGAAGTGGACATGAGGGCTAAGGGTCAATTTACTTCGGACACTAATCATATGTTGACAGAGTCAGAACTGACCATCGTCTTTGAGACATTTATAAAAGTCGGTGGTCTCATAATGACCAGTTGTACGTCAGAGGAGCAATTATGGGAGTAAGAGGACTGGTCAGCAGTGGCCGAAGTGGACAGCGCTGTAATAACGAATTAAGTAATTTATCTTATCAAGTGAATTGTCGTGATTTCGGAATGAGAATTACAAATCGTTTCCAATGAGGTTTCGTGGGAAATCATTGGATTGCTGTCACAGGGTTAGCTGTGTGGAGTTAATGTCTGTTGTAATATGTGAGTCAGAATTAAACTTATTGTATCACCTACCTAGCGATACCTTCCTATTGTCCTCAATGTATATTAATGTCTCAACACACAATGATATCATCCCTACAGACACTTGGCTCCCTAAGACTGCCTTTTGGCGACGGATTTAGATGAATACTGTTACAAAGGCGATCCTTCAATCTGACAAGATAAAGAAAATGAGAGAGAAAAAAAATAGAGTTAGGAAATGAAACACGGAGTAGGGGACTGAAAGAAAGAGGAAACGGAACTGAGAGAAAGAAGGAGTAGGGGACTGAGAGAAAGATGGAGTAGCGGACTGAGAGAAAGAGGGAGTAGCGGACTGAGAGAGAGGGAATAAGGGACTGAGAGAAAGTGGGAGTAGGGGACTGAGAGAGAGGGAATAAGGAACTGAGAGAAAGTGGGAGTAGGGGACTGAGAGAAAGAGGGAGTAGGGGACTGAGAGAAAGTGGGAATAGGGGACTGAGAGAAAGTGGGAATAGGGGACTGAGAGAAAGAGGGAGTAGCGGACTGAGAGAGAGGGAATAAGGGACTGAGAGAAAGTGGGAGTAGGGGACTGAGAAAGAGGGAATAAGGAACTGAGAGAAAGTGGGAGTAGGGGACTGAGAGAAAGAGGGAGTAGGGGACTGAGAGAAAGTGGGAGTAGGGGACTGAGAGAAAGAGGAAGTAGGGGACTGAGAGAAAGAGGGAGTAGGGGACTGAGAGAAAGAGGGAGTAGGGGACTGAGAGAGAAGAGGGAGTAGGGGACTGAGAGAAAGAGGGACAGCGGACTGAGAGAGAGGGAATAAGGAACTGAGAGAAAGTGGGAGTAGGGGACTGAGAGAGAGGGAATAAGGAACTGAGAGAAAGAGGGAGTAGGGGACTGAGAGAAAGAGGGAGTAGGGGACTGAGAGAAAGAGGGAGTAGGGGACTGAGAGAAAGAGGGAGTAGGGGACTGAGAGAAAGAGGGAGTAGGGGACTGAGAGAAAGAGGGAGTAGGGGACTGAGAGAAAGGGAGTAGGGGACTGAGAGAAAGAGGGAGTATGGGGACTGAGAGAAAGAGGGAGTAGGGGACTGAGAGAAAGAGGGAGTATGGGGACTGAGAGAAAGAGGGAGTAGGGGACTGAGAGAAAGTGGGAGTAGGGGACTGAGAGAAAGAGGGAGTAGGGGACTGAGAGAGAGGGAGTAGCGGACTGAGAGAGAGGGAATAAGGAACTGAGAGAAAGAAGGAATAGGGGACTGAGAGAAAGAGGAGTAGGAGACTGAGAGAAAGATGGAGTAGCGGACTGAGAGAAAGAGGGAGTAGGGGACTGAGAGAAAGTGGGAGTAAGGGACTGAGAGAAAGAAGGAATAAGGGACTGAGAGAAAGAGGGAGTAGGGGACTGAGAGAAAGAAGGAATAGGGGACTGAGAGAAAGAAGGAATAAGGGACTGAGAGAAAGAGGGAGTAGGGGACTGAGAGAAAGAGGGAGTAGGAGACTCAGAGAAAGAGGGAGTAGGGGACTGAGAGAAAGATGGAGTAGGAGACTCAGAGAAAGAGGGAGTAGGGGACTGAGAGAAAGATGGAGTAGAAGACTCAGAGAAAGAGGGAGGAGGGGACTGAGAGAAAGATGGAGTAAGGGACTGAGAGAAAGAGGGAGTAGGGGACTGAGAGAAAGAGGGAGTAGGGGACTGAGAGAAAGAGGGAGTAGGAGACTCAGAGAAAGAGGGAGTAGGGGACTGAGAGAAAGAGGGAGTAGGGGACTGAGAGAAAGGGGGAGTAGGGGACTGAGAGAAAGAGGAAGTAGGGGACTGAGAGAAAGAGGGAGTAGGAGACTGAGAGAAAGAGGAAGTAGGGGACTGAGAGAAAGAGGAAGTAGGGGACTGAGAGAAAGATGGAGTAGGAGACTCAGAGAAAGAGGAAGTAGGGGACTGAGAGAAAGATGGAGTAGGAGACTCAGAGAAAGAGGGAGTAGGAGACTGAGAGAAAGATGGAGTAGGAGACTCAGAGAAAGAGGGAGTAGGAGACTGAGAGAAAGAGGAAGTAGGGGACTGAGAGAAAGAGGAAGTAGGGGACTGAGAGAAAGATGGAGTAGGAGACTCAGAGAAAGAGGAAGTAGGGGACTGAGAGAAAGATGGAGTAGGAGACTCAGAGAAAGAGGGAGTAGGGGACTGAGAGAAAGATGGAGTAGGGGACTGAGAAAAAGAGGGAGTAGGGGACTGAGAGAAAGAGGGAGTAGGGGACTGAGAGAAAGGGGGAGTAGGGGACTGAGAGAAAGAGGAAGTAGGGGACTGAGAGAAAGAGGGAGTAGGAGACTCAGAGAAAGAGGAAGTAGGAGACTGAGAGAAAGATGGAGTAGGAGACTCAGAGAAAGAGGGAGTAGGAGACTGAGAGAAAGAGGAAGTAGGGGACTGAGAGAAAGAGGAAGTAGGGGACTGAGAGAAAGAGGGAGTAGGAGACTCGGAGAAAGAGGAAGTAGGGGACTGAGAGAAAGATGGAGTAGGAGACTCGGAGAAAGAGGGAGTAGGGGACTGAGAGAAAGAGGGAGTAGGAGACTCAGAGAAAGATGGAGTAGGAGACTCGGAGAAAGAGGGAGTAGGGGACTGAGAGAAAGAGGGAGTAGGAGACTCAGAGAAAGAGGGAGTAGGGGACTGAGAGAAAGATGGAGTAGGAGACTCAGAGAAAGAGGGAGTAGGAGACTGAGAGAAAGATGGAGTAGGAGACTCAGAGAAAGAGGGAGTAGGAGACTGAGAGAAAGAGGAAGTAGGGGACTGAGAGAAAGAGGAAGTAGGGGACTGAGAGAAAGAGGGAGTAGGAGACTCAGAGAAAGAGGGAGTAGGAGACTCAGAGAAAGAGGGAGTAAGGGACTGAGAGAAAGGGGGAGTAGGGGACTGAGAGAAAGAGGAACAGCGGACTGAGGAAAAAAATTATTGAATGGAGGAAGGGATGACGGGAACAAAAGAAGTAGCACTCTGAATCAAACGCGAACCATCAGTTGTTCAAACATTTTATTGTTCATTCATGTACAATTGAAAACCATCAACTGTTTAAGTATGTTTCTCGGGTTATATAATAAATAGTGGACAGACATGGATGTCCATGTAGTAATGGATTTATTTAACTTCAAATGTAGTATGTTCATTTTTTATGGAATATCTGTCATTTGAGCAATTATCATCAATCATAATGTATTTCTCACTAAGTAAGAGAAGTTTCTCTTGTTCCGCATGGATCCTAATAAAATTATTTGACTATTAGATTATAAATCGGTCAAGCTGAAATATGATATGTCCGAAATGCTAACTATAAATGGTCATTAATATTGCACTAAATATGCATGTACAATTCCCTTTGTCTGATTAATAAAAACACGAGCAAATTAAAACGCTCCTTTTATACTCTCTTCAGACACTCATACAATCTCGGGTCCAGAAAATTCAACCTCAGGCCAGAAATCGTAGAAACATGACACTTTAATTGTAATATTTTGGACTGTCATGCCATCAAAGGTCCCAAAAGACTTCATTAATTTTATACTAACCAAACACTTCAGAAGTGGGCGTGTCCAGCCTAAACACGAGCACACGCTGACTAAACGCCAAAAGGGAGGACGTGTTATTAGTCCGGAAAGGGACAGCTACAGACATCAGCCGGAACGATATCTCTGGGGTACAATAAAGGGTCATTTTTCTTGAAGCTGATTATATGGATCAAATATGTTATTGGTATTATAAGAAGGTTCATTATACTCCATATATATATGTGTACATGTTTGATAATTGTTCTTATATTAATCGTTTTAAATATGATTCTTGTTTTTCATTCATCGAACGTTTACTCTACCGTATGACATTGTTTGTTCATTCGTGACGTCATAGAAATATATTCCTGTGTTACTACTTAATAAATTGGTAAATTATTAATAATTATATATATAACATAGCTATCGAATGTTAAATACTGACATGTAACATATATAAATCGATCAAGAATTATATTCTCTAAACGGAAACTTGAATCTTTAATTTTATTTTACGAGTGCCCCCTAAGGGACCCCCTGGACAGATAGTAAACCAACAGAACATCCTTGTAATTAAATATAACCAATCAGATAGCGCATTGAGGTATCTCGTTTTTCTTACGGTAAGGGGCCGGTTTGGCGTGGTAATTAAGGGGCACCGTATCATCGGCTCATCCCAGTCAAATTTAATACCGCTAATTACACGTTATCACTTACATGCTCTACTCCTCAAACACTACAGGCGTTTAAACTTATCAAATTTTCAAAACACAATAAAGAATATATAAAAATGGAATTTCAAACATTTTGAATTTACCTGTACATGTATGTATACAATTATTAAAGATTCACCCCGTATTTGTGGCTGTTATCGTGCCTTTGAAGTCACAAGATAAAATCGGTAGCAGAAAATTATTTTCAATTAGGTGTTATCTCGTCTAGATTTTATCAGATATGTGTTAGATTCCTCAAATATCGTAATTAGATGCAAAGTGTTTCCATAAAACTTGAATGCATCACTTTTATTATAATAAATAAGTTCCGTTTTAATTTTTAACCATTCTGGTTTCTATGCTTTAACGATAAGAGATTCGAACGATATGAAGAAAATTATATACGGTATATAACGTGTAATAAAACAAGACACATATGCTGTCATTATCTTTATGGCTCTTAAACATTTTATCACATTACAACACGTCTCGCAGTTTTACACAAGACAAATGTTTAAAAGTCAATAAATCTAGCTTCTATAAATCGGCAGTAACATCAAGTTCGTCTATGGCTGATTTCGGTCATTTCGCGTTGTCGCGTGAGTGAGGACGTCATCGCGGAAACACGACAAAATTCAAATTCAAATTCATTTTATTCTCTTTTCACATATTGATATGATGTATAGAGAAAAACATATTTATAATATAATATATACAATTAAAGTTGTGATCGTAGTTGATACATGGCACAGTTTCAAAACAAAATATTTTCATTCTTGACCAATAGTATTTGTCTATATATAAAATTCTGGGAGTAGATAACGCTGTACATTCAAGTAAATAATGAAATTCATCACAAATTTGTTGACCATTACAATGTGGACATTTTCTTTCCTTATACTCAATCTGGTGCCATCTGCCAGTTTCAACAGAAACTGCGTATACAGAACCACACAAAATTAGTATACGAACTATTTTTACTATATAAATTCATTCGTTTGGATAAATTTTTAAATAAAATTAGTACAGTATACGAAATATTTTTATTATATACATTCATTCGTTTTGATAAATTTTCAATAATTTTTCTGACTACGTTTTCAATGGATTTTATTGAAATTTCACAAAGTTTTGAAAAAAATATTTGATCCTTCTTTGAAAATTGTATAATTTTCCATCGTGAATTGCGAGCGATATTACACATTACATTTTTGTTTCATTTTTGAAAAGGTATTATTAAGTAAGATTAAATAATTAAACACAGTCACATTTTTGTTATAAATATATATACATGTATATTCGTCTAGGTCACAGAAAAAATATCGTGTGAAAGAACTAATAATTTTCTTCTAGTGTATGGAATTTTAATAAAATGCTTTGAAAACAAAGTCATGAGAATACATTGAAAATTAATCAAAATGTATAGTAAAAATTGTATGCACAAGAAAACTTTAGCACTGGTTCATGTACCTCTGTCGCGCTCGCGAAGCAGGCTTACATTAATCACCATATTTGGCCACAAAGGATATTAGACAATGGAAATGCCAAGGTGCCAAAGTAATCCGAATTATTCCATATCCCATTAATATTGCTATTAAACTGGAATCTCATTATGTCCAATTTAACACGTAATGATCTAAATACAACCATGTACCACAACAGTCAGTGAGGCACTGCTTTTAGTGTCGAACTATCAGTGATACTGATATACATACGGCTCTATACACAGGGACCTGTCACGAATCCCTAGCTAGTGTCGAACTATCAGTGATACTGATATATATACGGCTCTATACACAGGGACTTGACACGAATCCCTAGTCCATGATCAATAAAATACACTATCATAGTCCCTTAGGTAGTCTATACACAGGGACCTGTCACGAATCCCTAGCTAGTGTCGAACTATCAGTGATACTGATATATATACGGCTCTATACACAGGGACTTGACACGAATCCCTAGTCCATGATCAATAAAATACACTATCATAGTCCCTTAGGTAGTCTATACACAGGGACCTGTCACGAATCCCTAGCTAGTGTCGAACTATCAGTGATACTGATATATATACGGCTCTATACACAGGGACTTGACACGAATCCCTAGTCCATGATCAATAAAATACACTATCATAGTCCCTTAGGTAGTCTATACACAGGGACTTGTCACGAATCCCTAGCTAGTGTCGAACTATCAGTGATACTGATATATATACGGCTCTATACACAGGGACTTGACACGAATCCCTAGTCCATGATCAATAAAATACACTATCATAGTCCCTTAGGTAGTCTATACGGGGGCAGTCAAAACGCCGTCCTGGTACAAGTTTCTAACCCACGAACACCGATATACTGTTATCAGGACACCAAGACTTATCTGACGAAGAAAATGAAACAATTATTGATGCGGTGCAGAATTTTATTCTTTATTCTAAAAGGTTTGACTAAAAGGAATCTGAATACCCCCAGTAAAAAAATCACATTGAAGCTATGAATATGACAGTTATGTATCAATGTAAAATATTCAAATAACTCTCAACAAATTTTCGTTATATATATTCAACCAATGTTCTTAACCTGGATATCATTCCTTGAATGTACATATTATGTTTTAATATATTTTTAACTACTTATACAAATTGTAAAATGATTAAGCAGTGTTGTGACTTGACCACTATGCTACATAAAACTTATGCTGACCTTTTGAGGGAGATGGATTGATATAAGCTTTAAGCTTGTTTCCAGATCTTTTTGCAAATTATGAACTGATATTTTGTATTTTTGTATGCAATGTATATGAATTAAATAAAATACTGTTTAAACTAATAAAATATATTATTATAGTCCCTTAGGCAGTCTGTACGGGGGTCATTCAATAAATTCTGTCACTATACGACTCCAATATACTGAGACAATAAACGCCGCCCTGGCACACACAGAGCGATTTTTTAACAGTCCGACAAGAATCGAGCAAGTTTGTACTGCTGATCAGTGTTATAATATTGAAAGTTAATTACGTACCACTTTTAAAACTCTCTGTGTGTTACCTGCCACTATTAAAACTCGCTGTGTGTTACGTACCACTATTAAAACTGGCTGTGTGCTACGTACCACTATTAAAACTGACTGTGTGTTACGTACCACTATTAAAACTGGCTGTGTGTTACGTACCACTATTAAAACTGGCTGTGTGTTACCTATCACTATTAAAACTCGCCGTGTGTTACGTACCACTATTAAAACTCGCTGTGTGTTACGTACCACCATTAAAACTCGCTGTGTGTTACGTACCACTATTAAAACTCGCTGTGTGTTACGTACCACTATTAAAATTGTGTGTGTGTTACGTACCACTATTAAAACTCGCTGTTTGTTACGTACCACCATTAAAACTCGCTGTGTGTTACGTACCACCATTAAAACTCGCTGTGTGTTACGTACCACTATTAAAACTCGCTGTGTGTTACGTACCACTATTAAAACTGGCTGTGTGTTACGTATCACTATTAAAACTCGCTGTGTGTTACGTACCACTATTAAAACTCGCTGTTTGTTACGTATCAGTATTAAAACTCGCTCTGTGTTACCTACCACTATTAAAACTCGCTGTGTGTTACGTACCAGTATTAAAACTCGCTGTGTGTTACGTACCACCATTAAAACTCGCTGTGTGTTACGTACCACCATTAAAACTCGCTGTGTGTTACGTACCGCTATTAAAACTCGCCGTGTTATGTACCACAATTAAAACTCGCTGTGTGTTACGTACCACTATTAAACCTCGCTGTGTGTTACGTACCACCATTAAAACTTGCTGTGTGTTACGTATCACTATTAAAACTCGCTGTGTGTTACGTATCACTATTAAAACTGGCTGTGTGCTACGTATCACTATTAAAACTCGCTGTGTGTTACGTACCACCATTAATACTCACTGTGTGTTACGTACCACTATTAAAACTCGCTGTGTGTTACGTAACACCATTAAAACTCGCTGTGTGTTACGTATCACTATTAAAACTCGCTGTGTGTTACGTACCACTATTAAAACTCGCCGTGTGTTACGTACCACTATTAAAACTCGCAGCAAGTTAAATTTATCGATTTATAAATGTACTGCTGATCAGTGATATAATATTGAAAGTTAATTACGTAACACTATCAAAACTGGCTGTGTTTGTTACGTACCACTATTAAAACTGGCTGTGTGTTACGTACCACCATTAAAACTGGCTGTGTGTTACGTACCACCATTAAAACTGGCTGTGTGTTACGTACCACTATTAAAACTCGCTGTGTGTTACGTACCACCATTAAAACTCGCTGTGTGTTACGTACCACAATTAAAACTCGCTGTGTGTTACGTACCACAATTAAAACTCGCTGTGTGTTACGTACCACTATTAAGACTCGCTGTGTGTTACGTACCACTATTAAAACTGGCTGTGTGTTACGTACCACCATTAAAACTCGCTGTGTGTTACGTACCACAATTAAAACTCGCTGTGTGTTACGTACCACTATTAAGACTCGCTGTGTGTTACGTACCACCATTAAAACTCGCTGTGTGTTACGTACCGCTATTAAAACTCGCCGTGTGCTACGTACCACAATTAAAACTCGCTGTGTGTTACGTACCACAATAAAAACTCGCTGTCTGTTACGTACCACTATTAAGACTCGCTGTGTGTTACGTACCACTATTAAAACTCGCTGTGTGTTACGTACCGCTATTAAAACTCGCCGTGTGTTACGTACCACAATTAAAACTCGCTGTGTGTTACGTACCACAATTAAAACTCGCTGTGTGTTACGTACCACCATTAAAACTGGCTGTGTGTTACGTACCACCATTAAAACTGGCTGTGTGTTACGTACCACTATTAAAACTGGCTGTGTGTTACGTACCGCTATTAAAACTCGCCGTGTGTTACGTACCACTATTAAAACTGGCTGTGTGTTACGTATCACTATTAAAACTGGCTGTGTGTTACCTACCACTATTAAAACTCTCTGTGTGTTACGTATCACTATTAAAACTGGCTGTGTGTTACGTATCACTATTAAAACTGGCTGTGTGTTACCTACCACTATTAAAACTCTCTGTGTGTTACCTACATGTACCACTATTAAAACTGGCTGTGTGTTACGTACCACTATTAAAACTGGCTGTGTGTTACGTATCACTATTAAAACTGGCTGTGTGTTACCTACCACTATTAAAACTGGCTGTGTGTTACGTACCACTATTAAAACTCTCTGTGTGTTACCTACATGTACCACTATTAAAACTGGCTGTGTGTTACGTACCACTATTAAAACTGGCTGTGTGTTACGTATCACTATTAAAACTGGCTGTGTGTTACCTACCACTATTAAAACTGGCTGTGTGTTACGTACCACTATTAAAACTCTCTGTGTGTTACCTACATGTACCACTATTAAAACTGGCTGTGTGTTACGTACCACTATTAAAACTCGCTGTGTGTTACGTACCACTATTAAAACTCGCTGTGTGTTACGTACCACTATTAAAACTCGCTGTGTGTTACGTACCACTATTAAAACTGGCTGTGTGTTACGTACCACTATTAAAACTGGCTGTGTGTTACGTACCACTATTAAAACTGGCTGTGTGTTACGTACCACTATTAAAACTGGCTGTGTGTTACGTATCACTATTAAAACTGGCTGTGTGTTACCTACCACTATTAAAACTGGCTGTGTGTTACGTACCGCTATTAAAACTCGCCGTGTGTTACGTACCACTATTAAAACTGGCTGTGTGTTACGTATCACTATTAAAACTGGCTGTGTGTTACCTACCACTATTAAAACTCTCTGTGTGTTACCTACATGTACCACTATTAAAACTGGCTGTGTGTTACGTACCACTATTAAAAATGTGTGTTACATTTTGTGTAGTAGACTGTGACACTTCTGTAGGCCAGTAAGAATGGTAAACCGATATGGAAGGAGAAACACTACGAGATGATATTCAGCATAAAACAGAATATTTCTGCTGTGAGAGCAGTGGATGGAAAAGATGTCCATTACATTATTTCCGAGATAGATCGTGCCATTGGCATTTCAGAAGGCACCACAGAATTTTAAACGTTTTGGGCCAAATGTATCCCCAATTTGCTGACGACTGAACAACTGGCCAAGCGGATAGAGTACAGTAATTGTAATCCGAGACAACTTTTAGTTACATACGGGGGACGAGACATCAATCATACTTTCTTGAACCCCAAAGGTTCATATTCCAGCGAGACCATTGGTTGTCATACATTCCGATTCCAGTAGATCAGTTGTTCAGGTACCATGCAAAGATGAGGTAAAATTCAATGTCAAGTTTTATAGAGGGGACAAAATGCATTAAAATGTCAAAAAACAACAACATATCACTGTACAGACGTTTTCGGAATAAGAGAAAATAGTACTGCGGGTCAACATACCACACTATTTACAAATCCCTGTGGCTATTTTATATATGCATGTATTTCCTTTCCCTTTGCTGAAGAATTATTTTTCGGGAAAAAGAATATGTCAAAATGTGCACGAGGGGCTGCTGCTTCGTCAAATAGAAAACAAAATATGCCACGATTGTAAAAGTGTTTCTGTCGGCGATGAGGGGTGCTTGAAGAATTGTTAATGGAAGAAGATACAGTTTTCTGTAAAATATCGCCAATTGGAGGCCGCAAAAATCCAAATACGTTAAATATCATCTGTAGTAAAATATTTATGAGAGGAAACCCGCATTTCAGAACTAAGAAAGATAACTCTTTCTTTGTCATGTCCATATCCCATTCGGATCATCCTCGGGTTGGCTATACCTCGGATCGGGTGTCCCAAGTGAAGCTGTATCTGCAGCATTTCAATATGATGAACCGTCCATTATATCCTTTACTGAAGATTGCCTGTTTTGATCTTTCAGCGAATTGTGTACATTTGTTAAATTTTCAACACACTGTCATTAATATAACTGTTCAAAAGTATGTAATTTTAAACTAGATAATCCTTGATGAATCTATGGCTTCTCAATCAAAACAATTATTATCAATGATCAAATACATATGTATATGTTTGTCTGCACCTTCTAATTTTCAAATATTTATCGGCACTTAATTCATTTTTTTTTTTTCACTGTACACTTCAATATTTTGCAGGAAATAAAGAATTGAATTAATTAAATAATTAATGCACAATATGTACCGGTATATGTATCCTAATATACAAGTGTACCTCTATTCTGTACATTATGTACCAATGTATGGATCCTAATATACAAGTGTACCTCTGTTCTGTACAATATCTACCGGTTATTGATCCTAATATACAAGTGTACCTCTATTCTGTACAATAAATGTATCGGATTATGGATCCGAATACACCAGTGTACCTCTATTCTGTAAACAATATGTACCGAGTGTATTGTAATACCATAATATACAAGTGTTACCTCTGATTCTGTACAATATGTACCTGTGTATGGATCCGAATATATATATAGTAGCAAGCGTACCTCTATTCTGTACATATGTACCGGGTATATAATCCTAAATACACCAGTGTACCTCTATTCTGTACAAGATGTAACCGGTTGTATTGTATCCTTAATAGCACATGTGTAACCTCTATTCTGTACAATATGTGACCGGGTATATAGATTCCTAATACACGCAGTGTACCGCTATTCTGTACAATATGTTACCGGTTATTGATCCTAATTATACCAGTTGTACCCTCTATTCTGTACAATATGTACTGATGTATGGATCCTAATATACAAGTGTACCTCTATTCTGTACAATATCTACCGGTTATTGATCCTAATATACAAGTGTACCTCTATTCTGTACAATATGTACCTGTGTATGGATCCTAATATACAAGTGTACCTTTATTCTGTACAATATGTACCAGTTATTGATCCTAATATACAAGTGTACCTCTATTCTGTACAATATGTACCGATGTATGGATCCTAATATACAAGTGTACCTCTATTCTGTACAATATGTACCAGTTATTGATCCTAATATACAAGTGTACCTCTATTCTGTACAATATCTACCGGTTATTGATCCTAATATACAAGTGTACCTCTATTTTGTATAATATGTACTGATGTATGGATCCTAATATACAAGTGTACCTCTATTCTGTATAATATCTACCGGTTATTGATCCTAATATACAAGTGTACCTCTATTCTGTACAATATGTACCGGTTATTGATCCTAATATACAAGTGTACCTCTATTCTGTACAATATATACTGATGTATGGATCCTAATATACAAGTGTACCTCTATTCTGTATAATATGTACCAATGTATGGATCCTAATATACAAGTGTACATCTATTCTGTATAATATGTACCGGTGTATGATCCTAATATACAAGTGTACCTCTATTCTGTAAAATATGTACTGATGGTTCGCCTCAATAATCAGCTATTTCTCTTAATTCATCCATGTCCAGAAAAAGTCGAAAATTTTGTAGTAATTAATTTTATTATTTACAATATTTGATGATCAAGTTATCAACACTTAACCCTCTAGAGTTAAACCTACTAAAGATGATACGGCTTTAATAAATAAAGTTTACAATATCATGTATTTTTCTGACGTTTTTTGGTAAAATATCAGGCATCATACATTGTATAGGCAAACAAGATCTGAGATAATTATATTTGCTTGAATGATAAACATCTTATACCAACATGCTCTCCATTAACACTCAAAATAATTATCACCATTTAAAAGTAACGACACTCTAACCACCAATTCTTAATGAATGCTGCACAACATCTGTTAACATTACGGTGATTATTTCAGAATAAGCTGTCAGAATCTTGTAACCCAAGTCATAGACTACAGCTCATAGATCAAATCATTATTATTCATTTTAGTGGATGGATGATTTAAAAACTTATTTTTCTTTCAAAATTTCTTTCAAAATTTCAGAACATGTCTTTGGTATCCTTCAATCATAGATTTTGATTAAGTATCACGCAGGTACTTTTCCCTAAAAAGGCAAAAAATTATCTTTTCCCAATGAATTTACTAAGCTCTGTTTCAAGTGAGTGAAAGTGATATATTGATTTGTATTAAAGCTCCACAATATCATGAGAATCTAAGCATCAAGCTTTTATTTCCCTAATATTCTATTCAAAATCCCAGGTGAAGAAAAGCTACAAAGATTTCTGTGAAATTTTAGAATTTTCCACACAAACTCATCTTAAAATTGCTTACAATTAGTTAAGACTTTCTAACATTATACTAAAAATAATCCTATAAATGTTTCAAGAATTGAAAAAGGATTCTGACAAGAGCTATTTAATGTTTTAAAAACTAAATATCGTTATTGAGGTTAGGTTAGAATAAACTTAATTAAAAAAAAACCAGGATATTGTCTTTCAGGAGTTACTTCCCTTCCATCACGAGCTAGCTGTTAACTCCGGATTTATCTCCCCTATATCACATTCCCTATCCATATTATCACAACATGGTAAGATTGGTTTACATGAAAACCACACTTCATAATTCACATTTTGTCATTTTGTTTTGTTCCAGTTGAAACACAATGGTATTCACATTATACATAGTCATATAAATGTTGTTCACTGCACTATTTTGCCGTCTGAGGAATCTGTGGTAACCCAAACTCGTCCACAGGAACATCCTGAAAACACAAATTTTAACAATTACAGATTCCAGTGGTTAAAACATACAAATACGTGATAAAAATGAATTTATTAGGATGTTATACATATATCTAACTTGTAAAAGAATAAGGAAAATCACATTCCAGCCTAGCTTAGTAAGAACCTAACAGTGTATGCCATGATAATCACAGACTCTACCTCCTGGGGTAAAGAAGCATGATCCATCAGCTGAGGTACAGATTAAAATATTTAACAATATATACAAGTCACATTGACCTTTTACAAACTAATTAAGTGTTACAAACTCTAGTCAGTGCAGACGTCCTTACTCACACATTTTTTTTGTCAGCAAAATGTCAGCATTATAAAAGGAAGGACACTCAATAAAGAATTGCTCACATCAAATGATATTTTATTTATAATTATCAATTTGCTGTTCAGATTGATGTCCTCCACCCAATCCCAGAGGCCATTTTTTGTGTAACTTACCCGAGAACTGTCCGCTCCAGGTTCTGCGGTGGGTATTGAGGGAGCAGACACAGCATCATCAAGATACGAAGAATCTTCATCGAGTCCGATCTCGTCCCCAAGGGCATCTAACTCTGCTTCCAACTCGTCATCGTCCACCTCGGGCATTCCATAACTCCGGCCCATTATCTCTTGGATCTCACTGGACTGTTCTGTAAGGTCTTCTAACTCATCTTGTAAATCCTAACCCAGAGAAAACATTGGTGTTAAAATGGAGTAGGAATCTGTAATTATCTCCCAAGTCTGTCATGTGTATGTCTTATGTACATGTATATATATAGAGAGAATACATGGTCAGTGTCTTAAAATATAAGCTGTATTTTGGCGAGGGTAAAGAAAGACAAAAGTGGCGAGCCACATTTGTCTTGATGTCCTGAGTATTTATCCTGCATGTAGTCATCAAAAATAATCATTTTGAAGTGAAACGGTGTCAAAAAATTAGAAATATGTTCGCCTTTTAAACGTTGTTTCACTTTGAAGTAGGTCAGTCGAATTGACGCACAAGCTAAGATTCCAAAATACAGCTGTTTTCCGTCACTGCCGTATACAGCAAAAATATATACGGTGGATGTATTCCGACAATGCGATGGCAGTTGCAGGATAAATACCTATATATGCTGGTTTGTTTTCGTGGTGTGACTGTATGTGTTTTGTGGATGTGCATGCTTTTATTGCTTAGACAGAAAACAAATCACTTTTTCTTCCTGTGCAGTTAAAAAAGCCCCACTACATAGATTTCCTGACCATGGTATATGTACCACCTTTAATAGATGCTGTACCATAAATTACACCGAAACAGAAATATGTCAGTACAATAACACCACCATACACTGTTACATGTACACCTATTCATAACCAAACATTCGCTACAGGGCTACAACTTGACTCAATTTATTTTAAATATTTACTCAATTTCCATTAAATTTTACTGTCAGCTTTTCATATCTCTACTGCAAAACAAACATGGTGTTTAATGATAATACTATTTTGTGGTTTAAACTATTTCTTTAACATAATTATATGATTGCAATGAAAGTGTTTATTCAATTTCTCACCATTTTTACATAAATTTGTCATCATACAAATTGAAACATGTCTAAGGTATATACTCACCTCAATTTTGTCGATGTTAACATGCTTGTACTCCTTCTTAAACTGTTTCACACCAACCTTCATGGCATCAACCTGATAAAATAAAAGATATGGAAATTCTAGAGAGTAAATTACTAAATTAACGAAGGTAAGTGTTGATAACCCAGGGGTTTATGGTTTGTATCTATACAGACTATTCAACCTTAGTAACGTTTACCACTTTCAATTCATCAGGTATTACAGAACATGACGATACATACTCCAATAATATTAGAGGTTTACACGACAGGAAACTTTTGACAGGCGCAAATATCCACCAATGTAATCAGGTGGAATAAGACCTCATATACGTATAGGAGTAGACGATACAGTGATGTGTCTGGAAATTATACAAGGTGTATCAATATTCACTAAATGGTGTTTGGTTTATTCTGTTTAACGTCCTATTAACAGCTAGCCAGGGTCATATTTTGACAGATTTTGAAGGTGGAGGAAAGCCGGAGTACCCGGAGAAAAACCACTGATGTAAGGTCAATACTAGGCAATATATACCCCATATGGATTTTGAACTCGCAACAAAGAGGTGGAGGGCTAGTGATAAAGTGTCAGGACACCTTAACCGCTCGGCCACCGCGGCCCCTCACTAAATAGCAATAAGAGTGTATTACATGTGTGTATATGGTCATCACCCAACCTCAAACTTTCACCCATGAAAACAGTGGGGAGTTTTACTGGAAAATAAGAAATGTACTTTGATATGACCATGTTGATTCTGACAGCAAATTTTCATATTTAAACAATTTCACTGACATGGTTAACTTAGTTACATCAATAAATCATAAACAAATATTTCTATAATATTTTGTTGAACAAACTTTAATTTCATAAATGAATTCTGTCGTTTTTGAGTAGGTAACAGACACTTACTGTTGTTTTTGTATCCTTCAGAGACTGTATAGCATAGTTTTGTTGTTCAATGTTGAAACTCTGTTGCATTAAATTATCTCTTTGACTTTCATACCTGCAGAGAAGAAAAAAGCATGAAGAAGTTTATGCTGAAAAATTGTAATTTGTGAAGCATCTATTCCATTAAGTGATGAAATGTTAAAGGTACCCTACAGTGTGGCTGTGTAATATATATAAAAGTAAACAGTTCCTTAATAACAGGACAGGTAAAAAAATCAGCATCACTGTTCCTTCGGACAAGTTTGTGTTCAAAAGTACTCTTCCAAATGTAAAACATAGCTGTCCAATTAAACTGAATTAGTAGTATCTTAAATTACTCCCAAGGAAAAGATAAAAGTTACCAGAAATTTCGCACTCGCCAAACAGGCAAGAAGTCATCAATATTAACTTTCTCACAGACCAGATCTACTGGCCTTAGCCATCGGACCTGGATTTTTTCTCGTTTTGTGATATGGAGATTTATAAGCAATAATCTTTGCTCTGAAGGAAACACATTGTTTTCTTTGGGAGGGAGTATGTTTGGTGTATATGTATCACTATCAAAGAGAGATCTCTTGAACCAACATACCTATAGCTCTCTTTCACTTCTGCTTATTGTACTAAAACACCAGATTCGAAACATAACACTTACAGAATTTTATAAATTCACCATCATATTTTAATTTTCCTATCATGAAAATAGTTTGTCATTTCTTAACGAATTGTGATTATATTTTCGATGATGAAACTATTAACTTATTATATAAAGAAATAACAAATTAATGACAGATTTTATTTTTATTATTTCCGATCTTTAGGACATTCAGCAGACAAAAATATAAACAAAACCAGATTATATTGATACTTACATCTTCTTTTGTTTCAACACTCGCATAGCTTTCTGTTTGACCATATTCTGTAATTAGGAACAATTTAGAAGTGTCTTTATCTTGCACAAAACCACATTTTCATTCTATATGTGCTATTTCACATTCCTATATAAATACGTACTCTATATGGTAATCTGTATATGACCATATCTGTTGCAAGAAGGTCAAAACAAGTGAAACCTAGAATATACAAACATTTTGATACCTTTTTCTGCAAAAATTCCATACACCTACATGTATTTATCAGAATTACTTTTAACGTATGTCACAAACATGTCTTCATTGACACATACCTTTGATGGCCCATCTCTCATCTTTTTCATCTGATTTCTATATTTATTCAATTCAGCGTCAAGTCTTGCTACCTTTTTGTCTATAGATTCTCCTCGACTATCAATCTGTGAGATAAAATAAAATACAACAGTTAGTTACAGTAAAGATATAAATCTATTCATGTATATATTTCTTCTTTATAGTTATACAATTTTGGGAACAATTGAACTATTTCAATCTAAAAACTTATCATGCACTTGAAGAGTTAATTGTTCCAACGTTTAATACACCATCCTACTCGAGTTTGATAACTATATTTATACATTTAATTCCAGGCTGGCTATATAAGCTAGCTACGTACAATAAAATGTATTTGGATACGATCTATTTTCACTTTCACCTGTGTTCTGCTTCACTACAAAGTCTTGACCTGTTGACAACACTGCTAGTACGTGCACGTGCGTGACACTGACTATGATTGCCAATTCTACCATGTTAACATATAAAAGACATGTCTTAGCCTATACATATATCGTCTGACATGCATGTCCGTTTGATCAGCTTGCTCTTATCTCTATCTATGCCCCACACTCATAACAATAATCCAGGTCCCATTCCAATATTTCGAAGAAAAATACAAATCCTACGATTACTCACGTTCGATACACAGTCAGTCAGATTCGGTGGGGGAGCTTTGTCCTTGCCTTTCCCAAAAAGTCGGTTCATTTTCGACGATTATTTGTTAAGAAGCTGAAATGAAACTGATTCCTCACTAATGTCAGGAAGTAAACAGAAAAGATTGATTAATAATGACGTCACATCCGGTAGGGAGTCTGCATTACTTGTAAATGTGAAATATTTTTTGTATCCTTAAATTTACAAGATCTTAAACTTATTGATTGCAAATTTTGTCAAATAGTTATTTTTTTATTGTCATAGCACTTGCAAATTATTTATGCAATAAAAATAAATAATGTGATGAGAAAGTTTTATTCAAAATAGATAATTTATGATCGGACCCCATCACGAATCGCTCCCCGTCACGAATCCATCACCTGACTGTGACTCGACCTCAAGTATGACCATGATGCTATATGTTGGTGATAATTGAATTTGTAAAGTGTGGTATAAAAGTAGGAAGAGAAACTGTTGTGATTCTTTAATCTCCGATGAAATGAGTTATCATATTTAAGTCCTGAACTCCAAGAGATTTTGGCCACTCATAAATCTATAAGATATAGCAGAGACCTATATACTAGTATATAGGTCTCTGGATATAGCAATGGATTATAATTACTGTATGATGATCCACAAAACCAATCTTCACCCTAAATCGTCAATTTAAATCCATCTATACAACTGATAGCCTAGGTGGCATCCTCGTTAATTAAAGGTCCAAGCCTATACGGTACAATGATCAACACCACTGGCAATGATGTCCAGAAATTACTTCATGGTGTAGGCCTTTATTGTACCTCCCAAAAATCTACTACACCTGACAATGTCTCTGCTTACATCCTACATAACGAAACTTTTTGCTAAATTATTGATTTCGGAATATTTCCAGAAATGTGGTCACGAGGCATTATAATTATAGTTCCATTTTTCAAAAATGGTGACTTAAATGACACAGGTAAATATAGAGGCATAACTTTGGTAAGTTAATTTTTATATCAGTTCTTAACATATGATAGTAGACTGTTAGTTTAAACAATATTTATTTGAGAATAAGTAATACAGTACAATAAATCAAAAGTATACAAGAGGATTTGGTAACAAGCTTAGAGCTTATGTAAAACCATCTCCTTATTAATGATAGACATAGATATAAAGTAGAGTGATCATGGGAATGCTGACGTTAAACAATAATATTACTGTCCGAGCACTGTTCATGTTTTCATAATTACATACAAATAAATATACAACGCACAATAAGAGACTAATGTAGTAAAGTTACACTATAGGTACAATGTATTTTACATATGAGAAAACGACTGATCTAAGTAAATACTATATAATCACAGGAACTTTGTAAGCTTTGACTAAGCATATCTATATATATATATATATATTGTAAGACATAACAATACACATGTTCGAGTGATGCGATACATACGTACATACATACATGCATGCATCCATCCATCCATCCAGCCATCCATCCATCCATCCAGCCATCCATACATACATACATACATACACACACACACACACACACACACACACACACACACATACATACATACATACATACATACATACATACAATATGACTTGATTACACAAAACGCTCACTCTTCATTATAAATTCTTGTACTGCCAATATAATTTCTTCGTTTTTTTGTACTGTAAGGTCTGGACTTCCCCAGAGTAAACAATCCGTATCTAAGTCATAGTTTAATGTATATATATATTGTTCTCTTATATCTGTATACTTTTCACATGCAAATAAGAAATGAAAGTTGTCCTCGATGTATCCACATGAACAAAAAGGATCATCATTAAGATTTTTTTCAAAAAGATGTGCTTTTAAGCTACTACATTTTAATCGGAGTCTGGTGTGATAAATTTGGGCTTTACGGTTTCCACAGGATAGATAACTTGGCGATTTATTTCTGTCTCTATCAAGATATTTTTTTAGGACTGACACGGATGCATTTTCTGTAATGGTGGAGGGTAAGTTGTTCCATAGATGAATAGTGGTTGGAAGGAATGAGTTTTTGTAGGAACTGGTATTAGTTTTGATGATGGATAATTGGTTTGATTGTCTAGTTCTTTGGCTATGTATTTCAGAATTTCTTCTTGGAAGTAAGTTAGAAAGGGAAGGAGGAGTATGATTATGAACCATGTTATGAAGCTTAATTATCTTATGTTTTTTCCTACGTTCTGCTAATGTGTCCCAACATGTATCTTTATATAATAGTTCACTACTTACCAGTTTTGTTGCTCCCGTAACTATTCTTGCAGATTCTTTGTGAATTAATTCTAGTTTATTTATAAGGAAAGCTGGTAAAGAATCCCATACAACGTCGGCGTATTCGAGTATAGGCATTATATATGAGAAATATATACGTTCCAAGGTATTACGGTCAAGAAGGAATTTAAGTTTGCGGAGAACTGCTAGCCTTTTTGATACTTTAGAAATAATACAATCTACATGGTTAGTCCAACTTAATTCAGAGTTGAAATATAAACCTAGGTGTTTATGTAATAAAACTTGTTTTATATTCGTATTGTCCATACTTAGTTGTGGAAGATTACATTTTGAAATTTTCTTACTGACTAATAACGACTCCGTTTTATTTGTATTAAACGTAACTAACCATTGAGTGGCCCATGTATGAATTTTAAAAAGATCGTTATTTATAATATTTGCTGAATTAATTGTATCATCTATTACGAGATAAAGAGTGGTGTCATCAGCGAATAATTTGATAATGCTGCCAATATCCGAAATTATATCATTTATAAATATCAAAAACAACAGGGGCCCTAATATAGAGCCCTGAGGAACGCCAGATTTAATAGTACTGTAGTTTGAAAATTCACCATTTACCACAACTCGTTGTTTCCTATCAGAAAGATAACTTTTGAACCACCCTAAAATATTTCCCTCAAAGCCTGCTTTCTGTAATTTATAGAGAAGACCCTTGTGCCAGACGCGATCAAACGCCTTACTTATGTCAAGAAACACAACCTGTACCTCCTTCCCAAAATCTAAAGCTTTACCAATGTCATTTGTGATAATCAATAGCTGATTAATAGCAGAATCGCCACATCTAAAACCTGACTGGTGCTCAGTAAAAAAAGAAGAATCACGCAAAAAATTATAAACATGTTTAAAAATGCACCTTTCCATAACTTTGCCTATTATACTTATTAATGAAATAGGACGATAATTGGAAACAGCACTTGGGTCGTCTTTTTTAAATATTGGGATAACATTGGCATTTTTCCATATTGCAGGGTAATATTGATTATGTAACGATTTGTTAAAAATATTACAAAGAGGCCCTATTAATTGTCTTTTCCCTTCTTTTATAAGTTTACCACTAATCTTATCCGGTCCAGAGGCTTTAGAAGCATCTATAATATCAATGGCGTCAGACACGTCTTGATCTGTAATATTTATATTATCTAGCATTCTGGTGTTGTTGTCATTGATAATTGGTAGGTTATGATGTGAATCGTCAATTAAAGTCTGCTGGACAAAATAGTTATTAAGTACATTGGCTTTTTCTTTATCATTTGTGTATTCTATGTCATTGTAAATCAGTGTAGGTATGTCGGTTGATTTGCATGAAAACTGTGTAAGAGAGTTCAACATTTTCCACCATTTTCTAGACGAACTAGACGTAAATTGAAGATTAGAAGACATTTTTTTGTAAAAATTGTTTTTTGCATTGCGGATAGCACCAACACAAGTATTTCTTATTTTTCTGAATGTTTCCCAATGTAGGGGGTTTAGTAGACTGTTGAAATGGGATAAAGAAAACAACATTATGTCTGATGCTCAATTTGGTTTTAATGAGGGCTGTTCTACGGCCGACGCAATATTTGTGCATTAATTAATATAACTTGGAAAGATAAGCGCAGACTTAATTTATTGTTGCTTTGTAGATTACAAGAAAGCGTTTTGATCTCCTCGATAGAAGTAGTCTATGGTGTAAGATAATAAAACAAGGAATACAGCTTGGAAAGTGTAAAATATTTGTACGATAATGTTAAATAGAACTCGCAGTCTCACAGTCTTTTTGTAAATGACTGAAATGAATTTCATAAATGAAAGTTGTCAATTGAATTGGGAATGCTGCTGAAACAGGTAGAAAAGCTTATTTTAGACTGTCAAATAATATGAAATATCACAATTGTAATACTGAAACGTTAGGCTCTGTGTTCGACACATATGTTTGTAGTGTATGCCACAGATGTCGAAATGGTTCACACACGTTTTTGTAAACATATTTTAGGTGTTACAAATAGTACATATCATGACTTAGTATATTATGAATTAGGGAGATTATCTATGCATGTTGTTAGAAAGCTGGACATTTTCAAATATTGGAAAAAAATCAAAGATACGGATAACTGAAAGCGTGCTATGAAGCAAAAATTGCAAGATAATGATAAGTGGATTGTAAATATAAAGTTGGAATTAGATCGTCTAGGATTAGGATACTTGTGGAATATAGTAGTCTTGATAGAAAAATGATATACTTAGTACATGTTCATTGAGAGTTAATATCATGAAATCCATAGTCAAGAACTGCTGTGCAACATGGAAAACTCCTGAAAAGGTTATTCATATCAGCATTTAGTTGACAACTGGGGTTTGCAATTTTATCTAAGGAAACCTATAGAAAATCAATACAAGGAAAAGTATATTAAGAATTAGAATGTCGTCACATAAGTTACATATAGAAAGTGGAAGATACAATAACATAGCCAGGGAAAATAGTTTGTAGTTAATGTGATAATAGAGACGTCGAGGATGAATTCCATTTTATTTTAAAGTGTCCTTTTTATGATGATCTACAGGCAAAATATCTAAAGAAATACTATTTCCGTAGACCTAGTGTTTTCAGACTTAGCCAACTTCGATTTAAAAAAAAAATGTTAAAATAACCTTAGGAAATTTACCCATAATGCATTCAAACGTCGCTCAGAAGCAATGTAATGTGCAGGTAATTAATTTGTATGTGTATAGGTACTGGTTGATTGAATTACGGGATAAATCTTTTTGGATATTTTGTATATCATGCGTGTATTTAAATGAATATTGATGTAATTAACACGAGTGAATACAAACGATTGATATTATGACATGCGTGTATTTAAACCATCATGATGTGATGGACATGTCAGTGGCGTAGGAAGTCGTCAAAAAGTGGGGGGGCACAATTTTTTTTTAACCTTAAATTTTACGCACTAAACAAATCGTATGCCATCTCCGCAAAATTAGGGGGGGTCCAGTAATTTAGCAATAATGCGAGCGCCGTAGGCGCGAGCCAATTTTTTTTGTGGGGTCCGAGGGGCCGCCCAGCGGGTCCAGGACAGCGCCCTGATATGGGGTTCAAGGGGGTCTAAGCCTCCGCGGAAAATGAATATAGCACATTTCCAATAATTCGGGATCAGGCGCGGATCCAGGAGTTTTCGAAAGGGTGGTCCAGTAATTAAGTGACCAAGCGAGCGCCGTAGGCGCGAACCGATTTTTTTTCCTTTTTGCGAGAGGTCTGGGGGCCGCCCAGCGGGTCCCAGGGTGGCGAAGCCCCCCTGTAGATCTGCAATCGAAAGGGGGGGCAGTAATTTAGTGATAAAGCTCGCGCCGTAGGTGCGAGCCGATTTTTTTTTGTATTTTCTCGTACCTGTCGGTAATTAGTATCACTCTATTCACGTTAAAACCGCGCATTCTTCTTCATGTTGAGTTTCTGTCTTTTTCTCATTATGAACTCAATTAACTTCACAGATTATCATCAACTTATTGAATCTATGTGATGAAGTTAAGCAAAATTGCGTATTAAGATATAAATATTGACTTACCAGGCTATTGCAGACGACCGACACACAGGTCTGAGGATTGATATACTAGTATAAAAGTCGGAATGTTCCGGATGTACAAGATAAAGTTTTTACCGTTGCCTTCAAGAAAACATTATCGGTTCGGAAATATACAGATATTTATCGAAATGAATATATAAATTCGCGTTTTATCCCCTTTTTTAGATTTTGGATGTCAAAAAGTGGGGGGGCAAAAAGATATGTTTGCCCCCCCACTGAAAAAAGTGGGGGGGCAATTGCCCCCCCTGCCCCCCCGCTTCCTACGCCACTGCATGTGTATATAGAAATGAACATTGTGCACTTATGGACTTATGTGTATTTAAGTGAAGGATGTAATGTACACATGTGTGTAAAAAGGAATGATATTGTGCGCTTGCGTTTATTGAAGTGAATTATGTTCATAATATTCATGATATTTGAATGTATTTAGTGACTGACAGAGTATCTGCTTGGGTGAGCGAACGTGAATGATATTGGTGGGTGAGCGAACGTGAATGATATTGGTGGGTGAGTGAACGTGAATGATATTGGTGGGTGAGCGAACGTGAATGATATTGGTGGGTGAGCGAACGTGAATGATATTGGTGGGTGAGCGAACGTGAATGATATGGGTGGGTGAGCGAACGTGAATGATATTGGTGGGTGAGCGAACGTGAATGATATTGGTGGGTGAGCGAACGTGAATGATATGGGTGGGTGAGCGAACGTGAATGATATGGGTGGGTGAGCGAACGTGAATGATATTGGTGGGTGAGCGAACGTGAATGATATTGGTGGGTGAGCGAACGTGAATGATATTGGTGGGTGAGCGAACGTGAATGATATGTGTGGGTGAGTGAACGTGAATGATATGTATGGGTGAGTGAACGTTAATGATATGTGTGGGTGAGTGAACGTTAATGATATGTGTGAGTGAGCGAACGTGAATGATATGTGTGGGTGAGAGAACGTTAATGATATATGTGGGTGAGCGAACGTGAATGATATGTGTGGGTGAGTGAACGTGAATGATATGTGTGGGTGAGAGAACGTGAATGATATGTGTGGGTGAGTGAACGTGAATGATATATGTGGGTGAGTGAACGTGAATGATATATGTGGGTGAGCGAACGTGAATGATATGTGTGGGTGAGTGAACGTGAATGATATGTGTGGGTGAGTGAACGTGAATGATATATGTGGGTGAGAGAACGTTAATGATATGTGTGGGTGAGAGAACGTGAATGATATTGGTGGGTGAGAGAACGTGAATGATATGGTTGGGTGCGCAAAGGTGCATGGAAGTGATATCAATGTATATTATCATCCTTTAATTACGGGATATCACTCTCCAAATCATGTATTTTGTATGCTTGTTTTGTATCCATGTTTATCTATGGGCCGTAAGACCCCTGGAATAAAAATTGAAATGAATTGAATTGAATCCTTCACTGTCTGTCTACAGAGATTTCCCCCTTTCTAAGCCATTTCTACCAGTTATCTATCGATACAGGCACAGCCCTTTGGATTGGGAAAAACAAACATTATCCCAGTCTTTAAATATTGACTGTCGCAATTTAGTTCATCGTGACTAATCATAATTAATACTAAAACTGATTAAACTCGCAATGATTAAAGTGTACGATTTTTTTTTTTTTTAATTTCTTTTTGTAAAACAAAATTTAATTTCAAATTTAAGGTCGTATGAGTGTGATGAGATTACATATTTGTATGGTCAAAGGGAGATAATCTGACTTCAAAGTTCTTCCCCTAGATTGTAATTCTTTTTGTTTGCAAGATACTTTTTGGGATTCAGATAAAAGACTTGGAACTGGAAGGACGTGTTTGTGACTTTGTGCGACGATGTAACGTAAAGCGATTTCCCCATACACATGATACCTGTACAAAATTCACCGGTCGGAGTTCGATTCCCCGATCGGACGTGAGGTCCGGCGACAGAGTGGTAACACGCTTGTTGTGGAAAAGTATGTGGTCACCTGCCCAACCACATGGGTTTTCTCCGGGTACTCCGGTTTTTTCCAACACAAATACCCCTCGCGTGCTTCCATTCGGGCCAACAAGCGTAATTAATATAATTTTATATAACTTGTTTCGCAATTGTTGGGAAGATAATCAAATTTACATTTTACAAACTTCATATACACACTCCTTATTCCGCCAATTACTAAATAATCACTACGGAATCAATTCCTGAAATATATTGGCAAGAAACTCCGGACAGACTTTGACCTTTGGAACAGCCTATCGCACACCCTCTAGCCCATACTTACCTGTACACGATAGTGTCATTACAGCAGCAAGATGGCGAATTGTGTGTTACATATTGTATACAACGCGACAGTAATTCTATCAGAAACAAGTTACATATATATAATCAAAATATATTAATTGTTATGGTTTCGCAAATTGCATTCATAATATTTATATAGTGTACTTGATGAGATAGTGTATTGTGTATTTATGCAATTTTAAAAACCATACCAATTTATATATATATGTAAATTATTTATTGACAAACATTCGGGAGACAAGCTATGCTGCTGTAAATTGAATGAATATATTAGATAATAGCTGTTGGACCTATTTCTTTCATTTTTTGACAAAATAATTATCCTAATGAGAGTTGTCTCCCTTGAAAAATGTGGACCCGTATACATTGTCTGATGTGAGCATTTTCACATAGTTTTTTTTCAGTTTCACTCCAAGAAGGGATAGTCTTACTCCAGAGGGACTCTATTGCGAAATATCAGCACCCTAGTACAATTATAAAGTGATGTTTTAATACAGTACCTTTCAACACTTGCACCAAAAGCTTAATGCAAAAATATTCTAAGTCCAAAACATTTAAAAAAATCTGTTGTTTTTTCCCCCAAAAATCTTTTAGTTGGACTCCGGCAGGGGATAGTTTAACCCCAACATGGACCATATTACCATAAATTGCTATGCCTTTCCACACTTGCACCAAAAACTTAACATTTGAAAAACCAAGGCCGACGCCGGGGTGACAACATATAAGCTCTTCCTCATCTCCGAAGAGACCAGCTAAACATCAAATTCTATTTTTTTTCTTCAAAACAATGGTTTAATGAAAAACAATTTTGATTTGACAAATAGACGTTCCTTTGTTGTAAATATCCAACATTAATAAACGATGGTTATCGGGGTCCTCCCATGTATGAACGGTTAATGTGTCGGCCTGAACGCTCTCTCCATAAAAGTATATCTGAACTTTGTGGATACCGTTAGAAAAATTGTCCTCAAAATTGTTTAACGTGCCATTTTGATGACAGTGATGAGCAGCGTCCACAGCAAATCGTGCGTATGTTGTCCAGTTTGTGTGCAAGTTTATGTCCGTATCACTCCAAGCAATCTTGGTAGAATAAGTGCCGGTTTCCTTTGGTTTTTCAAACTTTTCCAAATTTAAACGTTTATGACTTTTTCCAGATTCTGAATACTTTTCCCGCCACCACAGCGGGAATGGCATGGGTCGTCTGCTCTGTTTGTCGATACAGACGACCTGGTTGATATTTGACGCCAAGACGTGTCCTCCATTTTCAGACCTCATTTCCGTTATGGAATTCAATGATGTCTTTCCTACATAGCCCCCTTGTATACTGGTTTTCAGCCAGGGCGTGACCTCGGAGGGTTTGTAGATTTCTTTACTCAACACCACTTCTGACGTGACTAAGAATATCATACAATCCCTTGTCATCTGTTCGTAGTCCCGGAATGTGCGTCCATTATCGTCCAGAGGATAGTGATGGGCAAAAAATCTAACGGACTCCATCATCTTCATTATCATCCAAATATTTGGTTTACCTACAAAAAATAAACATCACGGAATCACGCGAATGTAATATTCCTATTATAACTATAACAATGTAATATTCCTATTATAACTATTACAATGTAATATTCCTATTATAACAATTTCAATGCAACATTCCTATCAACTATTACAATGTAATATTCCTATTATAACTACATTTGTATTACAATGTTACATTCCTATTATAACTATTACAATGTAATATTCCTATTAAAATTATTACACTGTAACATTCCTATCAACTATTACAATGTAATATTCCTTTTATAACAATTTCAATGTAACATTCCTATTAATTATTACACTGTAATAGTCCTATCATTATTTTTACACTGTAACATTCTTTTATTCCGTGATAATGAATCGTGGTGAAAGGTAAAATTGGTGTGTTTGTGTGTTTGTGTGTTTGTGGGTTTGCTTCTTGATCTTCTTCCACCAACAACTGTGATACATGTATGTTGATATAACTTGCTCCGTTTATATATACATGTATGTTGATATAACTTGTTCCGTTTATATATACATGTATGTTGATATAACTTGCTCCGTTTATATATATATACATGTACGTTGATATAACTTGCTCCGTTTATATATACATGTATGTTGATATAACTTGCTCCGTTTATATATATATACATGTATGTTGATATAACTTGTTCCGTTTATATATACATGTATGTTGATATAACTTGCTCCGTTTATATATATATACATGTACGTTGATATAACTTGCTCCGTTTATATATACATGTATGTTGATATAACTTGCTCCGTTTATATATATATACATGTATGTTGATATAACTTGTTCCGTTTATATATATACATGTATGTTGATATAACTTGTTCCGTTTATATATACATGTACGTTGATATAACTTGTTCCGTTTATATATACATGTATGTTGACATAACTTGTTCCGTTTATATATATACATGTACGTTGATATAACTTGTTCCGTTTATATATACATGTACGTTGATATAACTTGCTCCGTTTATATATATATATACATGTATGTTGATATAACTTGTTCCGTTTATATATACATGTACGTTGATATAACTTGTTCCGTTTATATATACATGTATGTTGACATAACTTGTTCCGTTTATATATATACATGTATGTTGATATAACTTGTTCCGTTTATATATACATGTATGTTGACATAACTTGCTGCGTTTATATATATACATGTATGTTGATATAACTTGCTCCGTTTATATCTATGTTATATTGTGACAATATGTACAAGTTTGCAGTTTAGTCAAAGACTAAAACAATAAAGCTCGCCACCAGAATATTCAAATCGTTTTAGATTGCCTGTATACTTTTCAGTAAAAACAACTTGTTTGCGACCTCTATACATTCTATGGTATCCATATTATGCGATCAAACATTACTCGTTTGTTGCTCTCCCCAACATATAAATACCTATTTGTTGTTCTCCCCAACGTATAAATACCTATTTGTTGTTCTCCCCAACGTATAAATACCTATTTGTTGTTCTCCCCAACGTATAAATACCTATTTGTTGTTCTCCCCAACGTATAAATACCTATTTGTTGTTCTCCCCAACGTATAAATACCTATTTGTTGTTATCCCCAACGTATAAATACCTATTTGTTGTTCTCCCCAACGTATAAATACCTATTTGTTGTTCTCCCCAACGTATAAATACCTATTTGTTGTTCTCCCCAACGTATAAATACCTATTTGTTGTTCTCCCCAACATATAAATACCTATTTGTTGTTCTCCCCAACGTATAAATACCTATTTGTTGTTCTCCCCAACATATAAATACCTATTTGTTGTTCTCCCCAACATATAAATACCTATTTGTTGTTCTCCCCAACATATAAATACCTATTTGCTTTGTTGACTTTGAAATCCTATGTATTGATGCCGTAAACAGTAACGTTGACAAGTTTGCCATACAAGATGTCGTTTAAGATCCAGGACCCGAATTTCCCAACGTTCCTTAAAATTTGGGATAAGGAATTTACTTAATTAAAAAAATACTTTAGGACTTTGAACCTAGTGAGTTTCCAAAGTTAAGGAATAATGGTGGTAATGGGCGCTGGTATATTTTGTGGTGCAGTTCTGTATGAGATCATCTGTACAAATATCTTGCAGATCTGCTGTTCTCAGACAAGTATAGTTGGATTATCTTTGGCCTCTGGTGTTAGAATGTCCTACCATTAGAATCGTAGACGCCATACGAGAGTCCCGGATGTTTGACCACAGCCTCCGGTACATCGTTGTCCACGTGGTCGAGGTGATAATTCAGTGACATTAAAACGTCCCTCCGTAGAGACCTAAAACAAACACAGTAATCAGTATGTTATATTTATAAATCTATTCAATAAATCCTTCCTCAGTAAAAATGGGCTTCGCTAAAGTTATACTTCGCCGGATAAAACAAGCATACATGTGAGGCTTAACAGTGTCGCGGATGGCGTAGTGGATAGTTTGCTCTTAGTTCAAAAGCCGTCTGGGGTTCAATTCCCTGATCGGAGATGAAATGGTAGAGTGTCAATGACTTAGAAATTCCTACCAAAAGGTCAATGTCATTTACAGAATACAAATAATTTACTAAAATACCCTGCCTGGGCTCAAACTAGCGACCGCTCGCTCTCTGGGCTGACGTCCTACCACTTGGAAAGGCTAAAGGGAAATTGTGATCAACTGAGCAAGATCACTCATTATTTTTACACAGATTTTCATGAAAGGTACAGCATAACTAAATGTGTCAGGGCGCCGGTTACCAAGAAAGTTGAGGAGTCATTTTAGTGTTATTAGCTTTGCTAAGAGGTGTACTAGCGACTAGAACAGGTACAGAGTGTCACAAAGGTTGGACTTTAACAATGCATTGTAAACAAGAGATTCTACACACGACGAACTTTATTCTGTTAGTTTTCAAATGCACGATGTCTTGACAATGCTCTCAAATGTTGATCACTACTTTGTGTAATTTCTAATAAAAATCCTCAACTCTGGAAAGTATATGAAGTGACCATGATCAAATCAGATTTTTTACTTTTGAACTCTCAAACCCACCAGCCTTCTATGGTCATTACAATGGAAAACAATCTACATGTCTTGGTGTGCATTTCGTTTATTTTATATCACCGACTATATTGTTTCAAACTCCCTTTTTGAATTGGTTTAGCACAATAATTCTTAAACATATGCAGCCATATACAGGCTCATGTAAAAAGATCAAAATCCTGGATCACTTCTGCATCATACTCGGTTTCAAGCTCTAATTACGCCAGATCTTGAATGCTCCAAACGGCTTCTCTGTATTTACTACCTGCCACCGGAGACACCTGTGCTGCGCACTTCAGGTAGGCATATCGGGGCAGTACGATCGCCAGAGTCCAAAGGCCACTCAGTGACTCACTATACATCAACAGAAGGGCTGGACGATTTTAGATTCTACATTATCACCAGACTTTGGGGCCAGCTGACACAATTTTCCCGAGTAATATACAATAAGATTTGCTAATTATAGAAGCTATACTCGCATAGAAACCAGTTTTCGTGTCCCTGTGTATCTAACTGTGTGCACAGGTGCCTGACTCGTTTTTATAAAATATGTACTCTATATGTTATTATTTTATAAAAACGAGTCAGGCACCTGTGCTGTGTGATAACGTTATATGCTGATGCACACATAGGCGTTACCAGATACAAGTGTCTTTGAGTACACACTGCACCCTATACTCCGCCTCATTTACGTACCTGTACTTTTCGACATTATCAGTAGAATACAAAAGTTTGTGAGCTGGTAAACAACTTCTGTAATTCAGTAATCGCTTCGTCAAGAGCGTACTTCTCCAAACTACCGGTAGCATCGTGCCCGTTTGTTGTGAAATATGTGACCGGGTAATTTAATGTACACACTAAATATATCCGGGCGGCACAACCAAAGTTACCAATATATTACGTAGTAATTAAAAGGACTGCGTAATTCTTTTCATTCCAAATAAATTGAATGGTGTTATAATTCACACACTATTTACCATCAAACTTTTTCTATAACTTCATAATATATGGAAGTAGAGCATATGTATAATTCTATCGAGAAACCCAGACGAAAAGAGTCCTAATTATCTACGATATTGTATCGGGATCATATAATTATGGTGATAAGGTGGACTGGATAATATCTGAAATATCTTCATTTTGACACGCCTCTTTTATCTACTATAGTCTTGGTGTATTCGTCATATCCGGAACAAATGTCGTCACTTAAAATTTCCATCAACACCACATCACTGTGCAGGGGTCAATATCTAGGACCATATCCATGAGGCTACAGATCTAGACCGTCATACATTGCCACCTGACCAGCTCACCAGAAGTTCTGTTTGACAGAAATCACAACCGACAGATATGGATAATGCCAGGGCCGAGAAACTGAGGTTTGTAAGTCACGATGAGAGAATTGGTTTCACTGTGAATGTTATTTTTATAGAAAAATGTGTATAGGGTATCAATAGTTTTAATACACGTACGTATATCATTCACGTGTATCCTGAGATTTTTATATTCTAGTATTATGTTCTCCCAGAGGGTAGTTTACAGTATATAATGTTCAGATTCTGATGAGGATTATTCGTGACAGATCATAAGGAGCCCATACAAGGTCGACTGAGAGTGATGTGATGTAGACTCGATCGTTTCTGATCTATATGTTTACAAATGTGTATATATATGCGAAGCAAATTTGCATTTCAGTTCTAAAGGAAATATACACTGAAGTTTACAGAACCAAAGGAAATATATATATATTATTCGTTTTTTTTCTACAAACATCTCGTCTGACATATGCGGATGTATCATTATACACATTGGGTATTGAAGAGCGCATACTCAACAAGAGCTTATAATTATAATCAGTAAAAATCTCAAGCGTTTAAAGTACCGATTACGTGAATCAACTGTACATGATTTGTGTAAACGACTCCTATACTTTTTTAATTTACCTTCGAAAAAAAGTGCTGATTTCTGTCAATAAATATTACAAAATGTAGACGCATGTGTTCAAATGAACCCAACTGATGAGTGGTCTGTGGTTAATACATTCTTCTCGATAAGCTAGGGAAACAAATATGGGAGTGTCGAACCCCTATAGGTAGGTCTACTCAAGTGGTGGCACAGGGGCTTGACACGTTCCGATGACCCAGAATGAAAAATCAACTCCAGGGGCACACCCCCTACATCACTTGCTTAACACGCCCCACTGCACACTCACTGGAATGAACATTGATGACATTGGGATGGAAATCTGAGTAGAACCGAATTGTCGATAAAAACAAACATGTCACTCCCTGTCCATAACTACAATTTATTTATATTAATTAGAGGCCTCGACTATTGAATCACAACATTGAATGCAAACGGATTTCTAAAATATGATCAGAATTGGTTTTCATCAAATACTTGCACTTTTTATAATTCCCAGGGAGATCAGGAAGTCAGCGTCCGTCCACATCCTTGGTTGCAAGTTCATCTCGGAGGACCGGGATGCGGTTAAGGCTGTAATCGAACATCCGGGTATGGTTTCCGGTGACTATGACGTCAATGGTAAGTTTTACCAATGCTACCGGGCATGGTTTCTGTGACTAATGCCGTCAATGATAAGTCGGGCATGGATTCCGATGACTAATGACGTCAATGATAAGTCGATCATGGATTCCGATGACTAATGACGTCAATGATAAGTCGGGCATGGATTCCGATGACTAAAGACGTCAATGATAAGTCGGGCATGGATTCTGATGACTATGACGTCAATGGTAAGTCGGGCATGGATTCCGATGACTAATGACGTCAATGATAAGTCGGGCATGGATTCCGATGACTAAAGACGTCAATGATAAGTCGGGCATGGATTCTGATGACTATGACGTCAATGGTAAGTCGGGCATGGATTCCGATGACTAATGACGTCAATGATAAGTCGGGCATGGATTCTGATGACTATGACGTCAATAGTAAGTCGAGCATGGATTCCGATGACTAATGACGTCAATGATAAGTCGATCATGGATTCCGATGACTAATGACGTCAATGATAAGTCGGGCATGGATTCTGATGACTATGACGTCAATGATAAGTCGGGCATGGATTCTGATGACTATGACGTCAATGGTAAGTCGGGCATGGATTCCGATGACTATGACGTCAATGGTAAGTCGGGCATGGATTCCGATGGCTAATGACGTCAATGATAAGTTTTTACCAATGATAAGTCGGGCATGGATTCCGATGACTAATGACGTCAATGATAAATCGGGCATGGATTCCGATGACTAATGACGTCAATGATAAGTCGGGCATGGATTCTGATGACTATGACGCCAATGGTAAGTCAGGCATGGATTATGATGACTATGACGTCAATGGTAAGTCGGGCATGGATTCTGATGACTATGACGTCAATGGTAAGTTGTACCAAAGTAAGCCCATATATACCGGTATCAAGCATACAAGTAAAAAAAACAACAAAAAAACACTCGAAGCCGGTTGTTGTGTAATAGACACACATTTTGATAAATGTTCGAGTAGCGGAAATTACGTTAGACTGTTCGTTGAGTGTAACGTAATCAGAAGTCTTGGCTAACGATGATGCTAATTCTTATGCAATGAAACAGAATACGGACAATGATTTAGGATATTGGTGGTCACAATATATATTGTATATTGGTATAACACGGTTGTGTTCATATAACGGTTCCACTTATTTTTCAGGTCAACCTAAACTCTGGCAGATGATGAAGCTGATGGGAGCGGCCAGATTCTTCGCTTATTCCCACCCTCTGGACCAAGAAGGCAGAACATTCAGAGATTTTTCAAAAATGACCAGTGATCGGATGACATTCATGGTATCGTCGGAGATCACATTCTACAAAGAACTTTACGACTTTTCCATTAAAAAAACACCACTTCGAATGCATGTCATTGGCGGATACATTGGCAGCTCGTCATTAAACACTATCACAAACATGTATGATTCGACAGAAAAGGTGTTATTAGCTTCAAATATTACTCAGGTTGTTAGCATCGACAAAGCGACCCGGCGACCGAAACCACTTCCGGATTGGTGGCGGGAAAAATACGCGGAGTCCGCGAAAAAGTATGTGTCTCTGAAATTTGACAAACTGACGCGTCCAGACTGTGCTAGTGTATATGAATGTCACGTGGCCTGGAGTGATACAGATGCTTATTGTCACACAAACTGGGCGTCGTACGCTAGATTCGTCGTCGACGCGGCACACTATTCGTCACGTAAAGGCGACTTGAAACACTTTGACGACAATTTGGCGAGAGGTCTACATAGAGTTGAGTTACACTATTGTGGTGAGAGCTTTATGGACGACACCGTCACGGTATATACTTGGGAAGACCAAAACAATTCAAATAATCTTTACTTCGATATGTGTAAAGCCGATAAATCTATATTCCAATGTAAATTCCACTTTTTCGATTGCTAAAACATCAAAGGGTCCAAAAAATTCAGAAACCCTATCAGTATCTTGGGTATGTCTATCATTTTATCCGAAACACATATATACGCAGAAATTGTTCTGCTTCATAAACAACCACAAAGAGCTAGTAACTGTCGTACATGACGAACCACCAAACAAAATGGCGTCACGTACATTTCTGATCAGGAAATACAATGCAAGACAAAATCAAAATATTCTGATTTTTACGAGACTAATTTCTTATATGTGTATAATTTTTCTATGAGAAGTTATCACATTATATATTAAAAACATTACTTAAGTCTCCGGCAGATAACGCTTAGGTACATCGGATTAATATCTTAACCAGATCGTGCAATATAATGAGTTAATTTCTTTGTTATGATTAAGAAACATCTTTGTTTATTATAATAGCAGTTTCTCTGGCGTTTTCTCCTTTAAGGCTCAGTCACTGGTGCTATGGATATATACAGACTAGCCTACCATAACGAACACGCCCAGCATCTGTAACAGTAACACTTTATTGACATAAATGTCTTACAAATGATTCTCTTATGATGCACGTTATTTATTAAATGATATATTTGTTTATATTAGTTTTGTTTTTATATAGGTACAATCATAGGTGCTTAGCACGTGTTTAAGTCCAAGACCGACAATATTGTCTCTCTATATATTAGTTTATAATTGGCCTTGGACTTATAAATTTGCTAAACACTTATGGTACAATGTATACTTTTTCAAAACATCGGTCTGGGATCAAGGGAGCTAACTCTGGAAAGCTTGTATATAATGTTAGAACAATTTAGATCAGACAGTGTATGACGAGTTGTACCAGGCTGACAGAACAATGGCTTTAGTTGATGAGACAAAAGCTAGTAATAGGTGGAGACATCTATACACTAACTCTATGCTACAGAGGAACCAAAATCATGGAAATCAATAATGAGTAAATACATTTAAAATAAGAGACAAAATAAAAGTTAAAATGAGAAAGGATGGTCCGGACTGTTCCCGTGATAAATGGGTTTGATTTATTTTGGATATATACAAGTGTAGCATACAATGTAAAAGATTTACATTTCTTGCGAATTCAGAACTGGTGCCATCATACGTCATGAAAAGTTGGAACAAAATTAGGGGACGAACACATCAAATCTTACCACATCAATTTCAAGGGTTTCTTTTAAACAAGGTCCCGTACGTTTCAATCTGACATTGACCTCAATATAATACACAGGAGAACAACTTGCGCAGATTACAAGTGTACGTGAATACTTTGATATTTTAAGTATTAATTAGGTCTGAAAACTTAATATTTGGCCATGAATAATATTTTTTTTCGAAAAATAACTTTCTTTCGTTAGCAAAAAATGGACATTGTAACAAATAATGAAATTCGTCACTCATTGCACGAATATATCACAGTTTGAACATATTCTATTTTGATGTTCCACATTACTCCATCTGCAGTTTCCATTATAAATTTTGACTTTTTGATTATTGGGTACAAATCATCAAGGTTTCTGCTCGTGATATTTGTTTAATTTCCCGTTGTGCATTTCTGGAGTTATACAGAATTATCTATACACTGCTAATTTCAGTGCGACGCCATTTTTCTACATTGTTTGTTTGTTTTTGTTTAACGTCCTATTAACAGCCAGGGTCATTTAAGGACGTGCCAGGTTCTAGAGGTGGAGGAAAGCCGGAGTACCCGGAGAACTTACCACCGGCCTACGGTCAGTACCTGGCAACTGCCCCACGTAGGTTTCGAACTCGCAACCCAGAGGTGGAGGGCTAGTGTTAAAGTGTCGGGACACCTTAACCACTCGGCCACCGCGGCATAGTGCATAGTGCTACCAAAATGACGTCAAAATGGCGTCCCAAAAAATGGATGGTGTAAATAAATTATGATTTCTCTAGTCATGCACAACAGAAAACGGTGAAAATGAGATGGAACAGGAAATAATTCTCTATAAGTACACAGAATTTCATTAAAACTGATCAATTATCAAAGTCGTAAAATTTCTTTTAAAAAAGTTCGAAATACAAAAGAAAATATAGACAAATGATAAAAACGTGGAAGACTTTTGGCACGTCACTTTATATATTAATACGTACGGATCTGTTAAAGTGAAATGAAGAAGATAACATAAAATCCGCATTAATTATTATCCAATGTTACAAAAAGAATGAAGTGTGTTATAGTCCCCTTGTTCATACAAACTGGTCGTGCAGTGGTCGGATAGCACAGAGACATAACCGCCTGTCGCCTAAGAATTGTAAAATAAACAAAGTTTGCATTAAATTAAGTTCCATTTATTGTTAGTGGCGTTTAATTACACAGCATATTTTTTTATTATTATTATTAATTTGTTAAATATGATATCCCAATACGAATTTAACCACATAAAACTGAACGTAAATTTAGCATTTTAATGGCATTCACTCGATACAGGAAGACATTGTAGTCATCGGGTTGATGGACACAAGACTAGGACTTCATGTATCACGTTACGGGTACAGCATGTATTACCTATATAGCGTATCCAAGGTGACATTGAACGTATGCCCTATGTCGTCTGCTCGTTCATCAAAAGTCATATCTTTATATATTGTACCCAATTCACGACCCAGTATAAAACTCCATCAAAGTCGACGTCGCTTGCTAAATAAAGAGTCTATCATTGACGTCTGATGAGATCACCCCTATCACTAGAAAATAGATTTCTACGGCAACGTAAGTACGTAGTTTGTGATTAACCAGGATGTCAATTTAAAGTCAGGGTCTACATACGATATACGACGTGAAAAAGTACATGTATATCAAATGAATCTGAAAATACCTTGAATTGTTTTGTTTTCACTCTCACAACCGTAATAAAGACAACTGCTTTCCGCCAACCGGGATCACTTATATATTCCTAACGATCCCGATTTTCAATATACAATAGCTTCATTTCTCGAGGATAGTAAAAGAAATTAACGTGTTTTTTTCATTAAACATTATACGGAACAAGAAATCGATGAAAACGGACAGATTTTGTTTGTTTGTTTGTTAGGATATATCATGGTTCTATGTACTTAAACAGAAAAAAAATCGACCGAAACCATTTAAAATCCTACCATAGTTTTGTACAGGGGTCTGTTGGTTTATGCGGACAAACCGGTTCGTCAGTTTTTAAATGTAATAAATTCAATCAAATATCTAGACGGACCTGAAAATGTTAATACAGGCCTTGGAAGTCTTTGTCAAGGCTCGTCTGAAAACAATATAAAATCACCAGGTCCGTCTTTATTTCATAAACAAACAACACCGAACCGTTTGGACCGCAAAACGAAAACGGCCCAGTATAACGTCTCTTTAAAGTTATAGCTTACCATGCCCCTTTAATTTAAATTATAATTACACAAAGAATACCTTTAACCGGAGACCTATATATAACTACCTTGTCATATATGTATATAGAATGTTAAAATATCGACGACAGCAAAGATCTCGGGCACCTGTTGTACAGTGTTTCATATTAGTACCATTTTGTCAGTTTCGCGGTTTATTCCCTTCTGTGGCACTCTTCTGTTTGGAGGGAAGAAAGGACAACAGCTAATTAGCATACATACGGCAACATGAGTCAATGGCGCTCTCTGTCAAATTAGAGCGGAAGAAAAACAATGAGAACTCCAACACATCAACGGTAAGCCAACTTGCCAACTGTATAAAAAGTTAATATATACACTTTTAAAACATATTTTATTCAATTTGCACGCTGGCATTCTTTTCTAAATTACGAAAACATCCACCCAGGAAATGTCTGTTATGTCAAATTCACTGTCTACTGCGTTATGCCGTATGGGGTCGTATGCTCACATTTATTTCGCTCTTCTTGTTCAATATTGGCTCGAAGCAGTGGATTTTTGTGACAGAATGTACATTATTTATATTCTTTTTAGTTTTAGTTGTACTGCTAGTTTGTTTGTTATCGGAAATTTGTTGTTGATTAAGATTTTGCCTGTTCGCAATCAGTCTGCTGCAGTGCCGATATGTCAATAACAGCAAAGCGCACAACCACCGGGTTCAATCGTACTGACCGGGCGCCGGTGTTTACACCTGGGCGTCGATAAATTTTACCCCCAGGGCAACGATAATTTCTATAGAAAATGAAATATGAATAAAAGACGGGATCGGAAGAACGGTTGAGATATTTTTTTCTCTTTTTTTTTTTTTTGATGTGATAATGCTGTCCTTCAAGGAAAATAAGCCGACCACGGAACAATATATGATAAATTGGCAGCTATAACTTGCAAGGATAACGGACAGGAAAAACACTCATTTTTTTCTAATTCGCCCACAGTGTAGGCGGGTATGACCAAATTATGCTCCAATCCACGAATTATGATTATGAAACATATACAGCAAAATCCGCGATCGAAATGACTTAAATCTCACAGTTTATCGGAATTATATATTTTGACATTATCAAGTCTTATTGGATTGATTGATAAAATAGTTGAATAGGAAAATTAAACATTTCGGTATTTTATACCAGTGGCAACGAAGACGCTCTGGAGCCTTACACCCGGACGCCGCAATTTGCTGACGTGGTGTAGTGATGTAAAAATTACCTCCCACAGTTAGGCCTCATACACGCTTTGATCCAATATGTGTGATTAATATAGGTTGATATAACTTGTTTTGCAATTGTTTTAAACTAAATAAAGTTTATATTTATTAAATAATCAGTGAATAAATAATGAAAGCTTTAGTAATCTTCAAAAGAGATGATCAGAACTTCTCCTGATGTTAGAATGCTACAGTACTTTCCAATGGTTTGGACACTTCATGAAACTAGAAATATGTATCAAGGCAATGCCGCATGATACAGGAATATATACCCATTTTAATATCTTAGGGGAATAAATACTTGAGTTCCATGGGGCCATGGGTGCTGTTCCCCATCTCAGAAGCATATGATTTTCAGGTTTTTCAAGATGATTCCAATTTATATTTTGTAAGCATAGCATAAGGGATTCATAATCTGTTTGAATGAAGATAATGTAAATGAAGTTGACAGGCCTAATTATTGAAGATCACTGGCAAAATAACTGCTATAAAAAGACAATTAATGCTTTCATGGGGGAAAATAAACCAGTCAATTGGGTAATTTTTGCAAGGTTATAACTTCTATCAGAATTTTTAAGAACGGGGGAAACCAATTCAGCTGAAGAAACTACCCATAAATGGTAAAGAAATGGGGCTTGATTGACCCATGAGAATTTTCAGATTTTGGAATGCATCACATTGAATGTTTAAATTATTGGTCAAAAACGCTTCATTTATAATCACAAGGAGACAAACAGGAACATTCAGGCCTGTTGGACTTATCCATACCAATACCAATCATTGTTGATTAGTACACTTTAACTAAAACCATTCAAGAGTTTTAGCTGAAAGATGTTTTCAAAAATGAAAAATGTTTTTTTTTTAGATGCATTCCTCAAATTCTTATGCTGCTGTAAATTGTTTCAAAAGAGATTGAACTAAGACACACAAATATCAGATATTGATTTGCTGGAAGTAAGTTACTAATTGACTTATGTTAGTAATATATAAAATTATGGGTGTTTTGAAAAAAATCTATAAATATTTCCGTTGCTTTTGTAGTAGATGTTTTTGTCAGTAAAAGCATTTCAGTAGAAAATAATACATTTTTGCCAACTGCTAGTTTGATTGCGTTAGCTCTACAAGTTGAATTTAACAAAACTTTGATCCCAATGCAATGTCTGTTTAATATGATTTATTTACTTGCACTTCAGCCTTAATAATAAGACTTGCAAACATGTCAAAATGTAATAGGACATTAAACAAAAAAAATGGAAAATAGAAATTGTCAGTCCAAAAATGGGATAATTTCATGATTATAATAAATGTGTTCTAACTGTTGTAACTGTTCTGTTTTTGCGTTTAATAACTTCTATTTAACTGTCAATTTCTTTTATTTATTTATTTCAGAATCATGTTTTCAATTCCAATGTAAAAGGAGTCCATGACTGCCACAAATCTCAACTCCACCATGATTGATTTCTCCTCGTATAGGAATCAAGAGGTATGTTGTCAGAATCCTGAATCTATTTCAGTTTTGTGTGTCATCACGGCCAGGATCAAGGTGATTCATTGACAATAATTTATAACAGGGGGATATTTGATATACAGGATTTAGAAAATGCCAGCTAAGGTTAAGTCTAGGTTTCTAGCTAAGCTGGTCCAGAGGTTATTCAGATTACGTCTGTACATTGTAGCTTTATTGGTTGAAGGAGGTTAATATTGTATAAATAGAGGGTCTGGTTCCTCAAGTAGTGGAGGGGCAGGGCCCAATAGGGGAAATAAAGGACTACATGTATATATATATACTTAAAGTCAGTCTCACACTGTAATTATAAGGGTTTTTATCTAATTGGTCTGCAGCATTAATGTCATTTGGTGAAGGGAAGTGAATACAAATGTCATGATATTGGGCCAGTCAGTAATATACTAGAAGGACTACCAAGTTCCAAATGATTGACCTCAAACTCAAGGTCATATGGGTAAAATGTGTTAACAAATTAATATAATCTTAGTAATAATAGGTGACTGATACAAGCCCATTGGGTCTATTTTTTCGTTGTAGGGTCCTCACCAAAATGAAAACGTGGGATTTTTTAATTTTTTGCCACAACAAAAGTCCAAGACGGACCAAGTTTCCCCACACAGCATGGAAAATGGAAACAACTACTACCTTTTTGCAGACAGCAGCACACCTAACCGAATACCCTGTAATCATGTGGACTCAGGATATTTTGAGCAGGACAGTTTCAGTGACCCCTTAAGTCCGCCTTTGGTGCCCAATGACAAGTTCTCTCAATTTGACTCCATTGTGTCCGAGATTGTTGATGAAGATAAGAATTGCTCCCTGTTTTCTTTCGATGGTTGCCTAGATGACAGCTCCCTTAGAGACAAGTACACTACTGGCTATGCCTTTCATGACAGGTAAATATCAAAATCATTGTAAACACTTCGTAATGTCTCATTTGACAATTTTATATGTATTGCATAAGAAGCAGATCAGTGTGGGATGAACAATGTTAAATACCAAATATTTTCCATGTAACTCAGTACCAGTCAGAGCATGCTTCTTTATTTCTGTTCAAGAGTAAGACTATTGTGCTAAAGAACCTAGTTAAGTGAAAAATCAACGATAATATACAGCAATATATTTACATTCAGTATGCTTGAAAGCATTGGCGAAAAATTGTATTCATTTTTCATAACATAAGCCTGATCACAGTGTGTACAATGTAGTAACTGTCCACAAGTAGTCCTCTCTGCTGTCGGATTTCTTCTTGTTCTTGTATTCTTTTAAATAAACATGATCTATGTATTATTTACAAAAATCCAATGTTGTTATGGTTTTCTAAATGTTTAAAACTTAAAAATCACTCCAAAAATCTCACGGAATAAATATTGTTGATGAAACTGCATTTTGTTCGCATTGTTGGTATGACGGTTGCTAAGACCGTGCTAAGAACTGTCGGACACATACTTTCCCGCAAAAATGACTGATGTCACTTCCAGGTAAACCCATGAAAAAATGCATTTTTTTTTTATCATCGGGTGCTTTAACAGATAAAATGAAAAATGATTATAATGTAAATATAAGGAATGAAATTTATTTTTCCAACATTCATGAGGTCACACCATCATTGGCTTTCTGGACATATTTACCTAGAAATACTGTTGCGATTCATGGAATATGTCCAGAAGCAAATGTTGTTATGACCACATGAATGTTGAAAAGTAAATTTTACTCCTTAAATACCAACAAACCTGTACAAAATTAACTTTGTCTGGATCTGATGAAGAGACTATAGTTTATAGCTCTGGATACTCCTTAAAATCATGTATCACTGTTACCACTACTTTTGTGATAAATGTCAAATATTCTGTAATTTCAGATCTGCTGGACTCCAGGGTACGAATATTTCTACAGCAGGTCAACCAGCCTCTGATCATGGCCATTACAGTTTTGACCAAGGTGGACAGACACGCCTGAGAAATGATCGCTGGCCTGAAGGAGGAGGGTCTCTCAGATCAGAAACGAATCCTCACAAACTAGACATGCATTCCTCTGCACTTCAGTCAAATCTCAGCTCACTTTCCCACCCAGTGCCTAATGCCAATTACCCTGGAATTGGAGGAAATGTAAATTCACAATGTTTGGAACCTTCTTTAAGATTTTCACGAAGACAGACCAATTCACATGAGAGACATGCATGGCTATCTAACAACAATCAGTCGTCTCCGAAGGAATATAATGTAGTCAACCACGACCAAGGCATTCATTTGAACATGTGTAAGCCTGCAGACTTCTCACAGGAGGTAAATGCCAATGTCTTATCACTTGTGGGAAATGATAGATATTTGTTAGATTTGAACGGAAACCACCCATACACCAGATCGTCCAACTGTGGCCCCTATAATTCTAGAAATTCGTCAGTGAAGAATGGTGACACTATGAAAAGTACTGCTGACAATGCCAACATAATCAATCAAAACATGAATCTTGATGTAGATCCTAGTGGAATCTCAGGGAGTTATTGGAACCAGACAGCGGGAGGAAGTTTTCCTTGCTATTCTGAGCATGGCAAACAGATGACCTATCAAAACGATAAATCCTCAAATGAGTCTGGACACCATAACATCAATACCATCAACTACCTAACGCAGAATGCTCTGCACAGGAACAGTCAGAGTGAACATGGAACATTTGACTCCTCTTCCCATCTGGCTGGTCTCTATCCCAGCGGCAATATGGTAGGGGATGATGGCATCATCAGAAACCAGTCTATTGGGAAAGTTGGGACCACAGGCAGCAATCACTTGAGTCCATCAAGCCATGGGAGCAATTTTTTGAGTAATCAGAAACCAGGTAATCATTTAATGCGCCAAGACCTTGATAACAAATGTTTACATAACCAGTCGACTGCACAAAGTAAGGCGATTGGGAATAGGTCTGTCAGAAATGGTCACATATCGGAAAAAGGTGATGCAGCCGATATACAAGTGTTCAGGAAGTGTACCGACAAGGACAAGTCCAAAACAATCGACAGTAGTCAACAATTTACTGTCTACAGATAAATCCCATTGTGTGGGAGTTAATAGCCTACTGTCCTCAAAAAGTAACACATCGGGAGACAACACAGCGTTTCTCAACAATGCTCAAGTCAGCGTCTCCCCTGAGGAACTGCTTCAGTGCTTAAGTAAGCTACAAACATCTGTTGCCAACTCCATTATCCAGCAGCATCACTTCCCTGGTCCGAAACAGTCTACACTTCACAACAGTAGCACAACAACAGCGCAGGATAAATCACCGAGAACTAGAGAGGACACTCGGCATAACAAGTCTGTTGGTATATACACCAGCTCCACAGCAGTGAAGGGAATACCGTCGGTGTTACCACCTAATGATCGACCTAAAGGTCCACACATACCCAAGGGCCCACAAGAACTGTATCATCCTTCCTTGACACACCCTAACCATCACCATTATCTTCCCACTCCAGGCCTGGTGTCTGGACACTTCCTGACCGGACACCCAACATATCCCACAGAACTAGTGGAATATTATCCTATGGATCCATATGCTTCCTTTGCTCCTGCCTTCATACCATCTGAAACCATCTATGATGTCCCAGCCTACTATGGTTTACCTCCCTTTATACACGGATTCAAACAACCAAGGTATGTGATGTTTGTAAAATCACATTACACAACAGTTTGATGAAATGTGCTGTATAACTCTTAACCTATATACTTATACACAGGTAAACACAAAGTCTAGTTTATTACTTTAAAAACTGAATACAATTCATAAAATATTGGTCCAAGAAATACTGATAATGGGAACATATTACAGAAAATATCAAAGAACTTTTACCTTACCAAGATAATCAAGGAAATGCCAGGAAAATGTGATGATTTGAAATGTGCAAATTCCATCCTAGCATGATTGTCCTTGTCACGTACCCCTTAGCCGATCAAAATTTGCGGCAAAAAAGTTTGGCAAATTAGCTTTGATAACAAAATTCACAAGAGTAAACTGTACGTGTAAAAAAGTTAGTTTACTCCCAATCTTTGGCAATCTGGTAATTTAAATACATGACTTAATACTATTAAGCAGTCATTACTTTGGTGATGTTTGTAAACTTCTATAGTTTTTTCATGTTTAAGTTTGTATTTTTACATTTCTGTTTGTTTTAAAAAGGAGGAGTGGACCTTCCATTGAACTTCACTTAAAACTTGAAGAATGTTATGAACAGTACAGAAATACAGAAAAGGAAAGAAAAAAGGTATATTTGTTTAGTTGTAGCAGAAAATCAGTTAGACAGACAGGGAATTTGTTGACTTTTCTTTTGTTTGAAATATTAAGCATTATAGATCTACTAGCTGTGTGAGAAATTAAAAAGTATTCGCGTTATACATTGTATTGAGAAAGCATTGTGGATCAGGTGTCTATCAAGTATGTTAAAACATGAAATAAAGTAATTGTTTTGTGTGTTTGAACAGACTGAAGCAGAGCTGGCAAGACAACACCCAGGGAAGAGGATTTCTAGTGCCAATAACATTGTAGTGCCACGCTTGCCTTCCAACCCCTCACGTGTGGACAGACTAGTTGTGGACTCCTTCAAGGAGCATGCTAGGGTCAGTTCACAACAAAACATTTTTTCCTTATTCCTTCCTGTAGTTTGAAATTTAACACTACAAATTGACGTGTTTATATAATATCACAAACCAGGAATTTTCAACCTATTGGAGCTCTTTTGGTCTGACATGGAAGCCAACCTTATTGTAAACCGTGAATAATGTTCACCTTATTACAGCTTAGTTCTTTTCCTGTTATGGCTTTTGGTTGGTTGAGCTGAAATATAACAACCAAATAAGAGGAGTAGCATTCAGAGTAAACTTGTTAAAATCATTTAAATGTTTTCGCAATAGCCAAGTTGCCAAGGGTGATGCTATCAGGTCAATACCTCCTGATAGAGCAAAGGGATGATGAAGGAGTATTAATTTGCAAAAAAAAATAAAAAATCCACATCAGTATATTCAAATCATCTTTATCAGTTCTTTTAAGTCATCTCTTCATTTATAATGTAGAATAGGTGAGCAAGCAATACAACAGGCCCATTGAGCCTCTTGTTTTTGGAGCAAACTGAACAATATGTATAGTGTTTACATTTTCAACACAATCTTTAAAAAGATTGTGTTTTTTTTGCTGTGAATAATCATTAGATAAATTATTTTGGTAGATTTTGACACTAATAGACAAGATGGAAAGATTGATGGGTGCAGGGCTCCACCCGAACATCCACTCTGCCTTGGAACGCTGGCTGGAGGGGGTCCGAAAGGTTCAAGCACGCCGTAAAGAGGAGATAGTGAACGCTACGAACAGGAACAGAAATGGAGGACCACGACACCAGGACGATAAAGGTACACACAGAGCCTCTTGATTTGACTCCAATGTCAGAATTTGGATTTATACTATATATAACCTTTTAAAGCATAAAGATTGAAAAGGGTACCCTAATATTATATAAGCCCACCGTTCGATGGTGATCAATTCAAATTGCCTTTAATACATGTGGCTGGCCATCTTAGACCGTCTAATTACTTTTTATCACTGTTTCTTGAGAAGTACAGGAAGGATATATTTCTCAACTTTCAGTTTCCCTTGGTCCCATTCAATTTTGAGTCTGATGGGGAAAACAAAATGACCAACAAGTGGCCATTTTCAATATCTTCTTATTATACCCAGCTCTAAACAGGAAGTGGAAACCATTAATTCACTGATTCTTAAATCACATCAATTTTGTCAATTTACAGTATAGAAATAACAACATCCATGAAAACCTCTTTTTGCAGTTGTTAACAAGTTTAGTTCATTTAAAGAAAAATTGGTTTGGTTAAAAACATCGGTGTATGATTTCCATTGTCTGTGTTTGTGATAACATTGGTTCAGTGTTTGTGGTAACAGTATTTATTATATGATTGTATTGTAGATGTGTTAGCACTTGCTGCCAGTATAAGTGAGCTGACAGCTCTAGCCAGGAAAGCTCGGACTGCCACCTGGTGTGCCTTGCAGATTTCAGACAAAGACAATCCCACCCTGTGTAAGTTGGGCATTGATATGAGGATGCCGTCTCTACCTCTCCACTTCCAGCAGACCTCCACGACTGCATTACCCACGACAGAAACCACCACTGCCACCGTCACAAAAGATTGAGGAAATGTTTCTCTGCTGTTAAACTGATCACCCTCTGTTTGTATGTTAAAGTTTACGTATAGTGCTGATAATTGGTGTATAGATATAAATGACATCCACTTGTCCATTTGTTAATTTTATGCTTGACTAGTCACTACTCACCATGAGCTGAGAAACAAGAACAAGTTGATCACCCAACATGTAATTGATGGCAGTTCTACACCAGGTTTTTAATTTTTTAAGATATTTCAAAATTTGCAATTGATTTTCAGTTGTTACTTCGGATAAACTAACTTAAATGCTTGTGCTATTTTTAAATGGCTTTGTGGATTTTATTCTTGCTTCTTTTGAAAAATGATTTATGCTATTCAGTATTAGTCTAATCAAATATGGTCAGGAGAGCTGTCACCTTAAGCTTTCTTGGGAGAGATTTTTTCAAACCAAAATTATCACAATCAAGCAACAGTAGTTGACTATAGGAATGACTGGAGTAACACACTAAATGTTTCACAATAAAACTTGGATGGAAATCACAAATCATAACAGGAAAAGGTCAGTATATTAACATAGCTTCCTTTGTTACCTGAAGTCCAACTGACTCTAAAATGGCTCTGTTACTTTTTTGTGTCAATATTGTATTTATGTGTGTATTTTGACATAATTGATTTTTTATGTAGTGTTGATTTTTGCTATGTTTGCATATATGTTTATATTAACTATGTAATGGAGGAAAAACAAAAACACAGTCAAAGTGAGTTGTGTACCAAGTCATGGGACCTATTTAGTGAGTTGTTTACCAAGTGAGTCATTGGACCTGACGAATTGCAATGTTTCAAATTCTATTGAGTTGATAAAACAATAGAATTATGCAATGGAGAGAAAATATGCATTTAAACTGCAATTAATGAACTTATTTAATTTTTCTATTTTTAGGTCATCTGACCCGAAGGGTCAGGATGACCTATAGTCATCATGCTTCGTCCGTCGTCGTGCGCCGTGCGCCGTGCGTTGTGCGTCGTGCGCCGTGCGCCGTGCGTAAACTTTTCACATTTCAATCTTCTTCTCAAGTTCCACCAGTGGGATTAAGCTGAAACTTGCCTGAAATGATCCTGAGATGGTCCTGACCAAGTGTTGTTATTTTTCGGGTCAGTCCGAAATCCAAGATGGCCGCCATAGCCGCCATTTTGAAAACACATTTTAAACTTCTTCTCAAGTTCCACCAGTGCTGTTGGGCTGAAACTTGCCATAAATGATCCTGAGATAATCCCGACCAAGTGTTGTTATTTTTCGGGTCGGTCCGAAATCCAAGATGGCCGCCATAGCCGCCATCTTGAAAAACACATTTTAAACTTCTTCTCAAGTTCCACCAGTGCTTTTGAGCTGAAACTTGCCTGAAATGATCCTGAGATGATCCTGACCAAGTGTTGTTATTTTTCGGGTTGGTCCGAAATCCAAGATGGCCGCCATAGCCGCCATCTTGAAAAACACATTTTAAACTTCTTCTCAAGTTCCACCAGTGGGATTAAGCTGAAACTTGCCTGAAATGATCCTGAGATGGTCCTGACCAAGTGTTGTTATTTTTCGGGTCTGTCCGAAATCCAAGATGGCCGCCATAGCCGCCATCTTGAAAAACACATTTTAAACTTCTTCTCAAGTTCCACCAGTGCTATTGAGCTGAAACTTGCCTTAAATGATCCTGATATGATCCCGACCAAGTGTTGTTATTTTTCGGGTCGGTCCAAAATCCAAGATGGCCGCCATAGCCGCCATCTTGAAAAACACATTTTAAACTTCTTCTCAAGTTCCACCAGTGCTATTGAGCTGAAACTTGCCTGAAATGATCCCGATATGATCCCGACCAAGTGTTGTTATTTTTCGGGTCGGTCCGAAATCCAAGATGGCCCCCATAGCCGCCATTTTGAAAACACATTTTAAACTTCTTCTCCGGTTCCACCAGTGCTTTTGAGCTGAAAATTGCCTGAAATGATCCTGATATGATCCCGACCAAGTGATGTTATTTTTCGGGTCGGTCCGAAATCCAAGATGGCCACCATAACCACCATCTTCAAAAACACATTTTAAACTTCTTCTCAAGTTCCACCAGTGCTGTTGGGCTGAAACTTGCCTGAAATGTTCCTGAGATGATCCCGACCAAGTGTTGTTATTTTTTAGATTGGTCTGAAATGCAAGATGGCCACCATATCCGCCATCTTTAAAAACACATTTTAAACTTCTTCTCCAGTTCCACTGGTGCCATTGAGCTCGAAATTGGTGAGAATGTTAAGGAAGGAGTGCCAACAAAGTGTTGTTATTTTTTCGGCCTTGTAAAAACTTTGAAATGGCAGCAATGGCGGCCATTTTGTAACATGATTGCGCAATCATGGTTTTCCTGAACAACACCTATTTCAAACTTCTTCTCAAATTCCACCGGTGGGATTCAGCTCTTACTTACCAGAAATGATCCTTAGATGGTCCAGACCAAGTGTTATTATTTATTGGGTCGGTCAGATATCCAAGATGGCCACCATGGCCAACAGTGCCACTATATACTTGCTACAGAGAATGCATACTACAATAATATAAGGGTTTTAATTAAAAGTCAGATGACCGTTAAGGCCCCTGGGCCTCTTGTATTGTATTGCCTTAATAAGCCATAGTATTTGTGAGTTATTTTTATGCTGAACAGATGTTACAGTAGTATAATACAGTAGTGGTTGATTGCCTCGTTGTCTTGACATGGAAAATATATCCTGGATAGTTTCTTTGGTAGTCTGGAATATCCAACTTTCTGTCACTATTTTTCCAGCAGTTTATATTGTTTTTGGTATGATATAAGAGGTTGTGGTTAAATTTAGGTGGTCTTGTAAAAGAATTGATGGGAGGAAAGTCAGGGAATGAAATGTGGTGTAGTATATTTGGAGGTTGTAGTGCTTTAAGAAGTGAAATACCAAGCGATTGTTTTGATTGACCTGTCAGTAGTTTTGTCCATCCACCTGGAAATGTTTTCAACAGAAAATGATGCATCTTTTGTGAAAATCCTTATCTGCTGAAAATTGTGAAAATATTCAAACTATACCAAAACAACTTCCCAAATGTATCTACACACTTTGTTGGTCTTCTGTTTGTTCTTGGCTTGAAGAAAATGTCCCAGTATCAAAATTTACCATGAAATTTAAAATTTCAAAAACACCAGGATGAATGAATTGGTTTGATCTCCAGCTATGTTACATCTGACAAGAGGAAAGATTGACGCTGCTTTGTAGAGTGTCTCAAACGTGTGATATTTTATGTGTTCCAAATGAGAGCTGTATATAGGGCCTAAAGTATACACTGGTATGCTTGTTGATGTCAAACAAACTTACAGACATCCAAACTATTTATTTTTAATTAGCTGAAGTGTTGAATCAGACTGTAGAAAAGTAGCAGTATTTCATATCTGGAGGAGAAATATTTTTGTTGTTTAAAGATGTATACGCAGTCTTTGTAAATATGAATCACAGCCGAGACAAGAGGCATTATTTATTTTGTATATTAATGTATATATAAATATTTAATTGACACAAAGTGTTACTTTTAAATTGATGATCTGACATGCTGCCACGTTGGTTAAACTAATATCATAGGCTTTTATCCCCAAGTGCTATTTATAATTACTGGTTGTACTTGCTGCAGATTTGATTGCCAAGTTAATGGATATCCTGTCACCGTGCACCTCAGCACGAAGAGAATAGGGCTAAACTGACGATCGCTAGTTTTCAAGTTTCTACATAAGAAAATTTGTGCATAGTAATGTTTCTGAAAGTAATGTGCTATTCTTATTCGTAAAAAAAGAAACGCAATATGATTTGATATTGTTTCAAATATGAGCCTCAGCTCGTACCTGATAGACAACTACGAACCTGAGCTCCTACCTTTGCATTACTAATAATTGGTACACTCTGTGTTTGTTTCTCAGTTTATAGTTCTATGCCTCCAGGTCTGTTTTCACTGACTATGTAAAAGCAGCTTAGCTCTAGGTGAACAGATTGTAGCATTGAATCTGTTTTGTTAATTGGTATATAGTTTATACATGTCCTTGTGCTAAATGTTTCTAGAGGTTAGTGAATATTTTATCAGGTACAGAGATCATTACTCTATAGTGAAATGACAATAATTTGTTATATCAACTGTTTTATGTAAAACATTAAGAACAAAAGGATGATTTATTTGATTCTTATCCCATAATATTGAGTAGTTGATTGTTGAATGTTTTCATTTTGCTTTGTGGTGTTAGGAAGGACAACTTTTCAATGACCCAGAATCTCTTTAAAGGACAAAGAACAAATGACTCAACTATTTTTAAAACAGTGGTAAATGAACTGTACATGGACATGTCCTTCCCAGTCCCTGTAACTTCATTATTCACTCACCACGAGTTGAACGCTAAGGATCCTAGAAAGAAATCAACTTTCTGTAGTTTTTGTGAGAGTTTGTATTGTTTTCTACAAGACAGGAGAGTAGAAAGTCTTTGTTTCCTTGTACTTTCTTGATTTTATCTTTCAGATACGGTATAGGAAAGTAAGTTAAGTTGTTGACCGGCCAGTGTAGGCCATTGTTCCTGTTTTCATATTCAAACCCGAGTTTGATGTTGAACTATACATGTAGATGTTGTGGGGCCCCTCAGGCCTCTTGTTGATTATATTGTTGTAGATCTGCAATTATTTGTAGTGAATGTTTATTTATTGTCATTATTTAAAAGTAAAACTGATATAATATTAACAGGATAATACAGGTATTTAAACATAATGAGTGCTGTGGTTCATTAGAAGGAACAGTCGACTAGAGTTGTTAATGTTATGTACTTGTAAAACTATATCAATATTGTTTTGCTTTGTTCGATGAATACCATTTGTCTCACCAGTTTGCATTGTTGGGAGAATTTGCAATTTTAAAGATAAATCAATGTTTTTGTTCTTTTCCTGAACTTTGGTATGTGATAAACGTTGTATTTATTTCCTTTACATCTATAAAACAGTTGTTTTTGCCACCATTTTAAGCCATGTTCTTTTGTTAATGTACACCTACAGTTAATCAAGATTTTCTCTCATGTTCAAGTAATGAAGACGGCTAAAATGAATCGGAAATGATCTTAGCAGAAACTGTTGTGATCCAGTATAGACATGACTGGATCCAGTGATACTAGAGATTAAATGTTAACATTATACTCAGGTGACGTAAATATATGACATTATATATAGTACCAGGCTTATACTTCATGAATATTCATAGCTTAAGATACAATTATTACTTTAAGTAATCAAAACGATATATTGAGTTCATACTGAAATGATGCTGTTAAATTACTGCAATAAAGATAACACATGCAGGTCTTGACGATTAATGCAAATACATTTTATATATAGATTGTGCAATACTTTGAACTACTTTGACTACAACTCAAACATTGACATAGTTAATTCATGAAGAAAACATAATAAACAGTAACTGTCAGTTACATAAGGTATGAAACTGATGTAGTTGTAGGAGTTTAATGTAAGGGCCTATCATAGAGGTGGCTAAGAGTTGGCAAAAAGTGTCAGCTAGATTTCCTAATAGACTTTACGATCTTCTTTAAACTAAGGGACAGGTCTGGTGGTAGTATATTTTGTCTCGATCTATATCAATCAACATGTTATATTATCACAAACCCCCAGAAATGGGTTAGAAAATTGAATGTGTTGATTGATTTCAATGATATCCTAACCGAATTGTAAACTACATAACAGTTACAAAAGTACATATATGCGACAATTTAATTCACAAAAAAATTATGATATCGCGGAAGTAGCAACGAATGATGTTGCATTTGTGTGACAGTTTTGCAGATATTAAGCAAAACGTATGTCATAGTACCAGTACCGTTAGTTGAAGAATTTTGTGGAATTTTAACATTTGAACAAAAGCAGTTTGTTTTTTCTTTCTGTCTGGCATCTTGATATAAAACGTAAAGCTTTTGTTGAATCGCTGTTATTTATTTATTTTATTTGTTTATTTATTTTTTATTCTGTTGAATAATATGGTTGCCAAAGGATTCATTCAAGACATATATTCTAGATTCTTCCATAATTAAAATTCAAAAATCGGTAAAACTGTTTTTAACCAACTAAAAGATTTTGTTTCTAAATTCATATTAGTATTTTAAACGCACTATGCCATTTGGTTGTTGATACAATATATATTTTTTTTCTATGTTTCTCAATATATTAATGTCAGATGACAATTTTCTGTTAATACGTTGTCATGATACAAGTTGTTTACCATGAGAGGAAATCTACACAGAGTTGTTTGGGTTTTTTTTGTTGTTTTTTTTTCCATTTATTTGAGTATACAGTATTATTGTATGCTATCTTAGTCGGGATACCTGTAAGCATTGTTTTAAAACATAATAATGGTATTAGTTGACAGATTTGAAATTAAATAAAGGTGCCAAAAGCCTCTATATTCAATACTGTTTGAAAATCACACTAATTGACAGATTTTTATACTTTAAGGCATTTAAAAAGAAATGAGTTGTATTCCATGCAAACGTTTCAGCTAAGAATCCCTCAACTACTGCCTCTCTTATCTACTACCTCAGGATTTCAGGGTTAAACACTCTCTCACATTACATCAATGTCACAATGAGGTATGAAAATTGAGTCTATGTCTGTAAATATAGAATATTTAGAGCACGAAATGGACATGTTAAATGTGAAGTCGTTGACCTGCAATAATTTTTTTGAAATCATACCTTTAGTTGAGAAAAACATGTTGTCGTAAGTAATATACATTGTATCTAGCTTGAGCAGAAATCATGATATTACAGTTATGCTCATAAAGGAAGACATTTTTGTGATAGTACAGTTGCTAACTGGAATTAAAGTGTTAATAGCTGTTTCATGGTAAAACAGCATGCACGACTTTGTTTGCGCCAAATGGAAGGTATTATGATTGTCATTTATCTTGAAAAGAATGTCATGTTTTAAGAGATTTTTACCCAAGAATCTGTCTGATGATTTAAGGAAATTGTGAAGAGATTTTACGTTTGTTACTTGAATAAGCATTGGAGTTTTTATGACTGTACCTCAAGAAGAAAGTGATAGTTTGGAGATTTTTATCGTAAGAAAGCATTATGATTGTAAAGTTGTGTACTTAGATTTTAAAGCAGTATATTCATTTAATACATATCGGTAGTGATTAGTTGTGGCTAGTAGCGATATATAGGCGTTAGTTATTGATGAATGAACTTGGACACGATTTTGGCCTCAAGGGTCTGGTTTGATGCAGACACTATATTTCCCGATTGCTGCTACATCTCTGTCGTGTTAAGCTGTGGCCTTTTAGTTCTGTTTACAGTATGTAAACTTAATGTTATATCTGTCATTTGTTTATAAGATTATACCATATACTGCAAGAATAGTATTAATATGAAATGGATGTGCCTATGTCTAGTTTTAATGGTAAATGTGTACTGTTAATGAAGTCATTATACGGTATTTTATAAACATGTAAATATCCATCATTCAAAACTGTCAATATTGCCAACATGTTAACAGCGTCTGAATCCAGAATGAATTGAGTAAATAGTCCTTATCTTGATCAGATATTGCATAATAGATTTTGGATCAGATTTAAATCTGCAGAACTTCCTTTTTTCGAAGTGCTTTGAAAAGCATTTTCCTTAATAAATTTTTGGCAAGCCCTAAATTTCAAGTCAAAGTCTTTCTAAATGGGGCTACAGAAATATGCTATCCGAATTATCTCCTATTACATACTTTGAACATGATTATGTTCAATAAAGATCTTTTTAATATCATGTGTCTTCATTTTATAATAAAAACCTATTACATGTACATTTAAGAATAGGAAAGCATCCTAGACCACAAGGGTTGCCAAAAGTATCATTTCAATAAAAGTATGAAATGCCATAGATTTATTTTTCCAACAAACTGCTTGAATAGTATTGAACATTGCTCTAGAATCATTCCATTCATTTGATATTATCATTGGAAGGGAGCTGAATAAAAACTATTATCTTTAAATCTATATTAATTATCAATATATTAACATCACATGATTAAGAAAGTTTGTGACTGTCTCAATGTTACCATCCCTTTACGATACGTTCTTTAAACTAGATATGATGAGACGTTTGCCAAGACTGCTTTAGTGTGTATTTGATAGAAATTTGCTTCTGATCTGTCTTAGGTACATCCATGATTTCGTAGAAATCTTCATGATTATTTGTATCAACGGTACAAAGTTTGTTCTGATACCATCAAAGCCTATTAATTGAACTTCTTGTAAAGGTTGTTTTTCTCAATGGTTTTAGCAAAAGAGTGAAATATAATTGTTTTAGTGCGACAATTATGAATTGAACGATACTTTTCAATGTTTATGTATTCATTGTGATTTTAAGTATAATACTTTAAAGTACATAGAATTGGTAGCACCACAGGAATACAATACATGTCTGCATGTTTCATCAAATATTGAGATCATTGTCAACTTAGGTAGAAATTAGTTGTGGTACTTAGCTATTAGATGAATCTCCTAATACATATTTAACAATCAATGTGTGATTCTGTGTAGTGTTGATATAATTACGCCTCTCACTGAAAATAGGCAATGGTGTTAGTGAACCATAGTTTAGTTTTTGCCATTTAAGATTATAGATTAGTCCGAGTGCCTTAGTAGATTTTTTAACTCCGCTACGTATATTCGAAGCCACTTGACCTAGACCGTGTGTATTCATTCAATAGTTGCAAATATTATAAATAATGTTTTATTTTCTTGTGAGTTGCAATACTTGGACCGGAAATTTTCATGTTATTATTGACACATGATGCCATTAAGTAAGATATGGTCACCGTGATATTTTATTACTGATATATATAATACCATTAAGATAGAAGTGATTGTTATTAATTGGAATTAGTTTTGTAAAAGCAATATTGTGTGGGTTTCACTCATGATGTCCACTTTCATGGCCTGTAATACTGTAATTATATGTTTATGTTTGCACAATCATGACTATATACAATGATTCCTGTACTATACATTTAGCCTTGCCATTACATGTCAGTCCTATAGTGTCCTGCCAGTAAATTCCCTTAATTACTGTACAGTTCTATAATTTCTGCATCCTCGACACTTCTGGGGTTACATTCACTCTCCCTTTTTCTGCATTCCTGGATTCAATTACTATTTCTGGGCAAAATCAAAGGCACGCAACTAGGTATTTGATTGGTGTCATCAAAAAACGTGGACCAATCACTTTAGCTAATGTGTTATCTTTGAATATTACAGAGGAACGTCAATCAAGTTGACAGCCAGTCATTAAAACTATAATTGCGACTTCAATATTCATTTTATTTACATCAAATGATCAAACTAGACTTTTTGCTTTATCCAAGATGGCAACATCTTCAAAGGGTGCAATGAGTGAACATGAACCCCTTGAGTATCCAGAATGCTATTTCTGTTGAGATCTTTATATCCAATGTATTAAGTATTTATCAAAATTTCATCTCTTTGTGAAATTCATTTCTGAAATTAAAATAAGATGTGCATGTATTTGCAAAGAATGGATAGATAAGAAAGGGCTTTAGATTTCAGAAAATTAATACCATAATTATTCACACTTCATATTTTGGTAACCTGAGATAAAATTTCAAGTGATATATATTCTAATTGCCTTTTTTCCAATGCTGTGTGTTGTTCGTTGTGCGTCCATAAACAATTTACATTTTCGTCTTCTCCGAAACCCCTGAACCAATTTCAAAGCAAATGTTGATCAGTGGTCCCCACCCCGTAGGTCCTGAGGGATGGGGCAAAAAGTGGTCAAATAAACTGAAATTTAAAAACATCTTTTCAAGACCCAGATATGGAACCTAATACTCTATATTGATATATGGTCTTATGGTGCTTTACCAAATTGTGCATTCCTTGACCCTGGGGTCCCATGTTTTCCCCCTGGGGAGGGAGTAAAATTTACTATAGTTCAATCAATCATTCAATATGTTATTTGCCAAAATTTTCAAATTTGGTAAGGCATATCAGTATGGGCTGACAGTTTGATGGTGCATTGCACAGGCATATTTGCCCTGAATGACCCCAGGGGCTAGTGGGCACAGCCAAATTGGGTCAAATTGATTGAAATACATTGGAACTTAAGTGACCAATTAAGCCCATAGGCCCTTTGTTCTGGAATACTTCATTGTTTACTTTACTAAGCATATACTGTGCCCACATAAGTACTCGTTATTTTCCGTTGAAATCGGAAACAAGTGTTGGAATCATTGCAAAAAATAAAACAAAAAATATTTTTGCAACATTAGATTATTTACAGTATTACAGGACATAATTTCGGCAGAGTTGCATAGTTTTCTGACCACTGTTACACAGAAAATTGTTAAAAACGTCTAGTTTTCTGAAAACGGTTGTACAGAAATCTGATACCTCGGTACAAACTATGTAGAATGTGATATAGATAAAAAAAAATTGTATTCTCTAAACCAAAAACTATGTAACTATTATGTTAATATTTTCACAAATCTTCCAACAGGAAAATTGCAAAATTGCCTTAGCTGTATAATTTTTACTTTGATCATACATAATTAGTAAACACGTTTAATTCTAAATTACATGTATTTTTCTATATATGCTTCTAAATGTTAAAGTTTTGCTACTGTTGTATTCAATAGCATGTGATGTTATTTCTCAAAATTAAACAAAAATATCAAAAATTTTCAGTCAGCATATATTGTCAGCATTGTTGCAATATTCCAGTGTCTGGGCATTTATAAAAGTGTTTAAACAACCGCTGATATCAATATATTTATATACGCAATATCACAAACCCATCTGTATTTATTCTTTTGTATTTTACCGGACCTTCACTCAGTCTTCATTATATTTTATGATCGTTTGTATTGCAAAGTCAATGCTTAACTCGAATTTAAGGGATATACAATGCTATTTATGTTGTTGTTATTGGCATAAAATCAACATTTTAATTTATTGTTTATATAACAAATTTCAATGCATAATTGGTTACTTTCTCTAATGTATGACATGTATAGTTTGCCCTCCGATAAAGTAGAAGATGGTTGAATGATTGAAGTCTTCGTTGATTGGTATCGCTGTGATTAGTTTTAAGATGTTTATGAACCATTATTGTTAACTCGCCTAGAGGTTGTGGGAGTTTGTGTGTTAACTCATCTGGCTTGAATGACGATTTCACTTCCAAAATGTTGTAAAAATATGAATGTGATTATCGATTTTGTTATATAACTACCAATATAGCCAGGGACGGAATGTGTATATATAAGGAAAATCAAAATGACCGAAAACAAATGTGAAAATATAGAAAACTAGGTGCACTAACCCCCTATTTTTAATCAATATAAAATGGATCAATCGATCTACCTCTAAAATTATTCCATTTTCCAATCTTTGTCAACAAATCAAAATATACATGCATTCTTGCTATATTTATTTTTTGAAATAAGCATGAGTGCATATTAACGAATTTGGACACCTTTAAATAATCACGAAAAAAGTTAAATGGTTTAGCGCTAACATTCTGAGTTACTCGGTTAATGATCCGAAGGACGAGTCATTGGAAAGCGTCCTCTCGTGTTAACGAAACTTCTTACACAGGACTTTTAACAGTGAATATTAGTACAGTTATAACTGAAATACGAGTATACCTGTGCATGGATAAATCTTGACGGAATTTGTAAATCCCTACTCCAATAATATTAGAGGTTTACACGACAGGAAACTTTTGACAGGCTGTCGCAATATCCACCAATGTAATCAGGTGGAATAAGACCTCATATACGTATAGGAGTAGTAAATCCCCTGCCATGTTTTAATGAAAATCATCAGAATTTTCTGTTGGAATATCCACTTTTCCATGACCGTCTTGACGAAATTTGTTAATCTTCCACAATGTTTTATTGAAAATGATCAGAAATTACTGTTACTGTGAAATTATCAAAACTTTGGTTACTAAATTATTAAATCCTTTTAGAGATTTGAACAAGTCACGGGACTAACATGTCAGGTTCATTGTGTAGGGTAAGTAGGGTTATCGTAATGTGTAATGTTTCCAATAATCATATGTTTGTACATATCGGCAATATATATAAACATAAAAAGTTAGATGAGTTGGAATGTAAGATATGCAGTTTCCAGCATGCATTGTTATCCGGGAGATGGGTATATGCCTGAATACACAACCTCGGACCAGAAACAATCATGAAGGAATCTGAACAGAAATGGTGATTAGAACATGAAGGGCTTGTTAGACCTTATATGGCTTGCTATGAAGATTTGCGATACCATTGATGAAATGTTTTGGTTCTTCCCTGATTTTGTTATACGCCAGACGACTTTAGAGGATATGTTTGTAATACGGACCACTGTCAAGTAACGTCAAAGGTTGTAGAATTTCATCTTTTTTACTTCATTGTTTTATTTAAATCAGAATAAAATCAAATATTAATTGATCCTGTGTTGTGTTTTACATTGTGTTGAAGTGAAAATTCTTTAACCAAGAAAAATACATGTACGAGGCCGATCGATATGTTGTGAGCCTCTTATTGAATGATTTGAATTTTGCCTAACATATTTTATTATTTTTCAACATAATCCTCTTTAGTATCTATACACTTATGCCAGCGGTTTTTAAGGGCATCAATGTTACTTTTATATAACCCCTTTTCTTGGATGGCGTCATCATCGGACTAGACGTGGATGCATGAAATAGCTGTTTTCAGTTTTGAAAACAGATGAAAGTCTGATGGAGCGAGATCAGGTGAATAAGGCGGATGCTCAATCAATTCAAAGCCTAGCGTCAGAGCTATGATTCCCTCCCATTGCTCGTAATGTAGCAAAACAGGTGAACCTCGAAAATGCTACAAATAGCGGATATCGTTTAACTTTGGAGTAATAGTTCGTATAATTAAACATTTCTAATACAATTTTGCAATGTATTAGCCTACCGTCTAATCTAGAAATCTTTAATTCGCATATTCTGATATCAAGTATAGGAAAAAACATACCGGTGAGCAAAAACAAGCCAGGAACGAGCAGGAAGCTGTGGATGGACGAAAGAGTAATAAATGCTGTCAAAACAACAAAAGAGCATGGTATAGATACCTTGGAAACAAAACATGGGCAAATCACGTAGAATATGTAAAAGAGAGGGACAATACCAATAAAATCAAAAGAAAGGCAAATAAGGACTATGAGAGAAAGATAGCAGTGGAAAGCAAGAACAACCCAAAAAGTTTCTGGCATTATGTAAAATCTAAAACATCAATGAAGGAGGGAATACCGCCAATGACCAGAGAGAACGGGTCCACAACAAAAACTGACCAAGAAACAGCAACAGAACTTAACAACTTCTTCACCAGTGTCTTCACTCAAGAGAACATCTCCAATATTCCCCAACTGGACACACCACAAAATAATATTGAACATCTTAATATCGCCAGGGATTTGGTAACCAAAAAACTGCAAAAAGTGAACTCCAGTAAATCGCCAGGGCCGGAAAATATACACCCAAAAATTTAAAGGAAACAGCAGAAGCAATACTGTATCTGAACCATTAACAATTATATTCAAAAAATCACTGGAGGAAGGAGAATTACCTGATATTTGGAAAATGGCCAACATAATACCTATTCACAAAAAAGGAGACAAAAATTCACCAAAAAATTACAGACCAATAAGCCTCACAGGTACAATATGAAAAATTATGGAGTCCATCATTAGAGACAATATCATGGAGTATCTGGAAAATAACCAACTACTAAGTCCACACCAATATGGCTTCAGAAGCAAACAATCTACAGTTCTCCAATTAATTGATATGATTGACGAAATAACCAGGATATTAGACAACGGAGAGCCTGCAGATATAATTTATTTGGATTTCCAAAAGGCATTCGATACGGTACCACATCAAAAATTACTCAAAAAACTGGAGGCAATTGGAATTAAAGGCAAGATTCTAAAATGGATCAATAACTTTCTCGTGAATAGAAAACAAAGAGTGGTGATCAACGGATAGACCTCTTCATGGACACCAGTGGTTAGCGGAGTCCCTCAAGGAAGTGTGTTAGGGCCAGTACTATTTCTGATATATATCAACGACCTACCGGAAGTAGTAAATGCAGTGATAAAATTATTTGCAGATGACAGCAAAATTCTACACAAAAGTGGATCAGTAAGGGAAAGAGACACACTACAATCGGATTTGATGAAACTGGAGAACTGGTCAAATATTTGGCAATTACACTTCAATTACAGTAAATGTAAAAGTTTACATTTTGGCCACAACAACCCAAACCAAGTGTACAAACTAGGACAAGAAGACATTGAACAATTTGAGGAAGAAAAAGATCTTGGTGTAGTAGTAGACAAACCCCTAAAATTCAGTAAACATGTGGAGAAGGCGGTGAAAAAGGCAAATCAAATAACTGGATTGGTGAAAAGAATTAGTCATATAGACAAGGATATGTTTCTACCACTTTATAAATCCCTAATCAGACCCCATTTGGAATATGCAGTGAGTGTATGGAATCCTATGAATCAAAGAGACACAAAAATGATTGAGAAAGTACAACGGAGGGCTACAAAACTAGTGAAAGATATTAAAAACCAATCTTATCCGCAACGACTTAAACAACTTGGCATTCCGTCCCTACAATACAGAAGAAAAAGAACGGATATGATTCAAACATTCAGAATAATCAATGGAATAGACAACCTCGAAAAAGAAGATTTCTTTGAAATAGAGACAAACAGGAGGACTAGAGGACACAAATACAAAATTATGAAGCCCCAAACCAGACTGAACATCAAAATAAACTCCTTTAATATAAGAGTAATCAATGACTGGAATAACTTGTCAGAGGAAGTGGTAGAAAGTGAGACAATTAACCAATTCAAAAATAGACTCAACAAGCATTGGAAAGACATGATAATAAAATTTCACCCAACTTCGTTTTGGATTTTACTATTTATTGTCAAACATTTGAAGTAATGTGCAGGTTTGTTGCTTGAATATTCATAATAGATACCAGAATCATCAATTTACATGTGTTTTTTTATCCGAGAAAATTTTTACCACTGCTAATACTGCCCGATGTGAATCACATCGGGGCTTGCTACACTATCGGCAATGGGAGGGACTTCATACCCTGCCGGAGAGCAGTGTAGGCAGGGTATGAATATTCGTTCTATTCAAAGCCACAATCGTGAATGGCAATGACAGACTTGTAAACAGGAGCATTGTCCTGATGGAATAACACATTTATAGTGAGCTTTCCGCGGCTCTTAAGTTTAATATTTTCCTATAACTGCCTCAGAAGTGTCATTGCTTGTTTGTCCCTCTTGGAGATAATCTATCAGCAGAATACCATCTACATCCCAGAAAACCGAGGCCATAACCTTACTAGCTGATGGAACAGTATATGCCTTCTTTGGCGGGGGAGAGCCAGGGTGCTTCCGTTGATTCGATTGTTGTTTGTCCTCTGGGGTAAAATGATGGACCCATATCATGTTTCATACATAGTGACAAATCTCTAAAGAAAGTTGACAGGATCTTCCTCAAAAAGGTTAAGATTAGCACGCGTTAATATACGCCTGGTGTGCTTCTAATGAACTGTCATAATTCTTGGTACCCATCGGGCCGAAAGCTTTCTCATTGCAAGATCCTCCGTAAGAATGGAATGTACTCTTTCCTGTGAAATGCCAACTCTACTGGTTATAACATATAGCTGATAATACTAGATTAATTTATGATGTAATGGATTATACAGAAGAACAACATATACCAGGCATGCTTCTTTCAATAGACTTCGAAAAAGCTTTTGATTCTGTTTCATGGACAAGTTTTAGAATTTTTCAACTTTGGGGACTCAATTAAACATTGGATAAAAACTTTTACAAATGATATTCCTTCTTTTGTAAACCAAGGTGGACATTTATCTAAACCCATTAAACTAGAAAGAGGCTGTAGACAAGGAGATCCATTATCACCCTATATTTTTCTTCTCTGTGCAGAAATATTAGCAATTAAATTAAGAGCAAATACACACATAAAAGGCATAAAAATTGACACAACAGAACATCTTCTGTCACAATTGGCTGATGACACTTCTCTTATTCTAGATGGTACTGAAACATCACTTAGGTATGCTTTAAAAGAACTCAATTACTTCTGGGAAATATCGGGACTTAAATTAAACTACATAAAAACACAAGTTATATGGATAGGGTGTAAAAAATACAGTTCAGAGAAATTAGTCAATAATCTTGCTCTATCATGGGGTTCAACACATTTTAATCTTTTAGGAATTAACTTCAATGTTGACCTCAGTAAAATAGTTCAGTTTAACTTCAAAGAAAAAAATACAAATTAATGGCTCTAATTAAACAGTGGAATAGACGAAATATAACTCCGATAGGTAGAGTAACCGTAATAAAAACACTGCTACTACCAATACTTACACACTTATTTATAGGATTACCATCACCTAACCAATCTTCTATGAAAGAGATTCCAAATATGTTCAATGAATACCTTTGGGGAAGTCCAATAGCAAAGGTCAAATGAGATACTATTGTGAAATGTTATGAAGAAGGTGGCATGAAAATGGTTAATATCCAACATTTTGAAATGGCCTTAAAATCAACATGGATTAGAAATATTTGTCTTAAAAATTCAAATTGGCAAACACTTTTAACAAAAATTAATAGAAATAAGCTTTTAACGTTAGGAAATAGATATATTGAATATAATATCAAAAATGTACTTCATAACAAATTTTGGATTGATGTTTTTAATGCGTGGAATACATTAAGAGGGAAAATTGAAATACGTATGCCAGAACAAATATTATCTCTACCAATTTGGTATAATGATTTAATAAAAGTAGGTAATAATACTGTATATTATAAGCAATGGTTTGATAAAGGTGTGATTTTTATAAATGATTTTCTTAAAGAAGATGGCAGCTTTCTTCAACAAAATGAATTTAATGAAACTTTTAATTTAAATACTAACTTCCTTGATTATAATGGTATTATTTTGGCAGTTAAACGATTAGGATGGAATTTTGAAAAAAAAAAAACTTACATTACCATTGATACCACTGTATATTGATATTGTTATTAAAAGTAAAAAAGGTACAAGAGATATGTATAATGTATTGAATAAAAATAAGGTATTGCCTACAGGCCAAGCAAAGTGAGACATTTTTGGAAATATACCTATTGAGGAATGGAAAAAAATATACAGATTGCCTTTTGACACAAATAAAAATTCAAAACTACAATGGTTGCAATTTAGAATTAATCATCATGTCTTAGCTACAAACACTTATTTGAAAAAGATTCATTGTGTTCAGTCTGATTTGTGTAATTTCTGCTTCATAGAAAAAAAACAATACAGCATGTACTTTGGGAATGTAATAAAGTCCAAAATTGAATTACGGCTTTCCAGATTTGGGTGCAACCTACTTGTAATGAGACATTTAATGTATGTAAAAAAAGATTTCATTTTTGGTAAAATAGCACAAAACCCACACCAAAATAACAGAGCAGAAAATATTATAATACTAAATATGAAGCACTATATTTATTGTCAAAAGTGTTTAGGTAAAGCTCTTTACTTACCCACTCTAATTAGTAATCTTAAAACTTCATATAACATCGAGAGATACTTAGCAAAAAAATA